>NC_141868.1:365000-730000 GCF_024713525.1 Acromyrmex echinatior
GGAGTGAATCTCACTCTAAAGAGAGAAATCTCTTATATTGAAATATCTTAGATTGAAAATTGAGTCATTTTTTTTCAAAACTTCAATTTTCACTCTTTAGAGTAAGATGCCGTTTCAAAGAATTTAGAGAATGTGTTCTGGGTATAAAATTAATTCTTCCAGACAATCGTTTGCATGCTCGCATCGACGAGGTATCTCGTTAAGATAGCTTATACACGGCGAACGACATTAATCAGCAAAAAAATTCTTTAATTCTATATAACTTTATTATTTATGTTATCCCAAGATAAAATGTCGGAGAGCAGGGGCTTATTGTTCCGATTAGTCGTTAACGAATTTTAGAGCGGTGCTGATGATAAACATTGCGCTTCCGTGTTCGTTTTCGTCGCACATCTTTTTTCCTCTAACAGTGCGAAGGTTTGACAATGTATGTTTGATTATTCGGACCTTCGCGTTGTTTGAAGTGAAAGATCACGTTGAACAATTGACGTACTGGCGATTTCCTTTACTTTACTCTCTACAACTTTTATGAACGTTTCTGCCAGTGTAATTTTAGTTCTAGTTCTTGGAATTAGGAAAAGATGAGTTAGCTGAACAAGATTAAAATTAATCTACAATGGTCGAAACGAGCGTCAGAGTGAATCTTTAAAGCCAAATCTTACTCTTAAAGAAGATTGAGTCATTCTTTTTCAAGACTGATTCGATTTTCATTCTTTAAAGTAAAATTTCTACTCCAAAATATTTAGAGAGAGTAATATCAAGGAAGAATCTTTTCTTTATTCCAAGATTTCCTTTTTGATTATAATTCTTAGTTTAATAGCATGTATGCAATGAAAATGTATTACTTATCTTTTCAGTCACAAAGCGAGTTAAAATAGAAAGAAAATTATAAAGAAAAAGCTCGGTTAGGAAAGATTGGAATAGAGGATCGATCTAGACAAAGGAAATCCGACCTGGACACGGAAAAAAGTGAAGTTTTGTTAAAATATCTAAAAATTTAGCTAGATAATATCTTATTTACCTATCAAAATAATTATATATGACGCTTAAGTTGATTGCTAGTATTAAATTGCTAGTATTAAATTTTTTTACAGTCTTGCTCATTATATTTAAATTTCCTACATAATTTTGTTATTTGATAATACATAATTATGTATTTCATACATAATTTTATTAATTGATGTTCCAAAATTATTTTTAGGTCTGTATCTACTCTAAATTCTGTAGAGTGAAATTTTACTCTAAAAAATGAAGAAGAAAATTAAATCAGTCTTGAAAAGGAGTGGTTCAATTTTCAATCTTTAAGGTATTTCTCCAGCTACAATTGTGCTAGAAAATTAATCGCAGAAAATTAATTCGTACAACCTACAAAATATGCATCTCCGCGCGTGCTTTCTGAAGAGAGAAACTTTTAAGGCGAACGTACGCACATACACATAAATGTCCTATCTGTGTGAACACTAATCTGCACTAAAGACAATTAAAATGTGACAGCAACATGTCCCTGTCTCGCCGCTCGCCGTGCGAGGAGATCAAATTGCAAATTTAAACTACTCTAATTCAGAAACGCGGTACTGCTAAGCCTCTCCATTTTTTTTAAGATTCCTATAATATTTCTACATTACATATTTATTAAAAAAAAATCTGTAAAAAATTTTTGTCGCAAAATATTAAAACGTTACTTCGGCAAGGCTTGATATAGAAGTTTACGTGTTAAAAGCTAAAACTTTGAAAGTGAATATCTCCATTTCGGCACCGCCACACTCTGTTAAAAATTTTTCATAAAATATAATATATTTTTAAGTTACACAATTTGAACTTAATTTCATGACATTACATGGAATTTAATATATTTTCCATAAATTTAATGTACGTAAAAATTAAATTATTTAAATGTAACGTTCATTATATTTAACTTAATTTTCAGATAAATCATTCATTACTTTTAATTTCGTTCACAACTACGAGCTTCATTTACATGTTACATTTATAATAATGTAGAATCTTTGAAATTTTAACCACGTATAGATAAAATTATTTTAAACATAATATCCAAATTTCGACAAAATCTGTAGAAACTCAATTTCTCGGAGAAATATCTTAAGAGTGAGATTTCACTCTTTAGAATGACAATTCACTCTAAAAACTTTAGAGAGTAACTATATTTTTTAGGTATTTCAGCAAAAGCTTTCTTTCTACGTAGTTTTCAAGATTGTTAATCGTATCGCATCGTAACGTACTACGCGACTGCCTGAGCGAACGAGCGCAGATCTAGGTACAAATGTTTATAAATAAAGTATATACAATCCCATAAATAAGATATGGTCATCCCCTCTATTTTTCGATCTAGTAGAAATCAGAGAGAAAAAGAGAATGACAGGGATGGAGGAAGATTATGAGAGAAAAATGCCGATTGTTCGACAAGGCGAAGGTTCTCGTTGTATAAATTATTTTTGCGGACGAAGTAACTTTGTTGCGGCAGAGATCGAAAACGGAAATAAAAAATCGTATAAAGTTAAGAAAATTAATGAATTTGTGTATTATACGTATGCATGGATGTATGGTCGTCTCCTATTTTTTCTCGCCGTTGACTTTTGTTCTTTATATCAAGAGTGAGAAGAAGGAGAAAAAGGATAGAAGCAGTTATGTAAATATATATATATATATATATATATATTATAATGTGAAAAAGGAAATAATTATAAATTATGAAAGAGGATTGTACATGTGTATCAACTGTACGACATAAATTAATTTATATAGGGTGGAAGATATACGTACGTCTTCTTTGTTGCCATGTGGAAATTGGGGAGCGTATGTAAAGCTTCGATTATAAAAATTATCCCTTTTTATATAAATTCTCATGTATTTATTTTTAATGATTCCATTCCTCTTTATACATAATTAATTTAAAACATTAGTCTCTTTTTTTATTTTAAATCTTTGCACTCGAAAAATCTTTTAATCAAAATTTTTAGGCCGTAATTTAGGGATAAAAAAAATCACACTTTGAAAATTTAGTTAACGATAAAAAGAGACATCTAATGAAAAGAAAGATAAAGGTTGAAAGTGGAGACAAAAAGAATAAATGCTATCTAAAAATTTTGATTGTAATCTAAGATACAAGGATTTAAAAGAAAAGCACATAATAGTCTACTGACTTAATGAATTAATTACAATTAATTACAAATTCGATATATCGAACGTCGTTTGTTAATTCTAAGAAGACTTCCGATTCTTGACATACTTCTTGTAGAGAATTTAAAATTAAAACCAATTAAGATAAATTATATAAAGATCACAATGCTGCTATTTTGTAGCAATAAGTTATTAATTTTTTATTTTTATTTTTTTACGAAATTTTTTTTTCCAGAAACAGCACTACTTTCCCTTCTAATTGTGCGTGAATACTATGACTTCAATCGTAATACAAATTTAAATTAAATCTAAAAATATATAATTAGAGTCAGGCTTTGGAAGTCTTCTTAGGAAAAGAAACGAGAAGTTTAAAATAACAAATAAATAAATAAATAAATCGAACAGTTTGACATCTTCGAAAAAATATTAAGTTGAGATTTTTTCATGTCTTTAATGTTTAATAATTTTCATTGAAACATGATAGAGTGATATTATCACTACTAAAAGAAAAAAAAAGATTGGTGCAACAATATATATATAGATACATAGAGATAGTAAAATATGGGATAGCATTTTTATATGACTGCAATCAGTTTTTGGTTGTAGCAGCAAACTTTTAGTTGCGTTAGCCTATCGAAATTATATATTGACATTGCGGATAGGCTATCTAAATTGTTGCAGCAATCAATTTTTTCTTTCAGTGTACATTTTGTGCAATTTGAAAATTGTCAAGAGGATCATCAGTGATGATGACTAGGTAAAATGAAAAAATTATTTTCGTTCATTTCGAATTTTTTCACCAGTAGTTTAAGAAAATGTTGCAATTACTTTTACTATTCGAGAATGGCTCAAAAATAACTATTCGAGAACTGACTAAAAAATAAGTTAAGTCCATACAATTCCATAAATGAATTATCGTTTACTAACAATTGCGTTTTGTTTTATTATTACGATTCTATGCCAACATATATACAATACTATTCTTTTCTCTATTCCAGTTTGACATTAAACTGGTCATACAAACTCCCTAATGAACACAAGTTACATGTAACGTACCTGTTAGTTGTAATTTTCTACTCAACAATGTAACTGTAATATAACATGTTATATTGTTGATTAGGAAATTACGACTAATAGATATGTTACATTATTATATGTAACTTTATGTTTACTCAGTCTTATATATAACTGTCTTTGACTGCAGAGCACGTGGAAAACGTTGTTTCACGAAAAGATTTCATTTCTAACGCAAAGATCTACGCGTTAAATTGCTCATGACAGTTCCAGCTTCGCGGTATGAAAAGATCCAGGTAGTAATTGGAATGAGGCAGGCAGTTCTGCCGGGCATAGTACTCTATTGAGTACAGACTAAACAGGATACAAACGCCGCTGCACCAGGATATCCACATAAAGATATTGTTGGTGATAAGCTTGCGGACGAAGAACAAGACGAAGCCTAATAAAAAAAAAAAGATGAACATCAACGGGTAGAAGAAGCCTAAGGCAAACGCGATTATGTACTCGTGGAAGATGGCAGAGATGAAGAATACAGCGCTGGCTGACAGCGTTCGATTGCGCGGCACCACGATCTCGTATATGTCCTTATAAATGTACGTGTACAACCAGTCATGTACTACCACGTTCCATGTGCGGAAGAACATGTGATAAGTCGTACTATTCCACCAGTCCTACAACATAAACGACATAATAATTCATGGAACTGAATTTACTGAGTTTACAGAAGCTTTGATTTACAACAGCTTTTGAAAGTTATTGGAATTGATCAGTATGATATTGTGAATTCTCTCATGATAGAAAAATATCTGCTAGTAGTAGCTAATAGTAGGTATGTATAAGTTTTGGGATTTTAATTCTGGATCAAAACATATCTGAGATGTTTGTAATAGTTCAGACCTTCGAGGAACTTTTTGAAGTCATCATTTACGTTGAAGCTTCATAATAGCTTCAATGAATATGATAGCTTCAAGAAGTGTAAGTATAAATCATTATGCAAGCATTTTAGCTATGTTTTGAAGGTCTAAAATTAAACTCTCAATACATTCAAGCTCTCATATTTAGAGAAGCTGGAATATATCACTAAGTTCTCGCATACATTGAAGCAATAATACAATATATTACATATTAGATATTTGCATAATATACGTATAATTTTTATAAGATAGATTACTGAAGACGTGTTTTATTTACCTTGTAAAACAATCGGTCGGCGAACTGCAGCATTTCCGCCCAAGCATTCATCCATGCGTGCAGTAGAAGGTATTGTCCGACGAACAAGTAGAGAATGCCAGGAATAATAGACTTGATGATATTTTCGACGAACCATTTCCATTCCACACGTTGTGTACCATATATGTGAAAGATCGGTATTATAAGGTGTTCCAGGATAAAGGCAAGGTAAAAGATTGCTAGGCCGACTTCAGCGAAATTTCGAATCACCACCATCCACCTGATTCTCTTCGTTCTGAGAAAATCAGTTGTATTCAAATCTTATTCTAAGGACTCTTAGTATCAATTTAATATCGCCGCAACATGACAATTGTCTCTTAAATATTACGATAAATTTAAAACTTTAAATATATTATCATTGCTTTATTGACAATTAGGATATTTTGTTTGTACATTTCTGGATTGTCTTGACATTTTTTCTAAAATTTTTTAAGCCACAATAGATTCATTATTGTCAAATAGCAAGTTAAATTTCGTAATTAATAATTATGTAGCTAAAATTGTATCTTTTATCGCACAATTAAAAGCTTACATTGTTCAGCTTCACGAAGAAATTATGAAATATCTTTACCTAGGATATTCGTCGCGGTACACAAGAGTCGGTGCAAACAGGAAATATAGATATTGCGAGAATGTAGAGCCATTCGGTCGCGCAATTTCGCTGTGAGGTTTATATGACAAAAATCTGGGCGCTGTGCTCCTGACGAAAGCATGAGTCTTCATCATCATGCGTATCTAAAAAAGAAAATATTTTTTAGAGCAGAAAAAATTTTAGCAATAATAACTCTTATGATTTACGGTTTTTATTATTATAAATTATCCGCGAATCGGAAGAAAATTTTTTGATTAATTTGCATTATCGAAAGTGTGTGATGGCATGCCAAAAAATTCATTTACTTCAACGTATACTTTACAAAATTTTCCAAATTATAATTTAAAATACTATAAGAGCAGATTTTTAGATGCGTACTTGTTCCATAATAACAATTAAACTGCAACCTATGGAGAGATTCGCGTCGAGTATCGCCTTAATGGGAAAAATGATAAAGAGAATTAGATACAATATAAATATTGATAGCCAGGTGTAATCCCACAATTTTAGAATGGAGGCTGTAATAAGAAAAGACATATTTAAATAATTTAAATTTTAATTAATATTATTTAATATAATTGCTTTAATTTGTTGATATTATCTAACATTTTTTTTAATTATTTATTTTCTTATCATATTATAATTACAAGTTAGTTAATCAATTATTATTTTACATTACAAAGAAGATTATTAAAAAAATGGAGATTTTATTTTATCCAACTATTTTTTTATCAAACTACTTTTTGAACCAAGTGATTTTCCTATTTAAAATTTTTCAACTAATTAATTTTCTTAATGTTTAAATTAAGCATATTTATCTGACAACCAAGTGAATTTCTCTGATTTAAATGAGCTTTTAGCATGTTATACTTGAAATTTTTTTATACATGCTGAGTCGCACGAAAATCCTCCTTTGAAAAAAATCGATTTTTTTCTTTCAGATTGAATATCATTGAAACTAAGAGATAGAACTGTAAGAGATAGAAAAAAATGTTTACAATGAAAGTTGAATAGCTTCAAGAGTACTTTAGAACTATAATAAAAAAATTTTTTTTAAATTATTTATTCATAATAAAAATTATTTATTCATAAAAAAAATTCTTTTATTGTAGTTTTTAAGTACTCTTAATGCCATTGAATTTTCATTCTGCAAATTTTTTTCTATCTCTTATAGTTCCGATGATATTTAATCTGAAAGAAAAAAAAACCGATTTTTTTTCAAGGGAGGATTTCACCCCCTTAACGTGCGACTCAGCATATATAAAAAAATACGTATCTCCTATTTTTGTCCATAGAACAACATAAAACAACTAAAAGCTCATTTAAGTCGGAGAGATTCACTTGGTTGTATTCCTTTGTGAGTCTAAATTGAAGAAATTGTTACATTTTGGTAAGAATCGGAGTCGTTGATACGCCCAGAGGATGAAAGCTACGTAGACATTGAGTGTCGAGGCTTGCATGAACAACCAAATGTAGATGCACGTTGGAAACTTTGCGAAACCAATCCTTATCGTGTTAGTACCAACGTAACTCCTGCAACAAATTATGTACAAAAAAAAAATTAGGCAGTAAAATAAGCATAAACACGAAACGAATATATTGCAAACAAATATTCCAAATTTAACAGAGTTGTCAGATAATTAATTCATTAATTAGATTTTTTTATCTATTAACGAAAGTTCATCGCACTTGGAATAATTAAATAGAAGAGAAGGTGGTATTATGGCACTCCATGTTAATTTTATACAATTTAACTTTAGTAATAATCAATATTTAAGTTTAAAATTTGACAATTACATTCGTTAAAATGTTGTTGAATCGATTTTGGACTCAAAGTTACGAAATATTTATTACTTAAAATATTATTAATAAAAATGTGATGACATTGCATAATGACTCGAAGAAAGAAATGGATGGTAATGTAGCCTTCCAGAAAAATAGCCTTAAAATATTAGTTTTGTTTAGAAAATAATATTTGGTTACAAAATTACAAGAAAGTAAAACATTTTACAATGTATGCAAATGAATTTATGTATATTCATATAACGTCTGCATATAAGTACTGAAAATAGTACACGTAATAAACTATAGATTAACAATAGAGCTACAATCGATTATTAAATAATTACTTTGATATGAAAACCTCAAAAAAAGAGTCATGAGTAATCGATATCTATAGAGGGTCACATTAGCAAAATGCTATGCTATTGTTTAAATTTGCATGATTTAAAATATATACAGTCAAATAAAATATTAAATATTATAGCAAATAACATACTTAAAAATATAGACATACATTCATGTGATAATCCCAGTGAGAAATGACAATGGAATCGATGTCGATTCCATTATCATTTCTGATTGGGATACGCTCAATTTTAAGAAAAATAAAGAAATAAGTGTAATTAAATGCTAAAATATACTTCAGAAACGTTTCGAAATACTTGAAAGTAAAAATGCGTTATAATAAGTGCTGGTTATTGAGTAGTGATATATTAGCGTCATGATGTAATGACGAGCTATACTGAACAAATAATTCCATAAGTAATCATTAGGATTCGCTATATAATAGCGGAGATATTAAGGGAGGCCACAATATATACACTGCTCATAATACCACTTTCTCTTCCTTAAATAGCACACAGTGCTTACAAAACGTTAACAAAGCGCTAAAAAAGCGCAATTGCTTTTTTAGTACTTTATAAGCTGTTTGGGTATATGTGCTTGGGTATCTTGATTATCATCATACGAATAATTTTCTAGATATAATTGTGAAATAACTGTATCGTTTACTTTAATCTCGATAATTCGATATCTCACAATCGGATAATAAGTGTATAGTTTTGATTAATGAGACAGTCTAAAATTACAATCAATGTGTGACACCGCAAAATATCTTTTAGAGAAATTTGAGACTAAAACTATATATTAAAAAGTTTTTAAACTAAATTTGGAAATCTAAAATTAAAATTTTTTTTAGAGAAGAAGATGCTTAATTTAGAAATTTTGACAAGTATTTATTTAATTATTAATTATACATTTTTAAAATATATATTTTCACATATTTTTTAAATACACATTTTAAAATAGTATTTATGTTTCCCCATAAGATGACGAAATCGATTCTATGGAAGAGATAAAACAAGTTAGATTTCCCATGTTATATACTTACGTTCCTGACTTCATAATATCAGATGTGACGATACTGACAAATAAGTATATGAAAATCATCAAAAACATATTGTAAATCGAACGAATGTGCGGGATCTCAAAGAGATCGGTGAGCAATGAGTTTCTTTCAAGAAATTCCTTATCTGGCAGCGCATCTTTCTTACTGGATTTTCTGCAGGAATATCAGAGATGCAAATATGATTAAATCATATATTTTAATAGACTTATTTTAATATTTTAATAAATTATTTTAATATTTTTTGCTTAAAATTGTTATATACTCTCAAAAAGATTTTTAAATTTATTCTATCTATATTCTGTATTTTTATCAAAGTATTTTCTCAAAGCTGTTTTTTTTCTGTTCTGATTATTTCTCACTTTTTGTCACAATATTTGTCCATCTTATACAAGAATCTTGTATATGTTTTATTCTTTATCGAAGATATCGCTATCTTCTGCAGAATCTCGGATGTCATTTCGTTAATGCGGTTGTTAATGTGCTTCAAAATCTCCTCTCTTATTTCCTACAAAAAAAAAACTCCTTATACAAAAAACACAAATAAGACGCCAGAGATCCATTTTTCAAAACTTTGAAACTTTATTTTATTTAAACTTTTGAGCGATGTACTCTGAGATATCGTCGCTCTTTTTTTTATCGCAAACTGTTACTTAGCTCGATAAACTTAACGAAACTTTAATTCACATTAAGTACGACAGATTAAGTCGAAGTTAACGATATATTTTTTCGTACCTGTATTTTTTTTCGGAATACAATGATCGTCGTTTCATATAAAATATTCGTGAACGCATTAGCCGCTGGAAAGAGAAACACAAATGTAGATCTAATGTGTATATAAATAAAGAAAACAGAAATAATAAATTAATTAACAGATTTATTGAGAACTTATATAGTGTTCATGCGAAGTAATTTTTGCCAATTAGATATTGACTTCCTCCACTGCAGAAAAATTTCTCAATCTTCAAATTAAAGAAGGTTAGGATAATATAATAACAGATACTATTAAAAATATGTAGAATTTAGCTTTTAACGTTACTTTCAAGTTATCATCATAGTTATTTCATTATCATGTTTTAATTTGTGTCTTTGTTTGATTATTAATTTTCAAATTATATTTGAATTATTATATATTTTCAATTTATATTACAACATAAAAATTTTTTTATCATTATAATATGATAATAAAATATAAATATATATGGAAATAATATTTGTTTACTTTTTTATGAAATTGCTGTTTTGAAGTTAAAATCTTCTGAAAAAATGCAAATTTACATTATTTATTTTATTTATTTTTTGTTAAATTAAGGTTTTTAAAATTAATTTAGATGGTAACGATAATCAAAGAAATGAAATAACAAAAATTAATTATTATGTATTTTCGAGAAAATTAAACTGTAACAACGCGACACATATATTATATGTATTTGTATATTCAATTATTAACTTTACAGTATTATCACAATTATAGAGAGGTTTTCAACTAATAGATAAACAGACGGCAATAAATATGAAATCTTAGCTTATTAAATATATTGTTGATTGTAAATATATTCGAAAATATGTTTGTAATATATAACATGAGATATAAGGTTGCGAAAATAAGCTCCTTTGAAATTTGACTACTTTGTATAAAAAGGAAATTAATTTCAAAATAAACACAATATAGAACCATTTATTTAAAAACGAGAATTAAAATAAATAAAGGGAATGTTTTCGATAAAAATACATAAAGAGAATGTTTTTGATAAATTTTAATCAAAAATAATTTCTCCGAAATTTAATAAATAAATCTTAATCTATTATTAGAAATTAATAGGTAAACTTATATGTATATTATATAATAATAAAAATATAATTGATTTTCTTAATATAGATTAATAAAAAAAATTTATTTATATTTATTTGTTTATTTTAATGAAAGATTAAAAAATTGTACATTAAGAATGCTAAGAAATATAGAAAAAAATTTCCCTAAAATTTCTTGTCTATTATGGAATTTAATTATTCTATAAATAATTAAATTTAATTTTCTCAGAAATTAAGATTGTTATGCATCTTATGATAAATCGAGTTATTTATTACCATTTTTATCTTTCTTTTGAAGGTCTGCATTCACTACATCGGAATCTTTATTGTCTATGGTTTCTGTAATAGAACTCATAACAAATCGAGGATGGTCCGTAGATCTTACAAAAATTCCTTTTCGAAAATATTACACTCCGAATTCTGTGTTACGCTGAATTTGTGATTTTCTCAGAAAATAGCTCCGAACCAATTTATGAAACAAACTGTAATAGAATTTTTTGAATTTTCAAGCGAAGATCTTCGATCTGCAATCTACGTCTCGCACGTTGCTATTATTTCTTAGTTAGCAATTTGTTAATTTTCATTTTGACTTCCCAAAGTTAAAAAGAAACACTGATAATTGTTGATCTGACGATATTTGACAGCGAGACGAGAGAGTTGCTCGATTTCAGTTTCGACTACTGTGTACGCGGACTATCTAAACGGCTCGATCGTGCTCATTTTACCATAAGTACAGTACACACTGATTTAACTCTAAGAAACATGTGTTCTTTGGCTGATAGATCCTCGGAGAGACATGTGATGTCGTACACAGTATTTATTGTTTTTCATTCCCTCCAAGTTATTGTCGCACGAGTTTAGGAAGACATATGCTAATAAAAAAAAGGTTCTCTCCGAAAGTCTCTGATTTAAAAAAATAAATTTACTTATATATTTAGTAAACTTCATGATTTTAATAAATTTTAGAATTTATATTTGAAAATAAATTAAAATTCGAAAAAGAACATATTTTTGAAAGAATTGAAGTAAATTTCATAAATAATCAATTAAAATGTTATTATAATAACTGTCAACTTAAAAATTATTCATTTTCAATTAAAATTTATAATATCTTTTAATTTTATTTTCAATTTTAAAATGTCCTATTGATTTTTTCATTGAATTTTCTTTTAGTCAATTCTACTTTGATCAATTTTTTATTTTTGCAAAAATAAACCATATCGCTTATCATTATCGAATAATAAATTTATTAAAATTGAGAAGCTTCTAACAAGTTTTGTAAAACAAACAAAAAAAATTATAAAATTATATTCTTCAGTTAATTTGGGTTGAGCTTATATTTCTTCAGTAAAATCTTAATTTGTTGTTTAATTAGAAACATACTATAATAATATATAAAAATTACCATAAACGATTGATTCCGTCTGAAATTTATATAATAAGAAAATTTCGACGTTAAAGAATTTTTTATCATTAATAAAATGATTGCTTTGGTAAAATGAGAGACTCTAATTACGTTTTATAATTACTTTTCATATCTTTAGATTTCCTGACATTTTTGGTGAGTCGTTTTTTTGCATTCTTGCTCATGAATTAATTTAACATTTCGAATTTCGCGATTTGTGTACAAATGTCTCGCCTGATAAAATGACAAGTGTATGTGCATACCTCAAGAAAAAACTAGTTGCATTAATAACTGACGATATTGAATCAATTTGCATCAATTATTAATAATGTTCAGTCAATGATTGATTACAAGAGTCAATTACTGAGATTGGGACTTTACTTTTATTTCTTAGTCTCTCTTAGAATTAATATATTTTTTAATAAATATATTTAATTAATATATTTTTAACGTATAAAAAGAAGAGCATAAGAAACCACCGCACAAGTTATAGTTTGTGATATTTAATTATCATTACATTAATTAAAACATTAAACGTTTCAGCCACAATCTGGTCATCTTCAGTAAATTCACAATATTCTTAAAACGCAGAGTTACATATAGTTGACATTAAATTCAACCGTATGTTGTAATTATATAAACGTGTTCTTTCATGTGAAGATGCTTTGTACAATAATGTTACACCGCCAATTATCATATCACGAAAAGTGTAGAACGAGAATTTCCAGATTCCAATTTAACAAATTTGTGTATCATTAATATCTTCTAATCAGAATATGTAAGAATAGAATCGTTACCTGTTTTATAGCAAAAAAATAATGATGAATCTCAAATACATCCTTTGCACAGATAGAAATTTGTCGTGACATTGTGTGTTGTTTGTCATATCATATATTTTACCACTATTTATATATATGAGTCAAAAGTTTAGAAAGTTCTAGAATTATTTATTAAGTATGAGAGATATGATTTCTTAAGAAAAGACAGATAAACATCGGGCAAACTTTCAGTGTCACTTTGCTTATTGATACCATTTTGGCTTTTAATATATATCATTTCAGAGATTTTTCTTTTCATTAATGATTGTTCTAAAATTCTGATATTATCCCAATCCAATTCATGCATTTCATTCAACTGGTGACGTGAAACCACTGATATCTCGGAAGTGGATTTTCTTATGTCAGCCTTATGTTCTTTTATACGAGTTTTTAATTTCCTTTTTGTTTGGCCTTATTTTTTTGCTGTAAAACAGGTAACGATTCTATTCTTACATATTCTGATTAGAAGATATTAATGATACACAAATTTGTTAAATTGGAATCTGGAAATTCTCGTTCTACACTTTTCGTGATATGATAATTGGCGGTGTAACATTATTGTACAAAGCATCTTCACATGAAAGAACACGTTTATATAATTACAACATACGGTTGAATTTAATGTCAACTATATGTAACTCTGCGTTTTAAGAATATTGTGAATTTACTGAAGATGACCAGATTGTGGCTGAAACGTTTAATGTTTTAATTAATGTAATGATAATTAAATATCACAAATTATAACTTGTGCGGTGGTTTCTTATGCTCTTCTTTTTATACGTTTTAAATATATAACCACATTCGTTTTTATGATGTAATATATTTTTAAATAAGCTTTTTCGAAGTTTATTTGAGTAACGAGATAATTATGTTGATTTCATATGTGTTTTTGAACAATTATATTTAAATCATTTAGTATAAGAGTGATTCAAAATTCCCGCATCCGGAATACAAGACATGATACTTTATGCTAAAAAAGAACAACTTTTTCTTTTTACAAAATTGCATCTGATAAGTAATTTTTACAGGAAAACAAGTTGAAGTTATACGAGTAAACGCAAAAATCATTTATCGAATGTAATTTTACTACAGGAAAAAGTTATTTTTTTAACACAAAGAACAACTTTTTCCTTTAGCAAAATTGCGTCCAATAAATAGCAGGGGAGCAGATTGAAGTTAACAAATAAGCGCAAAAATTATTTATCGGACGCAATTTTGCTAAAGGAAAAAATTGTTTGTTTTAGCATAAAGTATCATATCCTGTACTCTAAATGCAGGAATTTCGAATCACTCCCTATATACAAAAAAATAAACAATTTATTTTTAGGAAAGAATAATGTTCGTCCTTTTTTATGTACTTTAGTAATATTCTAGGAACAATGTATTTTTATGTAGTATGGAAATTATTTGCAATACGAATCAAATAAAAAGATTATTACAATATATAATATCACTGATATTTTCATAGATATTCATAATATCTATTTCATAGATAACAATAATAATAAAGACAAGAATAAATGATTTATTAAGATCATATATGTGAATACATAACAAGTAATAAATAAGAATATTAAAGCCTGTAACGGTTGAACTTTTAATGCTTAAATAGTTCAATCTGAAAAAAATGCGTTATTGTTCTTATCGACTATTGCGAAGAATATTATTAAGGCTTTGATTACATAGCACGTTCGTACGGAATACAAGAGTCCCAGGTTCGACTCCTGGCCGAGGTAATATTTTTCGCAATAAATTTATTTACAATTTTTCAGCACATTAACATCTTTTTAATATGATACCGGATTGAGCATCAAATTATTGAAATTTGCTTATCAATTTAATTTAATTTGTGACATTATTACAATAATAGTTTAATTGGGTTTATAAGTTCAGAAAACCAATTCGGCGCGTAGTTCGAATGACTACAAATGACTATGATATAATATGCATGTATATATGTATATATATATATATATATAATTATATACATATATATACATAATACATACACATATATATATATATATATACATATATAGTGTGTGTATAATATAATTTACATTGAATTATTTAAGCATTAAAGATCTAGCTTCGACCGTTATGGGTTTTAATATCTTTACTTGTTAATTAGACAAGGAAGAGATGTTAATAATGCTTACTAATTTTGCAAAAATTTGTTATCTGTGATTTATTTATTAATAATATACAATTATATAAATATATACAAATATAAGTTATAATATGAAAAAGAAAATAGTTATAAATTACAAAAAAGAATTGTACACGCTTATTGACTGTATAATATAAGTTAATTTGTATAAGGCGGAAGATATACGGAATCACGTACGTGTATGCTCAATGAGAAATGACAATGGAATCGACATCGAATCGATTCCATTGTTATTTCTCACTGGGTGTCCTCTTTATCGCTATATATGGTAATTGGAAGACGTATATAAAATTATCCCTTTTTATATAAACTCTCGTGTATTAAATCTTTAACAACTCCATTTTTCTTTATACATAACTAATTTGACACATTAAGTCCCTTCTTTATTTTACATCCTTGTAACTGAAGTCTTAGATTTTTTTGAAGAAATTCTTATTCCTAGCAATTACGATTAAAAAATTTTGATTATGATCTAATAAGTTATAAGGATTTAAAAGAAAAGTTTGTAATTTTCTTTTAACTTCATAACTTAATTACAATTAATTATAAATTCGAGATATCAAGTATCGTTCTCAGAAGAATTTAGGATTCTGTCGAGTACTGTACATATGCTTTCTGTACATATAGTTTGCCCCTCCATGGAAAAATTTTAAATTATTAAAAAATTTGCACATATAATGATCTTACTTTACATTGATAAGTTTTATTAATCTTTTATTTTTATTATACTTATTATGAAAAATGATTTTTTTTTGTAAACAGTACTATTTTTCTTTCCAGTTGCTCTGTAAATATTATGAATCTCGTAACAAATTTATTGAAATATAAAATAAAAAAGCAACTAGAAATGATGCTTGGATGTCTCTTACGAGAAGACACAACAAAATAATTAATAAATAAATCGAACACAATCCAGCATCTTCAAAAGAATAATTAAATTGACTTTTCTTATGTTATCTAATGTTAATAATTTTTATTATGTAATGTTAATAATTTTTATTAACATGATAGAGTAACATTATTAGTTCGATTTGTACGGTGCAACTTGAATATCGTCAAGAGGATCATCGATTGTGATAATCGAAAGTTTATAATAATAGATGCAAAACGTGAAAAAAATATTTTCGTCCATTTCAAATTTTTTCATTGATTAGAGAAAAAGTTGCCATTACTTTCATTATCTAAAAATTATTGTATAAAAAATAAATTAAGATCTGCAATTCCATAAATCAATTATATTATTTACTAACAATTGCGTCTGATTCCTATTATCTGATCGTCTTATTGATTTCATTCTCAAGGAATCAAATTCCTTGTTATATTCCAGTTAAACACTAAATTGGTTACACAAATTTCGTATATAACAGTTCTCATACATAACACAATCTTTGATTACAAAAAACAAGGAATATATCGTCTTGAAAAGATTTTATTTTTAAGTGAGCGAGATAATAATTTATGCGTTAAATTGTTTTTGACATCTCCAGCTTCGTGGTATAAACAGGTCCAGATAATAATTGGAAAGAGGCGGACAGTTGTGCCGGGCGTAGAATTCCATTGCGTACAAACTGAACATAATGCCATTGCCAACACTCCAGCTCAGCCACATGAAGACGTTGCTGGTGACGACCTTGCGGACGTAGAACATGGCGAAACCTATGACTCCGAATAACATGAACATTACAGGGTAGAAGAAGCCAAATCCGAATGCAAGTATATACTCGTGGACGATGGCGGAGACGAGGAATACGGCAATGGCTGACAGCATTCGATTGCGTGGCACCAAGATCTCGTACATGTCCTTGTAGATATAAGTGTACAACCAATCATGCACCACCACATTCCATTTGCGGTAGTAAGTATGGTAAGTTGTGCTGTTCCACCAGTCCTGTAATACAAGCAACACAATAGATCTATTCTTTTTAGTTAAGGTTTTCATCTTTCTAGCACGTTTTATCTTTCTTCTTTTTTTCTCTGTATTGGAGAGAAAAGACAGAAATTCAAGAAGATAATAGGCCTAAAGATTCATGAAGCTGTAAATTATTACAAAAATCGACATCTACAACCTAAGAAACATATAAAAATCAACAAAAACTTAAAATGACTTTATTTTGATGCTTAAAGTCAATGAACAATTAAATTTTGTAATAAAAAATCATCGTTTTGATTTTTTCTTGACTTGAATATGTTATTTTGACTTTTTCTTGATGTGTTCCTTGGGAAATTGCCATGCAAAGTTTTAGAATTAGTTCTGGAGGTTCGAAACGTAGCTTCAAAACTGAAATACTTATATAATTACAAGTATCTCATTTCATAGTTTTACGAAAACTTAAAATTGTTATGTTTATAGACGCTACCACATATTAGGTGTTGGAATTAATTCGTAGCGTTTTTTAATGAAAGAATGTTATTTATTTCACATGAGCATTAAAAAATACATTAATGAAAGTACTTCCCATCACTTGTAAAACGCTACGAATTAATTCCAACACCTAATATATTCAAATTATCATACATTGAAGGTATCAATATATACAATATATTGCATAAAGATATTTACATCCTACGTATAGTTTTTGCAAGGTGTAAAAATTATTCAGTGAGTTATCTTAAAAAAATAATATAATAATGGAATATACGAATATGAGAAGGTACAAGGTTTACAGAATAAAATACTGAAGACGCGTTTTATTTACCTTGTAAAACAATCGATCGGCGAACTGCAGCATTTCCGCCCAAGCATTTAACCATGCGTGTAGCAAGAGATATTGTCCGGTGATGAAGTAGAGAATGCCAGGAATACTACACTCGATGATATTCTTGACGAACCATTTCCGTTCCAAATGTTGTGTTTCGTATACGTGATAGACCGGTAATACAAGACGTTCCAGAATAAAGGCAAGATAGAAGATTGCTAGGCCGACTTCAGCGAAATTTCGAATCACCACCATCCACCTGATTCTTTTGGTCCTAAGAAAATTAATCGTTGCGTATCAAAAATCTATATGTTGTGCACGACGAAATGCGGAAACAAATGATCAGACGGTTCAGACGCATGCACGCACGCACATACACCTCGCATAAACATACACAATTCATTGGGTCACGAAGCTGTTAAACGTCGCGTGCAGCGTATATAAAGGATCATCGCCTATAATCCTGGCAGCGAGTATCTCGCTTCATCATCGCCGTCGATCCGCGATCTCTCTGATCCATCGACTATCAATCAGAAGCCAGATCGGGGTAGTTCGGGGATCACGATCGAGGGTAGTCTGTCAATCAATCATGGAGCCTAAGAGAACACACGTCGAATAAGCAATTGCGAGTCAAGGCATCGTCTTCAGGCGTTCTTGCGAATGTTTGGAGCGTGAATCAAAGCATCTGCCTCTAAGTGTCACGCGTCTGCATCTGCGATTCAAGGCAACCCAAAACGTTCCCCGTACTCAGGGCATCAACTCTTAGGCGACGTCGAAGGTGAGCTATCAGTACAAATCGAAGAGATTGATGACGTACACAGTACGTCGTAAATATATGCGTCGTTATCGTACGAACTTTCCAAAGTGCGTTATTGTTAGCAAACTATAGATTGTGTTAACATTGTGACATTTACAAACTGCGAGCCCAAGACATGAAAATTTATACTATACACAGTGAACAATAAACTATACGAAGACTGTAAATTGTAGTGTTATTATTTGCACTGAACTATGAAACATTTGGTGCCTTCTGTGAGATCTTTACTCACGGACGCAACATCAGAGGATATAGACTTTCACGATTCAATTTCTGGAAGGCAAACGACAGCTGTGTACGATTCATTCCGGATCTGCGAAATTGTCAGAACACGTTCCACACTTATACGGATCTTGTGGATTAACGTGAGTCATGCGATCTTACTTCGATTTCGCATGACACAAAAATGACCGATAACGTCAAGTTTCTTATAAATTCAAGTTTATTATAAAATCGAACCTTTTTAAAATCCCAGATAACCAACTTATAGAACCTTCTCAACAAGAGTGATTTCAATAACGCCACGTTAAAATTACGAATCGCGCGTTTAACAGACTTATATAATGCATTCGAACAGCATAACGACGAGCTCGTCATAGCTGATCCGAATGCTTATCAGGATGAATCTGCTAAAATTCAAGAACGATTCTATGCTCTCGCGGGTAAAATCGAAGATATTTTAAATTCGGCGAATACATCGGATGCCGATATGTCGAGTATCGAGACGCAATTCGATAACAACGACAATTGTGAAGATCCGGCGAATCAAATTGCTTGAGGTTGCCCACGTTTGATGGCAAGGTGGAAAATTGGTTGTCATTTAAAAACGTGTTTCGTAACATGATAGGGTCAGATCGCGAACTATTTGACCATTCGTTTCCGCATTTCGTCATGGACGACATATAGATTTTTGATACAATCATACTCAAATAAATCTTCTTCTAAAGTTTTTTAGTATCAATTTAATATCGCTGCAACATGATAATAATATAAAATTATCTCTTAAATATTTTTTTATGATGAATTTGAAATATTAAGTTGTATCATCAAATTGCATTATTAAAGATTAGGACATTTTGTTTGTACATTTCATAAACAGTCTTTAGCATTATTTCTAATGTCTTTTAAGCCATATCAATCCATTGCTGCCTAATAAGTTAAGCTTTATAATTAATATATATGTGTATAATTATACATATAATTATACATATATATCGATACGTAATAAGATTTATTATGCCAATGTCTTATACGTCTCGATCCAGTTTCGGATCCTTTTCAATGCAAATTGAACGAACTCATTGAGTTTTCCGACGAACTGTACAAATATAATTGATATCTCATTGTTAATTATAAAAAATAAAGTGTGACAAAAAATAATAATTTAATACATTAAAGTCGTGAACAATACAAAAATAGTTTAAACATACAATCAGACACGAATTCATTAAACGAAGCATATGACTCTTTATTTGAAAATAACTGAGTTTTCCTCTCTTCAATATCTCTGTTATTTGTGGTTTAACTCGTGATTTGTACTTTAGCTTAGCATTGTTTAAATGTATCCGTATAGATGATACGTATATTTTATAAGCTTAACGAACGTAAGTTTTTCAAATTAATCACGACTTTAATGTATTAGATTATTATTTCTTGTCAACATTTTATTTTTTATAATTGTGTTAACAATGAAATATCGATTATATTTGTACAATGCGTCGGGAAACTCAATGAGTTCGTTCAATTTACATTGAAAAGGATCCGAAGTTGGATCGAAATGTATTTATAAGACATTGGCACTAATAAATTTTATTATCGCATCGACATCCTGTGTTTGGCTCTAAAAGGCATCAATTTATGGACTGATCCATCTGTAATGAGTCTAATATATTTACAACTAATATTTCATATAATAATTATTTGGTATAATTATTTCTTTTATCGCACAATTAAAAGCATACAATTGTTATCAAAGAGATTACAAAATATTGTTACCTGGGATATTCATCGCGGTACACAAGAGTTGGTGCGAACAGGAAATATAGATATTGCGAGAATGTGGGACCACTCGGTCGCGGAATATCGCTGTGAGGTTTATATGACAAAAATCTGGGCGCCGCGCTTCTGACGAAGGCGTGAGTCTTCATCATCATGCGTATCTAAAAAAGCAGATATTTTTTAGAGTGAAAAAAATTTTAGCAATTCTAGCAATTCAGTAAACAAAATTTTAGCAATAATAAATTTATATAGCATTTAATAGAATTAATAAATTCTAGCAATAATAAACATGATTTATGGTTTTTATTAATTCGCGAATCGGAAGAAAAGTCTTTTATTAATTTGCATTATTGAAAGTGTGTGATGGCATGCCAAAAAATTCATTTACTTCAATGTATAATTTGTAAAACTTTTCAAATCATAATTCAAGATATTAGAATAGATTTTTAAAGATGCGTACTTGTTCCATAATAACAATTAAACTGCAACCTATGGAGAGATTCGTGTTGAGCATCGCCTTAATGGGAAAAATTGTAAAAAGTATTAGATACGATATAAATATTGATAGCCAGGTGTAATCCCACAATTTTAGAATGGAGGCTGCAAAAAGAAAAAACATATTTAAGTAATTTAAATTAAATTTTAATTAATATTATTTAATATAAATTGATTTAATTTATTGATATCATCTAACATTTTTTTATAATTACTTTGATTATTTAATTTCCCATTATTTCGTATTATAATTTCAACTTAATTAATTAATATTTTACATCACAAAAAAGATTATTTTTAAAAATTCAGATTTTATTTTATATATTTATTTCAATCAAATTGCTCTTAATTGTTCTTTAATTCAAACGATTTACTTTCGATTTGAATTTCTCAATTAATTTAACTTTCTTAACGTTTAAATTAAGCACATTTATCTTAGTCATTTATCTTAGTCTAAATTGAAGAGATTGTTACATTTTGGCAAGAATCGGAGTCGTTGGTGCGCCCAAAGGGTGAAAGCCACGTAGACACTAAGTGTTGAGGCTTGCATGAATGACCAAATGTAGATGCACGTTGAAAACTTAGCGAAACCAATCCATAATGTATTGGTACCAACGGGGAACCTTAATTATTATCAAAAAAGAAAAATTAGGTGATTAGAATCAAAGTCGTGTATAAGAGATCAATATATCTGTATAAATGAAAAATATCTAAGATCTAATCGATTAATCCGATAATTAATTCATTAATCAAGTTTTATTTTCCAATGGAAATTCGCTACATTTGCAACAAATAAATCTTAAATTTCGTCTTTTGTTACAAGTAATTTCCAGGCGCAATAAATTGTACCGTTTATTTCTCAACGATAACTCATTTAGAAATAAGAAATGTACAATTTTGATTAATGAGTCTGTATAAAATTATCTGCATTACATTACAAAATATCTTTTAAAAATTTGATAATAAAATTTGATTGTAAGATATTTAAAATATGATAGATATTTAAAAATTAAAAAAATTGAATTTGAAATTTTTTACTAAAGATATCTAGTTAATTGTTGTAAAAAATGTTAAAAAAGGTTTTGGTGTCAAATATTTGTTTGTGCATAATGTACATTTTACGAAACGATATTTAGTTTTCCGTAAAATCGATGATTCAGCGAGAAACGAATTATGTCATTCGTTATGAACTTACGTTCCGGATTCCATGATATCGGTTACAATGGTGTTGAAAAATAGAAGTATAAGAGTCACCATGAACAGATTGTAAACTGTGCGAATGTGTGGGATCTCGAAGAGATCGGTGAGCAATGAGTTTCTTTCGAGGAACTCCTTATCCGGTAATGCACCTTCTTTGTTGGATTCTCTAGAGAAATGACAGATATGCTATTGTAAATCATACATTTCATTGATTGCATTTTCTATAAAGTTCATATAAGCCTGTACATTCTTATGTTAATAAACGAAAAGGAACGTGCTTGCAAGGCAACGTTAATGCACAATAATTATGAAATATTGTGGCAACTGCGTGAAATGCGCAGTCAGGAATTTTTTTAAATTCCTTCATTTATCTTTATTCTGGAATGTCAATTAAATAACCGTATTATTTTAAATTTTCGTAGAAACTCTTAGTTTCACAATTATATCGTAGGTATAATTATGTCATACTTTATTAGATTTAATATTTTTGATATCATATAAAATATGACAGTGAAAGTATTAAATACAATAAAGTTTTATTTCATTTTTTATTTGGACTTTATAGTATTATTATTAAAAAAATATATATTTAATCGACAATACTGCTATTTCTCATACACATTGATATATTTTTTTAAAATTATTATATTTATATACTTTTAAACATTTTTTGATCTATCTATCCTATCTCTAGCCTATATTTTCGTAAGTATTTTTTGTTCAAAGCTTTTTTCTCTTTTTATCACTTCTCACCTTTTATCATGATATTTATCCATGCTGTACAAGAGTTCCCCATTCTTTACCAAAGGCACTTTTAACTTCTGAACCTCGGACATCATGTCGTTGAAGCGTTTGTTAACGTGCCCCAAAACATCCTCTCTTATTTCCTGCGAGGAAATATTCCTTACAACAAACAAACAATATGCTAGAGAGGTACGTTATCTCTCACGAAACGATGATTATCTTATCGATTTAATCTTTGATTCTTTAAATGTGCTCTTGGGTACCATTGTACCTTTTTTTCTGCCACAAACAATATTTGACCGATAAACTTAAACTACTTAACAAAACTACTTTAATTCACATTACATTAAGTTCAATCACGGATTAAGTCGAAGTTAACAATATATTATTTCGCACCTGTATTCTTTTTCGCAATACATCGGCGGTCATCTCATGTAAAACATCCGTGAACGCATTTCGGTTGGCTACTGAAAAGAGAAAATGTAGTTACAGGCATGTATATACAATAGATAAAGAAAGCAGATAATAGATATCAGCGATAAATAATTGGCACAAGAATATGTTTATATTTATCGAGACTTAAGTTCATGTTGAGTAACTTTTGTGAATAGGGCGTTTACTTTCCTTTATAGAACCAAATTTATCGATCTTCTAATTAAAGAAGATTACGATAACAATATCATTTGAAATAAAATTTAACTTTCGATCGTTACTTTTAAGTTAATTTTATTGTTTGTTTTGTTATGTTTTAATTTATCTCTTTAATTTATATCTTTGTTTGTTGATTAATTTTCAAGTTACGATATGAAGATAAAATTTATTCTGTACTATTATAATAATAATTATTCTGTGTTATTGTCATAATAAATATAATATAATAATAATAAAAAATATAAATTTATGCAAAAGAATATTTATTTATTTTTTACAATTATTTTGAATAATTATTTCGAATTATAAAAATAATAAGGCTCAATAAATCAAAATAAGTAAAAAGGAAAAAGGACTACGAGCCTAAAACATAAATTGACAAACTGTATGAGTAGTTAAAAAAAATTTTTTTTTTTAAATAAAACTATATCATAAATTTAAATGTCATAAAAAGAAAGAGGCAAAAATTATTTTTGATATTATAAGACAACCACATAAGAAAAAAAGATTCTTTCTTTTCTTTCTTTTAATTTTGACTTATTATTTACTTATTTGTACTTTCCTATTTACTGTTTGCGACTCGATTCGTACTTTTCTTATTATTCTTATTATTTTTATTTACTTCTACCGTTAATTTATTATTACAATTTATACTTGCTAACAGAAACATGTTCGTCCTTATACACACATACGGTTCGGAGGAGTACATTTTTGTCAACTATAATCGTTTGTTTGATTTCCTCTCAATTTGGAGCGAGCTTTATAGTTAATTTGCGTCCGAATGCGAATTTTACTTGATTTCTTATGTTTTTTATCTACGTTATAACTCTATTGTTAATTACCGTTGTTAATTTATTTTGTCACACTAATTTATTTGTCACATTGAAAATGATCCAATTAGGATCGAAACGTTTGTTTTGTTCACCTTCTCGAAAATTCTTAGATTGTCAAATTATATTTTACGTTTTAAATTTATGACATAGTTTTATTTCAAAAAAAAATTTTTTTAACTATTCATACAGTTTGTCAATTTATGTTTTAGGCTCGTAGTCCTTTTTCCTTTTTACTTAATTATTTCGAAGTTTTATTATCGTTTTGAATTTAAGATTTTCGAGAAAAATACAAATTTATTATTTATTTTATTTTATTAGTTTTTTAAATTAGGGACTAGAGAAATCTTTAAAAGTTAATTTGAATAGTAATCTCTTTTTATCGGCAATGTAAGTTTCTCCTACACTTTGAGATCTTTTCCTGGATAACAAAAAATGTCAAATCGGGTCATAAAATATTTTTTGCATCTAAAAGACGACTTAAAGACATCTTATGTCACAATTTTAGACTTTGGATTATTTGGGTTATAATTGAGTAATTTAGAGAAGATATTTTCTAAGAATTTTCGAGATCATTGAATTCGATTTTGACTTCAAACTTTTAAAATTCAAATTTCAAAGAAATCTAACTATCATGAAACTTTTAAAAGACTTGTTATTGCTGAGTTTGAATATAATCTGAAAACATCAAAATTCAAAACGATACTTTACCTTTGAGTAGGTAGGTGGATTTTGAAACGCAAGTAAGTATGTAGGGTGCTGAAATATCTCAAAAAGTTTCCCGAGAAAAATATTTCATATGTAATTATATATAATTATATAAAATTATATATAATTATATATAAAATATGTTCATTTATATAACATTTTTTCTCGGGTTTATTTTTGTAGTTATGTTTTTTACTAGAATATTATATATTTTAATTAAATTTATACATTAGTTAGACTTTAATGAAATAGAGAAATGTAAAAATAATGAACTTTAACATTTTCGGACAATACTTTTTAATTTTTTTTCCAGTCGTTTTTAGTTATGGATTTTCCTGTTTTATTTCCTAACATTATTTATTATTACAAAACATAATTTAAACCTAAAAAAGTGTTTAAACATAATATTATATATAATACAAATATTCTAATACTAAATAGTACTTCAAAACATAAATCGTACAGAATTAAAAAATACTGAATTCAACATAAAATAAGTAGCGAAAAATAAGATTCAAAAATTTTTTCCAAATAAATTTTTACAAAAAATGAATATTTTAATGACAAAAATATGTAAAACAGTTAATGTTTAAATTAAAAAAACAAAATTAAAGTTTGTTTTATAGAATTAAAATATAACAATAAAAATAAAAGAAAAATAAGATTATTTATTTTTAATAAGTAATTAAATTGGTTACATTCTAATAAAATAGAGACATATAAAAATAATATAAATAAGACAAGAAAAGTAATATAAACAAGACAATTCTGGATTAGTGGAGAAAAATCTCTGATTATATAAAAACTCAAAAAAAGATAAAGTATAAAAAGAAAACACAAATGGGTAAGTAGGGTGCTTACTGCATCCCCAGCATGTTTGACGCTTTATCACTGTTTACTGCTTTAATATCGATAAGCTATTATTATTTCAATTTACCAAATAATCAATAATAAGAAGGTACTAAATTGATGATTGAGCTCTGTTGCCAATTTGAAAATATGAAATATTAAAAAAACTATGCTTGGGTGCTCCGACACTCCATATATCTACTCGAAGGTTAATAATCTCCATGAAGGAAGACCTCGCAAGGTTCATAATCAGAGTTTGAAAGTTAGTTTGGAAATTAATATTAATTGTTTGCGTAGCACTGATGAGCTTCAAAGCTCTGGAGATAAAGTATTGGAGACTTGTGTGTTACTTTTTAATTAAAAAAAGAAGAATCGAATTTTACTCGATAATCAAATTATTTTCTCTAGAGTTTTACTCGATAATCAAATTATTTTTTTAAATTCTATTTGCTGTATTAAATTAAATCTACTATTTTGAATTCTTTATTTTTGACCTCAGATTTGAATAAAGCTTTACCAAATTATCCTACAGAGTACCCTACCAAGTGTCATACAAATCGCGCGAGCAATTTAGAAAATAAACGGCGGTAACCGCAAATGGACAACCCACAAAGATGCAGTCGATTTTTTTAAATCGATGATTATGAATTTGAAGAAAATTAATAGATATCGGGGCTTAATTGATATCCCCGAATATCTATTAATAGATATTCGATATCACCTTCAAAAAATTTGATAACGTTGAGATTGTGTGTGTACAAAAAGGTCAATATCCAATTTTTTTGATGCAAGGACAAGTAGAAGTATGTCATGTCTGTGTCCTCAGTGATCCATGTTGCAAATCACATAAGATTTTGTGCAAATAAAAAAATTTGGAATTTTTTTCGTATTTTACATCTTTTCGAATAATTTTAATAAGTATATAAAGGTTAAGATTTTTCCATGTTTTACATAATTTTTCCACAGATGTAATTGCAATAGCAACATTTTTATAGGAGATATATATCAGACATTCATAATTTACGAAATATATATATTCGAAATTGAAGAAGAAACTTTTTCAGAAAGACTTTGTTATTATATATATATAAAAAAACGCGTATTCTCTTTCTAAATTCTTTGGAATATAATTCCATAATGACATATACCGCCGAAACCAGAATTTGCAAAACTAAATCGATGCTCAGAACCATCAGAAATAGGAAGAAAGGATAGCGAGAAAAGCAAGAGAGCTACAATGCAAGCGATCCTCATGCAAGCCAAACGATGGAAGGATATTTGGATTTCAACATCTCAAGAGGCTCTAACCTTGAAAAAAAATAGGCTTCAAGCCTATTTCGGGAAAGAAATAAAAGATTTCAATAATTAATCCGCTGTAAAAAAAGTGATTTAATTATTTTTCTGTGAAAAAACTTGATTTTTTTACTTATCTCCATTTTTAGCTCAATTAATTCAACTTTTTGAAGCCAACATCATATTATATACATATATATATATTTTTTTTTTTTGGAATTTTTTCATTTTCTCATATCAAAATTATAAATTTTCTTTTTTTAAAACTCTCACATTTAATTTTATAAAAAGTAAGAAAGAAGCTTCTATTACAATAAAAACATTTGCTAAACATTTCATAGGTATACTAGAATTTTTCAGATTTTTATATAGTCTAGAAAAATAAAAAAAAATTTGCTGTTGTAAACCTTAATGCCTCAAACAATACCTCAGACAATGATCGAAAATTTCACATTACCGGTGAAAGATTAATGCAAAAACGGCAAATTTTTTGAATTATTAAGCATTTTCGAGCAAAGTGAGTCTTTATGCAATGAAATCGCGACAATGTAACGTATAATACATATTTGTATCAACGTTCAGTTATCAACTTTGGAGTGTTACCGCGATTACAAAGAGGTCAACTGATAGATACAGGACAGCACACACACACACACACACACACACACACACACACACACACCCACCCCCCAATACACACAAACACACACACACACACACACACACACACACACACATACACAGTAAGTATAGTACACAAAATCTCAGTTTGTTGTATACATACTTGATCAAATATATATTCATAAACGTTTATAATAAATACTTAAAACACAACACATAAAATTGCGAATAATAAGTTTGTTAAAATTTGATAAACTTTGTAGAATTAATTAAAAAAAAAAACATTGTAATTTCTTAATTAACCTATTTGAAAGATCGAAACAACTCAAATAAATTATTTGAATGTCTTTCTCGATAAATTTTAATTCAAAAAAGTTCTTTTTTGAAAAAAAATATTTATATTAATCTTAGTAGAAATTATTAAGTGTATATTAGGGAATGTAATTAACATTTAAATATACATTAATATATATATTTATATTTTTATAATATATATATTTATATTTTTATAGATAGATAAATATATTTATATTTATATTTATCTATCTATTTTAAATAAAAAATTAGAAAACTAGAATTAAAAAAATTAGGAATAAAAAAAAGTGTTTGTCGTGAAACTTTAAGACTCTTGTAAAATTACATTTCTTTTACATATACAATAAAATTTAATTACATAAAAAAATAAGAATTATAACACGAATTATAGAATAAAAATATAATTATGATAGAAATTAGAATAGAAATTAAGATTGTTATACATCTTACAATTAATCAAGTAATTTACTTACCATCTTTACCCTTCTCGTGAAGGCAGTTTGTAATATCTTCAGCGTTTATAGTTTCTATAACAGAACTCATGACTAAAAGAGGGATAGCCGTGGATCTTACAGAAACTCTTCTACAAGAATGTTACACTCTGAGCAACTCTGTCACTTTCTGAGCGCGATTTGCGATCTTTCCAGAAAGTCATCAACAGCTACGTGGTGTTTAATAAGAAATAAGAAAAACAAGTTCTATTTTGAAATAAACAGAGATCTTTGATCGTAACACACTCGTAATTCATGCGCACGACATGTTGTTATTACTGTATCAATTAATAACTTTCTTTTAAGTTTTCTGGAGTACGACGCGATCTGACGGTACTCGACAGCAAACCGTAAGCTGCTCGATCCCGGTTTCAACTGTACACGCTCTGCTTTATGCACACGGATTATCTAAACGACTCAATAGTATTATCGTCCCACCATGAGTGCAGTATAAACTGATATATATAGTCCGAGGGAATATGTGTACTTTGATAGGTCCTCGGATGGAAGTATGACGTCGTACATATGTATGTATCTATACCAATTGTTTTTCGTGCGTTGCACAAATTTAATTCTAACGATTCAGCATTGTTCGAGTTTAGGGAAGTATTACAAAAACATAACGGAAGCACACGTACTAATAAAAAAAATTATTCCTCTCTCACTCTCTGTCTCTGATAATTTAAAGAAATATACTTTTCTTTTAAATTTAACAACTTTTACAAAACTTGGTCTTTATAATTTTTAAATAGTAAATTTTTAAATTATATATTTTTAAATTATAATTTAAAAATTGCAATTGTAAATTGTAAATTTTTAAATATAAATCCTACATTTTATTTAATTAAGAAATTATAAAAATTAATAAATTTAAAGGTAAAGTATATATAATTTACAATTAAAAAATTTTAGAATCTGTATGTTAAGAATTTAAACTTGAAATATAAAATTTTTGGAAATAAAATAGAAATTATTTTATTTTATTTCCGTGCCTATCAATTAAAATACTATTGTATTGTAAATCAAATAAAATTTTTATTTTTTTTCTGAATTTTATAACAGTTTTTAATTTTAGATGATATCTCTTTTTTCCATTGCATTATTTTTTTTTAATCGATTCTATTCATGTCGATCTTTCTATCTGCAAAGACATGTTGCGATGACTTATCATCATCAAATAGTAAATGTAATGAAATTAAGAAGTTTCTGTGATAAGTTTTTGTGTGTGAAGTGAACAAAATTGCAAAATTATACCCTACAATTAACTTCGATTAGACTTTTCCTCAATAGAAACTTAATTTGTTGTTCAATTATACAGAGACACGCGATAACTATAATATACATGAATACGCGATAAACGGTTGATCCCCTCTGACATTTGATAAAAATATTTTTGACGTCCAAGACTTTTTTTTATTATAAAATGATGGTGGCGAAGAAAAACGAAACAATCTAATTATATCATATTTATTTCTCAAATCTTTAGATTTTAGTATTCTTAACGTTTCTCCTACAGTTTTGCTCTTAAATTAATTTGTCGTTTCGAATTTCATTGACGCGTCGCAAAACAATAAGTGTATACGCCAGCAAAAAAAGAATTACTAATTAATTAGCTGTATCAAAAACTGATGATCTTGAATCAGTTTACATTAGTAAATTTTAATATTCTGTCAGTAACTAAATTAAAGGGTCAGTTACTGATAATTCTCATTGAAACCGAGTTTTAATGAATTAGCTAAATCGCTCTAAAAAAATTCTAAATATATATTGACAATGAGTTACTTGGATGACCTACACTAATTCTTATGATTTGCTTGACCTTTAAACCTCCTCCGTAATACGATGTGAGTGTATGCGACAAGTGCATGCGCATATTGTGATAAACGATAAAGAACTCTTGATACAGGTCTTTCAAATTTTTTTTCTACCATCTTTTTATGATTATGTCAATCGCTGGCATTCTCTATAAAAAAAATAAGGAAGCTTTTCTCTTAAAAACTTTATTTGTTACACGTGTGGCGAAAGCTGTGATTTCCACATATATTTGTATAAAAAATAAAAGGGGAAAAAATAGTCTTATTGCTCCAAGAATAAATATAAGAGTCTCAAGTGTAAGTAAACTAAACCTCCATGGTTATTGATGCGTAAATAATATAATATATTTGATACAAGGCGATAAAATGTAATTCGCAAACAATTGAAATGCACTTCCAAAACGGAGTTAACTATAAACAATTCGACTTTGTATTTGAATTCTCTTCAGTGCGGAAATCAAGTACAAACTACGTACCTATTACTTGGAAATTATCGCCTTATGAATATATTACGCATCAATAATCGCAAAGGCCGTATACAAGCAATTTATTCATATTGTTTAACATATAAAATATTATATAATACATTAATATTATTAAATAAAATCATCAAAATGAATAGAATATATGAGGTTTCTTTTTATGATTATAAATATTTATGTTAAAAAAAATAATTAGAATATTTCTAAAGTGCAATAAATGACATTAGACCGACATGTAAATACACAACTAAGTAAAAAATTACTTTATTCGGTTTGAAATGAATCTTAATAAATTAGCACCTAATTCTTAATGATGATATGCGACTGAATTCTTTTTAAACTCTTTATGCTATCTGAATACTACTTATAAATATTAATTTCTCAATTATGACTCAATGATTTTTTGATTATCAAGCTCGAGTGCAATTTTTATAGGTCAAATGTGGCAAGAATTCAAACAATTAACGCGTGAAGAATCTGTTTCTTTTGCTATCAGCAACTTAATTAAGATTATAGGCAAAAAATTGGCAAAAAATTTGTCGACTTTCTGTAAGAACGCATGACAAGCGCGCATTGATTACGTTATCATTATGTTTAATAGGATAATAATAATATAATTGGATAATCAGATCTTGTGCGTAATCGCCGGATAATGAAAGCAATTAAAGCAATTGAAATGCATTCACTGCAATCGGTTTTTGCATCGAGCGGTATGTACTCTATTATTATTCTGCCACTGTATGCCATAATATCTTAACAGCGCGAGGAGTGACCTGTGATTTTGATGATGTAAATGCATACCTACATACGCTCGACTAGGTGCTCCAGATCCGAGGGCGAATCAATTTTTATATACACGTGTATATGATATACGAATTCGGGTCGGAACAAAAATCCGTAGCGCTACGATTTTTAAAATTCAAGCTGACTTCGTTCAAAATGAATGAAATTTAAATTTAAAAAAAAAAAAGGATTTTAAATCTTAAGGGGATCTTAAACCAACAGGAATTACCGACAATTGCAGATTGCCAATTTCTCCGAATTGATTTTATAGATCATCAAATCCTTTTACACAATAAAAGTACACACGAAAAAAATATCGGCCACATTAAATTTGAAAAATCGGGGAAAAAAATTAAAAGTTCATTTTATTTTGGTTCTCACAGCTGTCATCTCAAGTTATAATTTCCTTAATGCAGAAATTCTGTAGGTATACCAAATGATGATGACCTTCTCCGGAAATGTATGACATGAACAATCCTGAGTTTGCGAAATTGTGATCGAATACCTAACAAAAAAGATTTTCCAAAATTAAAGTTATATTTTTTGTACAACAATTATTTTTTCCTCTTTTACTGATTCGAAAATCCTTTTCCAATTTAATAACAATTTAATTTAACAATTAAAGTATACGCAAGTGTGAAGTTTATGCCAAGAACGACAAAAAAGATTTCAATTTCTTAAGATTTCAATTTCGAAATTTTTTGTCGTTCTTGGAATAATTTCCACCACACAGACACGTATTAATGCGTATACCTTAATTTTGGAAAAGGATTTTTGAATGTGTAAAAGAGAAAAAAAGTAATTGTTAAACAAAAATTATGATTAGTCGATAATACAAACAGCTTTAGGATCCTCTTAAAATCTTTACTTTCAAAAAGTCATTCTGTCTTTTGAGTTTCTCTGCAAGTTTGGTAATTTTTACACAATAGAAAACTACTGAATAAAATTAAAAAATTTTGTCTCACTTTACGGGCCTGTCTAAAAGATTTGCAAATATTTTTTGTGTTCTAACATAAAAACTTAAAATTTTCCCTACAAAATCAAGGATGAGATATTAATGTGAATTGATTCACGGTACAAATTATACAAGGGCAAATCAATAAGTTTTTAGAAAAACATAATAAAACACATTTTTTTTTATCAATTCATTTTTATTTCTTAATATAGTCTCCTTTCAGCTCGGTACACTTGATCTAACGATTCTCTAACTTTTTCAAGTCGTCTGAATATGATTTGTCCAATCCTTCAAAATGAGCTTCTGTTTCTGCTCTCTGGTGGTGAATCTCTTTCCTCCGAACCATTTCTTCAGGTTTGGAAACACGAAATAGTTGCAGGGAGCTAAATCTGGTGAATATGCTGGATGGGGAAGCAATTCGTAGCGGAATTCGTTGAATTTGGCCATCGGTGCCGGACACGTATGAACCCATGCATTGTCTTGATGGAAGAGCACTTTCTTCTTCGCCAAATGGGGACGTTTTTTCTTTGAAATGTTGAAACGGTCCAATAAGGCTGCGTAGTAATCGCCATTGATCGTTTGCTTCGACGGAAAGTAAGCGATATGAATTATATCGCGTTTATCCCAAAAAACTATGCCTGTGGCCTCAACAAGCTCGCACACTTTCATTCGTCGATCAGTCAAAACAATATCGTGGACTTTATCGATGATTTTTAACGTAGCAGTCTCAATTGAACGTCCCAAACAAGATGCATCACATATAGATGTACGACCATATTTAAATTCATTCATCCAATTGAAAACTGGCTTTTTCTTAATCAATTCAAGAGAAAGTTTTCTTACAAGAAAATACGAAAAATCTGAAATGAATAAGTCATATAATCTAGCATCTTCGAAAACTAAGTTGAATTGAGTTTGTGTGGTTGAGTTGATCATTTTCACTGATTGTGAGAATCATGATCAAACTGATAATGTGTGAGAATCACGATCAGAATGATAATGTTACTTACTAAAATGTTTTTAGGTAATTTTAGAGCTGCAAACTCAGCTTGTGTTACTTTTATAAAAAGAGGAGCACAGATTTTTTATGTATTACGCATTACGTACATTGAAGCTATGTATGATAGTGTGATATATTACATGAAATATTATATATTTGCATATATTTTACATATAATTTTTGTGAGATAGATTTCTAAAAAGGTATACTCACTTTGTAAAACAATCGGTCGCCAAACTGCAGCATTTTCGCCCAAACATTCATCCACGCGTGCAGCAGGAGATAATTTATGGTGACAAGGTAGAAAATGCCCGGGAAACTAAACTTAATGGTATTCTTGATTACTTCCATCAAGATATTGCGTGTCGAATATATAGACCAGGCTTTCCGAGATAAAGGCGAGATAGAAGATCGATAGATCAAATGCAAAAAAATTACGAATTACCGCCATTTGCCTAACCCTTTTTGTCCTTGAAAAAACCAATTATGCTTAAATAAATGTTTATCTAATTTAATGTAATAAATCTTTTCTCTCAATTTAATGTAGCCAACATAGCAATACTATTAAGTTGTCTTTTAAGAATAACAATAAAACTTTAAGCTATATCATCATATTGAATTATTAAGGATTATGATGTTGTTTGTATATTTCGCGAACAAATTTGGAAAACATATAAATAAAAAAAGCATGAAACCACAGCACTGGATGTTGTTTGTGAAATTTAATTCTTCATTACATTAATAAAAAATCTTTAGACGTTTCGGCCATAATCTGGTCATCTTCAGTAAAGTCACAAATATTAGTAAAACGTAGAATTTACATATATCTGACATTGAATTCAGCCGTCATATAATATAAGTATATATAAACGTGTTCTTTCATCTTGTGAAGATGCATCGTATAATAATGTTGCAGCGCCAATTATATTGCAAGTTATGTAGAAGAACAAGAATTTCCAGATTCTAATTTAAAAATTAAACTATCGTTAATATCTTCTAGTCAATTTTATGAGGATTGAATCATTACCTGTTTTACAGACAAAATGATGAATATTAAGCATTTTCTTCAGATGGAAATTCATCGTGACATTGTGTATTATTATTCGTCATATAGTATATGTTACCGCTATTTATATATGGTATATGTAAAAAGTTTAGATTGTTCTAGAATTATTTATTAAGTGTGAGAGAGATCTTGCTTTAGAAACCATTAGTGCATAAAAGAAGTGTAATCATCGGCAATTAGACAGAATATTGTTTTTATCCCATTCAAAATTTCAAGAAAAAAATATTTCTGACTTAATTCACACTCTGTTAATGAATGGTTCTTGAATATCCTCTTGAATTCATTCTTTCAACAATAAAAAACAGAATTAAATTAAAACTTTAGAAAATAGAACTAATTTAGATAAAAATAAAAGTGAGTGTAATAATAATGAAAACGATTCTAATTCCGATTTAAAGAAAAAGTTTTTTATAATACCATATTTAAGTATGAGGACAAATCAATAAGTACCCGTGTTAGTAATGAAGACGCAAGCTTTTCACAAAACTTTTTTATTTCTCAATGTAATCCCCTTTTAGGAGGATACACTTTTCCCAACGCTTCTGCCATTTTTTTAACCCCTCAGAAAAATACGATTTGTCGAACTCTGCAAAATAAGCTTCTGTTTCGACGATGACCTTATTAGACGTGAATTTTTTTCCACCGAGCCATTTTTTCAAGTTTAGAAACAAGAAGAAGTCACAGGGGGCTAAATCCAGAGAGTACGGTGGATGCGACAGCAATTCGTAGCGCAATTCGACCAATTTGGCTGTGGCGGCTGCGGAGAAGTGAGCCGGTGCATTGTGAACAATCGCGGCCATCAGGCCGACAGCTTTTTCATTCCCAAGTTATCATGCAAAATATTAAATGCTGTTCCGTACGACACGCCTATAGCCTCTGCTTCATGCACTTTCGTTCGGCGATCAGTGCCGAACGGCTGCAAATTGCAGAGAAAGCATTTTCGGTCGCTTGAAACAAGTGTGATAAGGAGCTCGTTCACTCTCGGCGCGTCGCAGGCGAGCACATGGTCATGGGCATCTCTTAACGACGACTGTTTATAAAAAACAAACACGCTGTTGACTTTTGTTCCGATAGAAATGATAAGATAGTTGTATTTATCTGTCCATATTCTTTATTGAATTAAACCAGTTTTATCCGATAAATCTTTGTCCACTTAATTATAAATAATTAGAAGAAAGCTAATCGTTCCTCTCCAAAAGAAATCCTAAAAAATCGCTCGTAAATCAAAAGACCTTTTAATTTAAGTATTAAATTAATATTCTGCTTTTGTTAGTAATATATTGTAATGTTTTCATTTACTATTGTATAGTGTATCAGGAAACACAATAATTTCGCTAATGTAAATTCTGACATTGAAAAGGATCGAAATGTATGGATTTTGTATGAGAGATTAAATAAAGGAAATATTTCACACCGAGAGCCAGTGGCTCACAAAGGCATTAATTCATCGATCGAATAATAATTAGATCAAAAATAATTTTCAAAAGGAACATAAATATAAATTTCTTACTAGAGGCAGAAAATAGTACGTGAAAGTGTATCTGAAAAACAGTTTAGATATTGCAGTATTTTGTATCTAGTCACAGATATTCCAATTCGAATGTATCTCAGATATAGTTTTAGATACACAAAATGTATTTTCATATGTGTATCTAGATATATTATGTATTTAGATTCTACCCAACGGTTCAGTAAAGATGCTCTTTTGGAGAAAAGTTACAGTTACTTTCATTTTATTAAAAAAAAAGTTTTAAAAACTAAATTAAGATTGTGCATTTTCAATGAATGAATTATCCTTTATTAGCAATTGAATCTAAATCCTCACTAATCCTATTATTGCCAATTGTGTCAACAAACAAATTTCTGCTCTGTTCAATTTAACACAAACTTGTATTAATTTAGTTCTTAAAAGTAGTCTCTGACTGCAGAACGGAAATATCATATTTTTTAAATAATCTTAATCATTTGCTTATGCAAATGGGAAAGATCTATGAGATTAATCATTTTTTAACAGTTCCAGCTTCGCGGTATAAACAGGTCTACGTAATAATTGGGATGAGGCGAACAGTTTTGCCTCGCATAAAACTCTATCGTCTGCAGACTGAATAGGATACTGGTGCCAAGGCTCAAGGTCAACCAAATAAGAAGATTGTTATTGATAGTTTTGCGAACGAAAAATATGAAAAAACCAGTGATAAATAAGATAAATAATACAGGGTAGAAGAAGCCAAACGCAAACGCGAATATGTATTCGTGGACGATGGCAGAGGTGAAGAATACAGTAGTAGCTGACAACATGCGATATGGCACCACGATTTCATACATGTCCTTATAGATATACGTGTACAGCCAGTCGTACACTATCACGTTCCATGTGCGGAAGTACATATGGTAAGTCGTACTGTTCCACCAGTCCTGTAACATAAGCGATACAATAATTCATGAAACTGCAGTTTACGGAAGTGAATAATCTATATTAGTTTTCGAATGTTATTGGAATTGGATATATCATATCAGAATTCTCTTGTTTGAGAAAAATATCTGCCTTGTGAAACTGCAAGGTAAATGTTTCAGTGACCAGACATATATCTGTGTCCAGACATTTACACAAAATGTCTATATTTATTTATATTATTAGTTATTTTTAATGCATAGATGCATATTCGATCCTGAAACCTTACTCTCATGAAATTACTATGCAAAATATAAAAATGTGTAAATCAAGGCTTTCTTTGAATCATTTTTTTTTAATATGAATCAAATCCGAATCGAATTTGAATTTAACTGTAACTTTTTACTTTTTAAAAATATAATTGTCAGTTGAAATCTAATATGTGAATAAAAAAATTATATTTATATAAAAAAAACTGATTTGATTCAATTCGATTCGTATTTCAATAATTTGCACATCTCTAGCAAAATGCTTTAGGGTAATTCTACAGCTACAAACTTTCAGCTACGTTACTTGTATAAGGATAGAGGCACAGATTCTTGTACATATTATGTACACTAAAGCCATGACAGTAAGATATATTACATGTAATATATTTGGGGATTCTACGTGTAATTATTATGAAATAGTTTATTAAAAAGGTATATTCACTTTATAAAACAATCGGTCGGCAAATTGCAACATTTCCGCCCAAGCGTTCATCCACGTGTGAAGCAGGAGATAATTAGAGGTGGCTAAGTAGAGAATGCCAGAAATAGAAGTCTTGATGATATTCTTGACTAACCACATCCGATCCAGATATTGTGTGCCAAATACGCGATAGATAGGTGACACCAGACTTTCCCAGATAAAGGTGAGATAGAAGATCGTTAGGGCAAATTCCACTAAATTACGAATTACCACCATCCATCTAACTCTTTCTGTTCTAAAAAAAAAAACGAATTATCTCAAACAGACCTTTTTTAAAGTCTCTCAATTTAATATAGTCAACATAGCAGTATTACTATATTATCTTTTAAGTATCACAATGAACCTTTAAGCTTTATCAACGGATTAAGGATTAAGGATTATATTGCTTGTATATTTCGCGAACGAACTTGGAAATTCTTCTAAAGTTATATAAAGCCATTACTGTTAAGTAATAAAATAAATTTTATAATTAATAATTACGTAGCTTATCCCTTTTATTGTATAATTAAAAGCTTGTTATTTTTTTTCAAAGAAATTATGAAATAGCTTTACCTGGGATATTCATCGCGATACACAAGAGTCGGTGCGAAAAAGAAATACAAATATTGTGAAAATTTGGGCTCATTCGGTGGCGGAGTTTTGCTGTGAGGTTTATATGACAAAAATCTAGGTGCTACGCTTCTGACGAAAGCGTAACTCTTCATTATCATGCGTACCTAAAGAAGCAAACACTGTTTTCAGTAGAAAAATAATGTTGATATAAAATAATAAAAAATATTTTATTTATGTGAATTGTTCAAACACATTTGGAAATAAATTAAGTTAATGTCTTCAACAATAAGAAGAAATCATTAACATTTTATTTATTTATTTTGTTTATCGTTTTATTTATTTTTACTATCAAACATTTAAAACGACAAAATTTGTTGCGGCGTATATTTTGTAAAAAGGAAATTCACATTTCGCTTTTAACGTCGTAATTTAAGATGTTATAAACAGATTTGAAAAATTACGTACTTGTTCCATTACAACAATCATCCTACAACACATGGCAAGATTCGCGCCAAGCATCGCCTTAATAGAAAAAATAATAAAGAGAATTTGATACAATATAAATATTGAGAGCCAGCTGTAATCCCATAATTTTTGGAGGGAGGCTGCAAAAAGAAAAGATATAGTTGAATTATTTAAATTAGTTAATAGAAGAGAGTTCCCTATTATGAAATACCGAATTTATTTTGAGTAAATTCTGAAAGTGTATGGGCAGAATTAAAAAAAATAATAGGTACTTTAAAAGGAATTTAATAAACCTTAAGATACTGTTATGTAAAATTTAATTCAAATGCTATTTTTTCTGAAAATTGAAGTAATGGAAAAAGTGAGCAAATCGCAAAGTCAAAACATTGTGCTTATAATATAATATAAGATACCTCGAGAAATCAATAATAAAGCGCAAAGTACATCAGTATTGCAATTAAAAAGCACAATTTAATATTTCTAAAATACAAACAAACACAGTTGATGTGCGTGCAAAATGAACATGCGATACATTGTATCCAGAACTCATCTTTAGGTAGTTAGAATCAAGAAACAGGCACTTGATGTTAATTCCGGTTATTCTTTTATTACTCTAATGATTTATACCTTAGCAATTGTCACTCGGACATGAAAACATACGAGTATGTGACTTCGTATTAGAACTACTCCGAGCATCTTATATTATGAATTCCACACTTTTCGGTTTTACCATCATCAAATTTAACTTTTGTAATTAAACAATATTATATATTCTACATTTTTTTATTAATACGATTTCACTCTATCACTATATAAAGACTTTATTGCCAAATATTTATTTATTAAGTAATAAATAAGGTTTAAAAATTTCAATGAAACTTGAAGACATACAAATTGTAAAATCTTTTTTTTACAACTACTACAGGCCACTAAATTACATATACACTGGAATGGGCATCTCTGCTGTGAAGCATAGAAAATCGTGGCCAATTGATCAGCGCCATTTTGATCAATATAAGAACGAATCAGCTTTCAGATGCTCATGCGCACTTATGTTTTGTGTTCTTTAGTAAAACGCATATGTCAATAAGATCATCATGTGGAATTATATTTAAAAGATTACTTCGAAAGATTATAAAATTTGAAAGATTATAAAATCGCGTACTGACTGTAATTGTACAAAGTGTACAAGTGTACTTGTGCAAAGCATCAACATGAAGTGTTGTGTGCCTGGGTGTGGATAGAGAAGTAAAAAGGGCATTTCATTTCATGGATAAGAATTTTTGTATTAAATGTATCAATTCCTACACACATGTGTTAATGATGTAGGATGTGAAAAGTGTTATTAATATTACTTTATTGAATGTACTAATAAAATTGAAGTGACATTATTTTTGTTTACCATTCATAGCCATATATTGGGAGTACAAATTAATTCGGTCCGTTTTTTTGTGTTCAAAATTTCAAAACAAATGAATGAACAGATTAATTAAAGTATTGTCCATCACTGGCTACTACTTTTTCCCATCTCTCAGGCAATTTTCGAATTCCATCTCGAAAAAATGACTCATCTTTGGAGGCGATCCAATTTTGGAGCCAATTTTCGATTTCTGCGAAAGAAGTGAATCGATGACTTGCCAAATCCTTCGGAACAACAGTAATCAGTAGGAGCAATGTCCGGAGAATACAGCGGGTGCGGTAAAACATCTCATTTGAGCGTTTCCAAATATTTTTTTATGACTTTTGCGACATGAGGCCGAGCGTTGTCATGAAGAAAAATAACTTTATCATGTCTTTGTTCGTATTCCGGCCGTTTTTCTTGCAATGCACGGCTCAAACGAATCAATTATAGCCGATATCGATCGCCCGTAATGGAATCGGCAGGTTTCAGCAGCTCATAGTAAACAACATCCTTTTGGTCCTACCAGATACAGAGCATGATCTTCGAACCATGAATGTTCGGCTTTGGTGTTGATGTTGAGGTCGATTGCAACGATTGACCGGGCTTAATATTTTTTCTTCTTGGGGTTGTCGTAGAATATCCACTTTTCATCTCCAGTCACAATCCGATGCAAAAAATCTTTTCTTTGTTGTCTTTGAATCAGCTGTTCGCAAGTGAAAAATCACCTTTCAAGGTCTCTCGGTTTCAATTCATATTTAATATATAACCCAATTTCTTTGTTTTTGATTATTCCCATGGCTCTCAATCGTGCAGAAACGGCTTGTTGAGTTACTCCTAATGATTCTGCAAATTCCTCTTGCGTTTGACTCTGATCTTCTTCTAGTAATACCTCTAATTCTTTGTCTTCGAATTTTTTTGACTGGCCAGAGCGAGGCTTGTCTTCAACGCTGAAATCTCCATTCTTGAAATGTCGAAATCGTTCCCTACATGATTTATCAGTTGGAGCAGTGTCACCATAAACTTCGACAAGCATTCGATGGGCTTCAGCTACACTTTTCTTCCAATTAAAGCAAAAAATTAGAATCTCCCGCAAATGCTGCTTGGTTAACACAAAATTCGACATTTCAAACACAGTAAAAATCAAGGTTTTTGTATGAAACTCAAAGCGATATAAACTGAATATTATTAGCAGATGTCTAACCTCTCTGAAAACCAACGCCAAAATTAGCTATCATTATGAATCATTCACAACAGCCGGAGCCATCTTTTGGACCGAATTAATTTGTACTCTCAATAGATTTCCATACATCGATAGTATATCGATTGATATATCGATCGCAGCGCGCGCGCTTCTGATTCGCTCAAATATCGTCCCAATTAAAATGGCGGTTGATCAATTGGACCATGAATTTTCTTCGATGCCCATTCCATTGTATATATAGTTCAGTGCACGATCTAATAATGCATTTTCCACTAAATAGTTTTCAACCTAAGAGCAATAACTGGTGAAATCAACAAATAGCATTTATTAGTTATTTAGCAGAAACGCCGCTGTCTCATATTTCAAAAAAGGGGCCTTTCTTTGTTATCTAATAAAAATCAGTTAATATTGTCTATTAGCTTTTAGAATTACGGTTAATTATTTGTGCATGATGTCGTTGTTGTAATATAATTTTAACTTAATTAATCAATTATTATGTTATATTACAAAGATTATTTAAAAAATTTTATTTTATCAAAGATTTTATTTTATCGAACTATTTTTTTGTTAAATTATTTTTTAAATTAAGTGATTTTTCAATTTTAAATTTCTCATTTAATTTAACTTTTATAATGTTTAAATTAAGCCTACATTTATCTAAACTTGAATTAATCGAAGAGATCGTTACATTTTGGCAAGAACTGTTGCCGCCGGTACGCCCAGAGGATAAAAGCCGCGTAGACAACCAAATGTCACCAAATGTCGAGACTTGCATGAACGACCAAATACAGATGCATGTTGGAAACTTTGCGAAACCAATCCCTATTGTATTGGTACCAACGCGAATTCTTTAAAAATCAATAATTAAAAAAGGAAAATTAAACTGTACGAACCAATGGTTAAAAGGAGCAAATATGTCGCGGAAATTAATAAGTAATTAACGAGTTGTCTAATAATTCATTAATGAATTTTTCCTATTTTCCAACGAAGATTCATTGCTCTTGACAATAAGTGGGTATACTGAAAAAAAATCTTAATTTCAAAAAAATATTTCTTTGCTCGTATTAAACAAAATTATTTCTTTAGATCAATGAAAATTTTTTTGAAAATAAAATATTGTACAATATCTTATTTACAAACAAATTTTCATTGATCCAAAGAAATAAGTTTTATAATTTTATAATTTTATTTATTTATAATTTTTACTATTTTTAATAATTTTTACTTTTTTTTTTAATATGAGCAAAAAAATATTTCTTTAAAATTAAGATTTTTTTTTCAGTGTAGATATCTTATGTATCTTTTATCACGAATAATTTTCCAATATTAAACCAAACGTTTTTCAAACGCAATATTAAAATGCCTATATCGTTTTCTTCAATCCCGATAATATGTACGTTATATTTCACAATCAGAAAATAAATACGGTTCCGATAAATTAGACAGTATAAAATTATAATCTGTGTGACATTATCAAATATCTTTTAAAAATCTGAGACTAAAAATATTTAAAGACTCAATAAAAACTTAATTTGGTTTAAGACCAAAATGTGTTACAAATTAGAGAAAAATTAAATTTAGAAATTTTGACTAAAAATATTTATTCAACTAATATTATAAATGTTAAAAATTAATAAAATTAATAATAAGTATAAGGCTACTGAAGCAAAGTCTTAATGTTGTGTTATTAAAAAATTTATTATAATAAACGTTTCAGGTCCAATTGGATCATTTTTAACGTTAGTATAATCTTGATACAATTTAAAATCAACTATTCATTTGAAAGACAATAATTTGACGAAACATATATGATTAAGACAATAATTATATTATTACAATTACTGTATATATTATTACAATTACTATCTTAATTATATTATATGTTTCGTCAAGTTATTATCTTTCAAATAAGTAATTGATTTCAAATTGTATCAAGGTTAACATTGAGAATGACTCAATTTAAACGTTTGTTGTAATAAATTTTTAATAACACAGCATTAAGACCTTGCTTGACTTGTAGCTTTATACTTATTATTAATTTTATAAATTATTTAGCCTTTATTATTATATTATTTTTTAAAAATAAATATTTTTTTATTTTCAAATATATATTTATAAAACGATATTTATGTTTATCAACAAAATCGATTTTCCAGAGAATGCGAGTCAGAGAATGCGATCATTTCCATTCCCAACTTACCTTCCAAACTCCATGATATCGCATACGATAGTGTTAAAAAAGAGAACTATGAAAGTCAACATAAATAGATTGTAAACCGTGCGAATATGCGGGATGTCGAAGAGATCAGTGAGTAATGAGTTTCTTTTGAGGAACTCTTTATCCATCAGCGCACCGTTTTTGTTGGATTCCCTGCAAGAATATCAAAAATCTGAACATGATCATCAGTATATTGTATATTGTACAATAAATCAAATATTGTATTGATTAGGTTGTGAATTTAGTTGGCCTGTGTGTATATTCTTATATCAATACAAAATTATCTTTTTAAAAAAGATTAAAAGAGGCGCTAAGAAAATGTGCTTTTCGAATAAAAGAGTATTCAACCCAATTATATTAATAGTAGCAGTTTTAATTTTTCTTCAAAGATATTCTGATTTAAGACATTTTTATTTCAATTCAAGTTATAGCAACTTTAATTCTCTGTCAAAAATTATTACTCCTCGAAAAAAATTAATATATCAAATTAAAACCCAGATGCTACAATCTTAGCTAATCAAGAGTTAAGTAACACAAGATAGAACCATAGAGTTAAGTAACACAAGATAGTACCACTTGCGTTTTACTTTTTAATTTGATAGAATTTTACTTGATGAATCCTCTAAGTTGACAGTTTTCTTTGACAGGAGCATTTGTTTTACAGCGCTTTTCCGAAATTATTATATATTTTGAGTCTATTTTTTGTGACCAGATGCTTGAGTTTGGTCTACTTCTTTTTAGTCCGTGATGCAATGGCTCATTTCCAGGTATGTCTTGACCACTTTCGCAACATTACCTTGGAGCCATGAATATTCGGTTTGGCCATCGACGTGGAAGCATGGCCGAGAACTCCCCATGATTTTCTGCGCTTGGGGTTATTGTAACCCATTTTTGTGAACCCATTTTTCCCCAGTCACAATGCAATCCCTTCCGTTTTTGCCTTTCAAACAGCTGTTCACAAGCAAACAAACGCCGTTCAACATCTCTCGGCTTCAATTTATACGGCACCCAATTTCCTTGCTTCTGAATCATTCCCATGACTTTGAGGCGTTTTGAAATGGCTTTGAGTCACTCCTAATGATCGTGCCAATTCTTCTTGATTTTGATACGAGTCTTGATCAAGTAATGCCTCCAATTCTGCATCTTCGAAAACCTTCTCTCTTCCACCGCTATGCCGGTCTTCGACGTCAAAATCACCGTTCTTGAAGCGTTGAAACCACTCACGACACGTTCTTTCACTAATAGCGGCCTCACCATAAGTATTTGAGAGCATTCGATGAGTCTCAACTGCAGATTTTTTCATATCGAAGCACAAAATTCAAACCTTCCGCAAATGACGAGAATTTGGTTCGTAAACTGATATTTTCAATCGAGATTAACTTTATGATGCAGACACAAATCGACTAATGTTTTTATGGGGTTATGTTGACAGATGCCCAAGTTTATTGTATGATGTCTATGATCTATTTATTTCGACCACCACTTATCGCTAAAGCCATCTATAGGAAAACGGCGAAAGCAAAGTACACTTAATAATTAATTAGAACAAATAATTAATCAATGATTTTTTTATTATCACTCCCTAGCTGAGTTAGCGAAACTTAACAAATACAAACGTATAATTTGGTTTATCCTGCACCGCCAGCGCTTGTTGCATCAATACGCACTTTCACGCCAAAACATTTAACATTACATTCTAACTGGACGATTATACTCTCGCGCCGAAACGTGCAACAGCACATCTGGCTAGCTGGTCGACGATAATAATAACGACGATGACGTATCTTAATTCTATCTATGTGAAAAGTTTCACATCGGGGCTTTGCGTCGCAATATGTTCGCTCCTAAGGCACGTAGAAAAAAAATAAAAGCACTTTTAGTACACAATTTGAGTGGACAGTATCGATTGAACGTATGAGGTCTGTTCAAAAAGTATCGCGAATTTTGAATTTCCACGGGTTACATATATTCGATTTTCGATTTTTTTGTGGCGTTATGTTGGTACTCATGTCTCTCATTTATGCCGACAAGTTCGATCATTTTGAATGTTCAATTAATTTTTGATGCTGCTTTGCTTGCACGTGTTTTGGCTCGTCTTCGATTTTTACCTATTCCAAAAAATGGATCAAAGAATCTGTATCAAATTTTGTGTGAAAAACAAAATTAAGTGCGCGGACGCATTCCGAATGTTGACTGTGGCATATGGTGAAGCTACCTTGGACGAAGCAACGTTTATCGGTGGTACAAAATGTTCTCAGAGGGCCGAGAAGATGTGAATGACGAAGAGCGTGCCGGACGCCCGAGCACGTCAACAACAGACGAAAACATTGATGAAGTGAAGAAAATAGTATTGGCCAATCGTCAAATCACCGTTAGAGAAGTTGCTGAGGACCTAAACATATCGATTGGCTCATGCCATTCGATTTTTACCAATGATTTGGGCATGAGACGGTCGCCGCGAAATTCGTACCAAAATTGCTCAATTTCGACCAAAAACAGCATCGCATTAACATTGCTAAGGAGCTGTTGGACTCTGTCCGCGACGACCCAAATGTGCTCCAGAGGGTCATAACTGGTGACGAAGTATGGGTTTATGGTTATGACGTGGAAACCAAAGCTCAATCATCCCAATGGAAGCTGCCGCACAAGCCAAGACCGAAAAAAGCGCGCCAAGTTCGGTCGAATGTTTTGCTTACAGTTTTCTTCGATTGCAAGGGCGTGGTGCATCATGAGTTCTTGCCACAGGATAGAACGGTCAATAAGGAATATTATCTGCAAGTTATGCGCAATTTGCGCGAAGCAAAATCCGCCAGAAACGCCCGGATTTGTGGAAGAACAAAAATTGGCTTTTGCACCATGATAACGCCCCTGCTCACACATCGTTGCTTGTGCGCGAATTTTTGGCCAAAAACAACACACTAATAATGCCGCAGCCACCGTATTCCCCAAATCTGGCCCCCTGTGACTTTTTTTTGTTCCCGAAACTGAAAAGGCCCATGAAAGGACGACGCTACGCTACGATTGAGGAGATAAAGACGGCATCGAAGGAGGAGCTGAACAAGATCACAAAAAATGATTTTTTGAAGTGCTTCGAGGATTGGAAAAAACGTTGGCACAAGTGTATAATATCTGATGGGGATTACTTTGAAGGGGACAAAATAGATATTCATGAATAAATAAATAATTTTTGAAAAAACACAAAATTCGCGATAGTTTTTGAACAGACCTCGTATGTAGAACTTGATCGGTCCAGCCGTCATTGAAATTTAATAATCTCCTCTACAACTCGCGATCTCGCGTAAAATATTCACGGTAGTGTCGCTGTGCATGCCTTAACGCCGAGACATTACCATCCAGATAACAATTCGTGTAAGATCATATTGCTCTCACGCGTATCACATTGTGCCCACACAATGAATACACTCTGCCCGCACGACGTAATAGGAGCATGCATGCGAGCGCAATGAATCATATTATGCAATCACATCCGTGAGCTTTGATATATTGACAGCAGTTATATTGTATAATTAATATTGTGTGCAGTTATATTTGTTCCTGGGCTGCATTCGAAAATTCTACCCGAGTGCCTATAAGCATTTGATCCTAAAAATTGTTTACCGAATAATAAACAAGGACAAAATGATATTCGGAAACATTCGGATATTTTCAAACGCAGCCCAAGATATACCTATCATGAAATAAAGTCGGAATGGATTCCGATCGGAATTGTGTATTTTTAACATCAAGACAAATGATAGTAAAAAAAGATAAAAATTCAGAATAGGGTTGTATCCTCCAATGACTTTGATCTTGACATATGTTGTTAAGGTCATGACCCTGAGTGATCTCCAACAAGTTTCAGCCATCGCTCGTCCCTTTCGTTAAAAAATTCTTAACAAAAAAAATTTGAAAAAATAACTTCTTATTTCGGCTATATATAACATCAGAAACTATTCTAAACTACATCCACCTACTGCATTCCACTTCCCCCATTGTCTAGTAGCGCGCGACTTTTTACTGGGGCTAATGTTATTTTTCCAAACTTTTTTGTCAATAACTTTTTAACGAAAGACGAGTAACGACTCAAATCTATTGGAGATCACTCAGGGTCATGATCTTGACAACATATGTCAAGATCAAGATTATTAGAGGATACTCCTCTAATCCGAATTTTTACTTAAAATAATTATATAATAACAATTTGATTTTGTTTGGATTTTGTGATACTTTTACTTTATTTAAGAAAAAAACTAGAACACAAAATAATAATTTAAATTAAGCTCTCTAGATGATATAACAAACGTTAATTAAAATTTTCCGGGTGATTAAGACTAATAATAGTGCAAGTAGTGAATCTAATAATAATGCAGTAATTGATGCGTTTGATCTTAACAATAGTATATTTCAATTTTTACATTATAAATCGATCGAACGTTTCAGCTCCATTTGAGCGATTTTTAGCGATGAAGTAATTAAATGTGATGTTCTTGGTTAAAATTTATGTGATGTATTAAATCGAAGAGTGCAGCAAGTAGAGTCTATCAGTTTGAAATTTAAGAGCGTAACTGTCAAAAAGCTGTACGGCTAAAAAATCGCTAAATGATCGCTAAAGAGGAATAAATAATTAGCGCAAGACAATTGTAAAGAGGAAAGTGAGTCTTAAAAAGATTTACCTACTGCAGTCTTTGAATGCATAATAAAAGATCTTATAATAATATCGTAAAGAAATATCCTGTACCGTTGTGGACTTCAATATCGAACAAGTTCGTTACAAAAATGAGCATTGAAATATGATATTGAGTATAAAGGAAAATTATAGAATAAAATAAACATTTCTGAAAACATGAGACTTTAATGTACAATATATAGTCAAACATATGGTAGATTATATTGTGTAGATATTAAAAAGTCATAGATTAAAAAATTATAATGATGTATTGTATTTTTGACAACAATTCAAATAATCGATAAATTAATATTGATTAATAAATCAATTTTTTTTTAATTCATTAGTGAAAAAATAATGTGATTTCATAACTTGTTAAAAATGTTTAAATAAGCATGATGTAAAAATTCAGTGTCGTTTTGTGTATTTAAATCATTTTCTTATAGCTTGATATGGAGTATTTCCGACATTAATCTTTTATTCAAATATCTTTCGTTATCTAATATTTTGGTGTTATCAAAATCAAATTCGTGTTCGAATTGCAATTTATGTTCCGAAATGACAGATTTCCAGTTTTTTTTTGTTACTGTCATTATGATGTTTCTTAATCCTAGTATTCAACTTTCTACCAATCTGTTCTACGTAGGAGGTATTGTAATTTTTAAATCAATCTTATAAGCTACATTTCTCTTTGAATCATGTTCAAGTGAATCTTTTTGAGCTTTAATAAAAAAACTAGATTTACGCAACAACATTGCGCCATTTCTCACGGTGATATATTCTTTGCTTCAAATTGTTACAAGCTAAGGTGGTACAATTTGGAACAAAATATTTTCTGAACTAAAATTTGAATCCAATTTTCAAGATTCAATTTCGATAATTCTTCTATTGTGTGATGTACTAAAAGGTAGCAAACAGAAAAAAGTCAAAAATGAATCTTAAAAAATAAATTCAATTCCTATTTCGTTCAGAAGTGTTTTATGTTTGAAACTGTTCCACATTATATTTTTGTATATTTATGAAATTATCTACACTATCTGTAATTTATAGATATTTTTATATGTACTTTTGTATTTTCTCTCTGTTCTGATGATTTCTTATCTTTTATCACGATGTTTGTCTGTTCTATTCAAAAATTTTCTATTTTCCGCCAAAGGTACTGTCTTTTGTAGAACGTCGGACATCATGTCATCATTAATGCAGCGGTTGTCATATTCTAAAACATCCGCTGTTTTATTTCCTACGAAGAAATACATTTTACATTATACAAAATACGCCAGAGAGTCACGTTGTCTCTTACGAAATCGTATTTTCTCGGTTTAAACATTTAAATGTTAAGCAACTGGACATTCTCGTTTTCTGATCTGGACGATACTACACAGTAAATTTAACAAAACTACTTAAACAATATAATATATTATAGGACCGTATATAAGATAACACAAACTATATAAATTCACACAAGAATCATACAAGCATTAAAATCCAACTAGATCGTTTAAAATCACTTAAATTTATATTCCAAATTATGAATCAAGTTGTGGAATCAGGTCAGTATTTTTTTGCACCTGAATTTTTTTTTCGCAACATCAAACAGTAATCGCTTCACAAATATAAAACATCTGTGAATGCATTTCCGTATGTTGTTGAAATAAGAAATTCAGAGATGTATATAACGTATTTGTGTACTTTGATGCTATATACAGAGAGAATAAATTTTTTTCTACAAGTTTCTTGAATTATACATTGTATAATATAACGTCTTTAAGTTTTTTAGTTATTACGCTAAGATTTTTAGTCATTAAGTTGCGATTTAAATTGAGTAATGTATTTTTAGTTTTTTTCTCTAAAAACCTGCACTGAAAAAAATTGACAAAGTTTTAGTAAATATTTGTTTAATTTAGATAATATCAACGGGACATTTATCTACAATAAATAAATATTTATTCAATTAAAAAAGATAATACTTAAATTTTTAGGTATCACTTTTTTTTAATTAAATAAATATTTATTTGTGTGTGTGTTGTAAGCAAATGTCCCATTCGTATTATCTAACAAATATTAATAATATTAAGAATCTTTATTTTAGACCGTGCATATGTGAGAAACACAATCAATACTAAAAATTTAAAATGCTTATTACGGTCGAACTGGATCTTGCTTTAAACAAATATTGTATTTGCTAAAACAAATTTGCAAATTTTTTTTTCGATATATCTGTCATCGCGCCGATATTTTATCAAAAAGGTTTGAGATTTGATATCGTTGTAATTTGTGACGACTTCATGACAGTTAACATTTTAATTGTCATGAAGGTGTAATAAATCGTCGCTAATTCATTATCGTTAAAATGTCATGAATAATTATGATATTATTGTCGAATGTTTCTTTACCAAATATAAAGAAATACGATTTGCCTTAAATATAAGGAAGTATGGTTTGCATTAATAAATATAAAGAAATATAAATATAAAGAAATATGGTTTACATTAAAAAGTTCTAGGAAAAATAAGTAATCAATGAAACTAACGCTTACTTTGAAGCCTTAGAGAAATCATATATAGATGATATAAAAAGTTAAAATATTGTTAGAATAAGTGCATTGAGTATTTGATGAAAGGAGACTATGTTGAAAAATAAAAAAATTGTCAAAAATTATATTTTTTTTCATCAAACCGAGAACTTTTCAAACTACCCATACATATATAAATATATACACACTATACAAAAAAATTTCACTTATCACGTTTTACTTTAAGGAAAATATCACATGATAAATTCCCTGAACTATTGGATGTCATAGGATCTCTACTATCTACACAAATGATACCGAGAAATCAGACAGCAGCAGACTGATGACAAATTTATTTATTGACCACAATGATCTTTGTCTTCAGGAATAATTATCATTGTTTCTGAATAAATTTCTGAGTAAAAATCGAAGGATAATACAGAATTTTTTTGATAATCGAATATAATTAAATTGTTTCAGAGTCATGCATCTTACTATTAATTGAATCATTTATTTTTCAGACAACATGAAATATTTCAATAAAATGTTTCAGAAATGTTTTGTAAACATTTGTAAGACATTTTAAAATATTACATTAAAATATTCCACAAAGATATTTAAAAAATGTAGAACATTTCATGAAAAATTTCTGAAATATTTCAAATATTGCTACGAAATATTTTGAAAATATATTTATGAATATACTGTATAAATTACCTGTATTTTTATTCTTTTCGTGAAGGTCTGTGGTTTCAGAACTCATGACTAAGTAAAGATGGTCTATGAATTTTACACCGAATATTACCGAATATTAAACTCTGCACGATTTGCGATTCTCTAAAAAAATCAACGATTTCGTACTAATTTATAAAAATGAATTGGATTCTCTCGAAAACGATCGAAGTACTTCGATCATAATCCTCCTGCAATTTACGCCGCACGATACATTACTGCCATTTATTTATTAGCAATTGTTAATTTATCTTTAGATTTCCTACAGTACAGCACGGCGGAACAGCGATACGCGGAACGTTCGATTCTGATCTCGATTGTGCATACTTCCGTACACGCGATGTTATTTAAACTGATCAATATGGTATTCATTATTCTATCGTGAGGAGGGGAGACTTGGAAAAATATTAGGTGTACAACTGTGCTTCCGCCGTTTTCCTATAGATGGCTATAGCAATAAGTGGTGGTCGAAATAAATAGGTCACAGACATCAATAAACTTAAGCATCTGTCAACATAACCCCATAGAAACATTAGTCGATTTGTGTTTGCATCATAAAGTTATTCTCGATAGAAAATGTCAGTTTACGAGCCAAATTCTCGTCATTTGCGGGAGGTTTTAATTTTCTGCTTCAATATGAAGAAATCTGCGGCTGAAGCTCATCGAATGCTCTCAAATACTTATGGTGAGGCCGCTATTAGTGAAAGAACGTGTCGTGAGTGATTTCAACACTTCAAGAACGGTGATTTTGACGTCAAAGATCAGCATAGCGGTGGAAGAGAGAAGGTTTTCGAAGATGCAGAATTGGAGGCATTACTTGATCAAGACTCGTGTTAAAATCAAGAAGAATTGGCACGATCATTGGGAGTGACTCAAAGCCATTTCAAAACGCCTCAAAGTCATGGGAATGATTCAGAAGCAAGGAAATTGGTACCGTACGAGTTGAAGCCGAGAGATGTTGAATGGCGTTTGCTTGTGAACAGCTGCTTGAAAGGTAAAGACGGAAGGGATTTCTGTATCGCATTGTGACTGGGGATGAAAAATGGGTTCATTACGATAACCCCAAGCGCAGAAAATCAGGGGAGTTTCTGGCCATGCTTCCACGTCGACCAACGTTCCAAATCGAATATTCACGGCTCCAAGGTCATGCTCTGTATTTGGTGGGACCAACTCGGCGTAGTGTATTATAAGCTGTTAAAACCGACTGAAACAATCACAGGCGATCAGTATCGAACGCAAATGATGCGTTTGAGCCGAACATTGAAAGACAAACGGCCGCAATACAACGAGAGACACGATAAAGTGATTTTGCAGCACGACAATGCTCGAATCCATGTTGTGAAAGTAGTCAAGACATACTTGGAAACGTTGAAATGAGATCCTATCCCATCCGCCGTATTCTCCAGACGTTGCTCTCTCTGATTATCACTTGTTTTTTCGATCAATGGCACACGGCCTGGCTGACCAGCACTTCCAGTCTTATGAAGAAGTAAAAAATTGGATCGATTCGTGGATCGCCTCAAAAGATGATCAGTTTTTTCGACGCGGGATTCGTACGCTGCCCGAAAGATGGGAGAAAGTAGTGGCCAGCGATGGACAATACTTTGAATCGTAAATGTATAACCAGTTTTTTACAATAAAGCCTCGAATTTCGGAAAAAAATGGCGGAAGCAAAATTGTACACCTAATAACATTTTCATTTTAAAGTGTTATAATTAGAGTTCGGTAAAATAATTGATAGGAATTATTTAAAATAAAAAGTAAAATAAGTTTCAGAAACTTATATATAATCGTACGAGTCGGTAAAGTAACTGATACGACTTATTTGAAAAAAAAAAATCTAAAATAGATTTCAATCCTGGTGAAAATTTTTCTCAGAATTTTTCATATAATTTTTCAGAATTTTTATATAACTTTATAAGTTTTTCACATTCTTTATACAAATTGAAACATTTTTCAGAAAATCTATATCTTTTCTCATTTTTCACATGCTAATTATGAAATATCATAAAACTTTTAAGATTTTTTTGTAAATACAATATAATTTCTGATAAAATGTTATAAATTCTAAAAAATTTAAAAATATCTGTTTAAAATTATGGGATGAGAAATTTCAAAATATTTCAGAATTCATGTATTCATGTATTTTGTATGAAAAATTCTGAGAGAAGATATAAACTTTCCGAATATTTCTGAGTATTTCTGAAAAGTGTTCCAATTCGTATAAAAATTATAAGAAAAATTTTTACCAGAGAAGAAATTACTTATTTAAAATATAAAATTTGAAATAGGTCAGAAATTATTTAAAATATAAAATATGAAATCTTTTGTATTTACTATTTAAAATGATGATTGAAATAAGAGCCCTGAGGTTATAATAGTTAAAATATAATATTTACATTAAAAAATATGTATCTCTAGATATCGAATTTATTTAGCTACAAAATTTTCTTTGGTTTAATTATTTTATGTAACTAGAAAAGAAGTTATGTTTGTTTAAAGACTATGAGAAATTTTGTTATAACCGTCCCAACACTCTCAGGGACGATAGTAAAAATAGATTATAACAGTAGAGGAAGATAATTGTACCATATTTGTCAGAGAACACAACTAGATAATCATACTTTTTCTTGCAGTTACACGAATGAATAACTAATCTTTATAACTTCTTTAAATGTCTGTTTGTACAAAGATATTTCTTTTATAAAGTTTCTCTTTTATCTGTTTTGTGTTTTCTAAATGGGATTTTATGAAGAAAAATACAAATAACATAATAATACTAAAATAAAATCAAGTAAGTTTGGGGATAATTGTAATGTTACAACTGTCCCCAGGCATTGATGTTACTATTGTCTCCTAATGATATTTTATGATTTATAGTAAATTTAAAAAATAAAACTTGGACAAAAATCAACCTAAATGTGCAAATCACCAACGCAAATAATCATTAAAACGTTATTACTTTATACTGATAATACTTTATATCTTCATTATAAAGAAAAAAAAATATTTTAAATTTTGTGCACGCAATAAAACTTACTTGATGCATGAAAAAAATAATTTCTGTTCCTGCACTCGTACACATTCCGCGAGAATCAGAATGTAACGATTCAATATTCGATCTGCCTACAGAATTTTATCATGCAGCCGCATACACATATCTATTATAGTTTAAGAAATATTAATGATGTTATTATTATCCCGTATTACTTTTGTCCCCGGTCTCTCCTACAGAGCGCAATGGACTAATTCGAGAGGATATATTTACTTTAAATAATTCTTTGACGTCGTATCCCAAGTTCCGAGTGTTTTTCATACGTCGCACGATAAATCCTTCTGACTCATCGTCATTTAAGAAGAACACGTGCACTCAATGCTGATAAAAAAAAATTGTATTGATTTACAGAATAAATTTATCTTTAAAAAAAAAAATTTAGTACATTCCATAATTTTATTAAATTATAAACAATTATAATAAGAATCTGAACTAATCAGAATAAATCTAAATACATAACAAAATTCTAATTTATAATAATAATTTAGTTAACAAAAAGGCTTGCATAATGACATCATAGTGTGCGCACATCATGCGGATTATCTGCACGGTGTGCGCGCTTATCACTACACGTCCTCATATGAGGACCACAGTTGCCAGATTTTGACTGGGGACTTCAGTTTTCGAGACCAATCTCTAGTTCTCCAATAGACGAGAAAAATCTCTAGTTAGTCTTTCAACATGTGAGACTCACATGACTCGCACGCGTGACATCAATTCTGAAAAAAAGGCCAAGTATGCGTGCTCCTTTCAGAAAAAAACCATTACATAAGTTATTATATGCGCTTGTATGTGTCCTTGAAGAAAGAAGTGATTTCCTATTCTAAACATATTTTCCAAACTATAAAAGTATATATAATAATTTTTTAAAAAGTTTATTATTATATATTATACTTTCATAGTTTGGAAAATAGGTTTAAAATACGTTTAGAATATGAAATTATTTTTCCTTCATGGATATACACATACAAGCGCATATAATTTATGTAATAGTTTTTTCTGAGAGAAACACGCGCGCTTAGTGTCTATTTTTTAAAAATGTAAATTTGTTATATTATGCATTTTATATTAACGAAAGATATCGCGATGAGATATCGTGGTGAGATACTGCACAATGACCACACTATCCATATAGATACATCTCGATGATCTATCAGAACTCAGAAGACTGACAAAGAATTGAATATCTTTGAGTATTTTTATTTGATTCTTCATCTTATGGAAGACTCGTCCTTCGTCCTTGTGACATAGCCCAGCCAATAAATAAGTCTGTCGGAGGTTCATTCTGTCGCATATCGCTATCAAACCTTTCGTACGTTTTTATACGTACAGTAATAAATTTATTCTAGATTTTAATACCTAAAAAATGTAATAAAAATCTATAAAGCAATTGTTTTTTATTTATAATATAATTCGTGAAACTTTTTTGATGAAAAGAAATCTTATCTGAAATACATTATTTTAAATGCGAAGCGCCACTGCGGTCTGAATATTAAGATGTTAAAATATTATATATATTCATTTAAATGAATTAATTTCAGAGATGATAATTGTGTGCCGATATGATTGTCGGATTTTCAACGCAATCAATCTGAAATATTAATAATCTCCCTAAATTTCTCAAATTTAATCTTAAAAAAACTGTAGTCTAAAGGTATTAAGAATTTTAAACACGACTGTATATGTGAATACATTAAATGTGATGGAGAACGCCAAGATCGGTCAAATTTTGGATGTTACAAATAATACATTATATATTCTTTTATTATCGCAATTTATTCGAGATACAATTGCGAGCTGATAACATTCAGTTTCAACACAATCATTCAGAAACGCTAATAATCCCCCCTAAATTAAATTAAATTAGGAAGAAATTAAATTAGAAAGAAAGAAAGAAATAAAGAAAGAAAATAAGAAATTTATTGCGAAAAAATTAGCGTTATCTCTATTATATTTGATGTATTCACATATATGTGCTTTAAATTCTTAATACGTTTGTACACACATTATGTTATTCTTTATCCTTATTATGTTTCGTTGTAATATGATATGTTTTGTTATAATGTGATATGTAGTAGTATGCTTTGTTCTCATATAAAGTAATGTATCAAAATTATTTTTTATTAAATATAAGTGAAATTAACATATACTATATTAAAAAAATACCAAAACATCTTTTACATCCAAATAGAGCTAAATAAAGATATTTTGCGGGTGTCATCCCATGATGCGTACTGTTGAATACGTGTGTATTCACGTATCGAAGGATCCGACCAATATCGCTGTCATTCCGTTTTAATGTCCTCGATTGGAACATCAGCGATTGGTCGGATTTTTGGTACGTGAATACGTACATATAGCGATATATGCGGCGTAATGGCATAGCACTCTGACACATCATTTTTACATACTTATAACGTCATTTTTACATTTTATTATTTATTATGACGTTTACGAGCTATGACTTTTTCAGGTCATTTTCATGTCATTTTTATGTGATTATGAAAAGATAATTAACGTCTCGACTGACCAAAAACTAACGTGAATATCACGTGACGCTGCTGCTTGGAACTCCCTTAGATCTCCTCAGCGCCCGCCGGGAGGTGATAATGCCCACATTAAAAACCTATGATCTAGACACTCACCTCCTCGACAGCGAACATCTATAGACACTCACTTCCTCGACGGCAAACACTTAGACATTATAAAAAAAAAATTTTGAATAATATTATTGTATGTAATAGTTACATTATCAATATTGTTGAACAGGAAATTATAATAAGAAATCAATTTTCAGCAAATTGTACTGATTTCATTTATTTGCGCAATACGAATTAATAATATCTATTAATAAAATTTTTCAAATATTTGTTAATAATTATTCGTTCCTATAGGATTCGGATCAATGACAATAGGTGATGCTTAGACATAACCCTTGCCAGATTAATGCAATATCTGGGATTATCCTGTCACTAAGGATCCGCAATGTTTTACACTTTGTATATAGTATCGGAATATTCGCACGGAAATTAAGGGTTCATATATCTGTGATCACCGCGATGCGTGTGATTTTGTAATAAAAATCAATTATAAAAAATACACCTTAATAATCTAATCTAATTCATGCTGCTTACGTATATCAGTATATGTGTATGTATATAAGTGATTGACTGTAACTTTCCTTTCAATATTTCCGGAGACTGTTGACATTCGTGAAGAAATTCTATAGGAGATGATACTATGGACATTAGATCATTCATAGAACCACGTAAATCGCAATACATTTTATTTTATTATCGCAATTATACTTTTGCGATAATTTCAGATTATTTTCAGTATCTCAATGTGCAAGATATATACCTAAGCAGAACAACATTACGATATCGTCAAAATGACATTAAAATAAATCGGAAGTGATTGAAAAATTACTTTTAATGATCATTTTAGAGTTATTTTGACATCATTTTAATATAATGACTTTGTTGTTTTGCTTGGGATAGATACAAATATACTCAGATACTTTTAAAAGTATCACATGATTAGATATATATATATATACATATTAGACATTCTTAAATTATTTTTGTTATACTAGTAATGTAAACAAAATATAATAACAGTTAGATTAAAAATAATATTATAATCACACTAGGCAATTAACCAGGCTTATACACAGTTGTTATAAATGTGCGTAACAATTAATCTTTATTCTTCCTTTTTACATACAATCCGATGTTCCGTTTTTTTCCGCCCTTTTCAAGGTATTATATTCATCGATAAATCCGTAATTATATGTAGGCTTTCTGTACCAGTCAAATTCTAAAACTTTATTATTATTGATAATTGATCATTGTTGATCATTATTCATTATTATTGATCACATCTAAAAAATTTAATTTGTCACTCTCAATTTCTACTGTAAATTTGTCATGGAACGAATTAAAAACTTCAAGTATTTCGTTAATTTTATGATGAGATATAGCTATGTTATCTATACATCTGAAATAACAGAGTAAGTTTAATCCCAAAATTTGTAGAGCCTTTTCTTCTAAATCTTATAACAATATCTGCTATTATAGCGGGGAATAGCGGAGACCCTATGGGTATATCAAAATATTGTCCATGTTTTATGATCAAATGTAAAATACGTTGATTCCAAAATTAATTCTATTGCTAGCATGAATTCCTCTTTAGGTATGGAACAATTCTTTTTAATATACTCCCACCTATTATCCGCGCTCTCCAAAGTCATATTAATGAGAATGTTCGTAAACAATGATACAACATTAAATGATATTAATGTCATATCATGCTTAAGGAACATTCCCTCCAATTTTTTCACTATTTAAAAGTGTTTTCAATATTACTAAATGGCTTAGGAATGCTCTTATAGATAATGTAAAAAATTTGCTGTTAATAATTGAAACTATGGTTCTTAAAGGGTGTCCCGGTTTATGCATTTTCGGTATCCCATAAGTCCTCGGCAAGATCCCATAACACAATAAATCCTGTTGTAATTATTTTTATTTACATAATATCTTTATTTACTTACTTTTCCATCTTGCAAATATATCCTTTGTTCTATTTGCCAATTTTCTTGTCGGATCTTTATCTATTGTGACATATGTATTTTTATCATTGATAATCTCATTTATTTGTTTGGTAATCCTCTTTATCCAATTGTAATATTGCCCTATCTGCTTTGGTAAAAATTATTTTCGGATTGCTTTTTATGAACTTTTATGTGTTTTTGCTCATTTATAGATTTTTAGGATATTTCTTTTATATGTGTTAGGTTGAGATTAAATGTTCCATATAATGAAAATGCACCGATTTCTAATATCTGATTGTTTGCTAATTCCCATCTTTGTAATATTATTTTCCACACTCTTAATGAATTCCGTCGTGATTTTTTTTTTGTCAATAGATGTAACAGAAAATTTTGGGCCTAATTAAAAAGCTTTGTATCACAAATGGAATAACTTTACCTGACAAATTTATAAATCATTTATCTTTCAGTTTATCCAACAATGACATCATCCCTGAAATGACTCAAAAGCTGAATCTTGATTTTATATCTTTCTGCTTATCAATGATCCCATTATTGTGGAACGAATGTTGTACGAAATTAACAGAACTGGAAAGCGTGTTATTAACCGGAATTATTGTTTCTACTAAAGGCTAAAATAATTTATAAGTGTTTGAGATCGGTAATTCGAAAGAAAAGCAAGAGATTTGTCGTTCTTTGTTCTTTTTAAAACAATTCGTTACACGCAAACAAGTTGTCGTTACCGGACAATCGAAAGTTCTAGAACAATTCAAATCGCGCACGCGAGCACCGCGCTCCGACGAATACGTCACGCGCTGTCACCAATCCCACGTACGGATTTTCTGTCGCTCATGACTGTTACGTTGAACGTCGTTAGAAAAGAATCCAAAGCGCCAATCAATTTTGTACACCTAATGTCACGTAATAATTACGATTGTGGCAAAATTTTATTGGATTTTTCCCAAAAAGAAAGCTCAGGCCGAAAGCAATAAATGCTTCGATCTCGCCGTCCTCCTTCTTAGAGTCCTTAGAGTTCTTAGAGTCATAAGTTCAAAAGTTCTTAGAGTTCTTAGAGTCATAATCTCGCTACTATATCGCTTCGTAAAATCGCCGAGACTTTCCATCACCGTGATTCCAAATTGTATTTGGAAAAGAAACGGAGTTCTCTTTACTGTCGTGTATCATATCAACCGTATGCCGTTCTCTCACTCGAATCTTTCCGCGCGGTGCATTCTCGCACAATAAGTTTTATTAATTTGGCTTCATAAATTTTCTCTTTTTTAGATAATCAGTTTATTTTATTATATCAATTCTCATAAATTGTTTATTTGCCCAAATAGATAAAGAGTATTCTTGTCTATTAATGAATTGGTTAAACATATGTAATGGAATGTATCGTGATAAGTTCATTGCAAAATGGAAAACTTGTGCCTTAGTCTTATGTAATTTTCTTAACGCATCGTTTAATTCTATGCTAAGAAGTTTTTTAATATAACTACAATAATGGTGAGAAACGTTTTTTCGATTTATAATGATAAAACGCATATCTGTGTCTTGAAAGAAAATGTAAGTGGTGGAATAATGTTGTGTTCCATGCAACTCTTAATAAATCTAATGCTAAATTTTTATTATATTTTTCTCATATTTGATTCTTACTTACATATTATTAACTATTTCAACTCCGAACGTGCTTCTAATTAAAAAAAAAGAAAACTTTAATTGTATGACGTATTATATTTCCGCCAGTACAAATTAAACAGTATAAGTTTATCGAGCTCTCAATATTAAAAATAATATTACAAACCAGGCAATTAAAAGCTTATACACAGTTGTTATAATTGTGCATTAACAATTAATCTTTATTCTTCTGTTTTACATATAATTCCGACGGCAGTTTTTTCTGTCCTCTTCAAGATATTACATCCATCAATAAATCCATAATTATATGCTATAATTGCGAATGTATGTGCAATCTTCAGATCTCGAGTAATTTTCCATTCGATTATGAAAACTTGTATGTAGAAGATTGTGTGAAAGAAAGAATAAAGATTAATTGTTAACGCACATTTATACAATTGTGTATAATTAATTAATTACCATTGCTCTTAATTGCGATTGGTTTGATTGTAATATTACTGTTTAATTTAGATCGGAAAAACGTTTCTCATAATTAAATTGTAGTTAAAAAACTATTAAGAATAGAAATAAACGATGCGTTCAGAAAATTACGTAATGCTCAAGAAAATTACGTAAGGCACAAGTTATTCATCTTGCAAGGAATTTATCACGATACATTCCAATACATATTTTTAACTAATTTATAAATACTGTTTACCTATGGACAAATAAACAATTTAAGAGAATTGGTAATAAAATAAATTGGTTTTCTAAAAAAAAAATAAAATTTATAAAGCCAAATTAATAAAATCTATAAATTATTTTAGCTATTGTAGAAACAATAACAACTCTGGTTAATAACACCTCAATCAGCAGACAATGTTTTTTAAACGTTTATTTCTTATTAATTTTACATTTTTCATGACTCGTTTTTAAAATTAATTTAGCTTTTATTTAATATTATTTTAATGTTTAATGTTTATTAAACATTATTTTACATTTGAAATAAATGATTGAAATAACATTATTTAAACGTTTATTTAACGTCTTCTGAATTTATTTTTTATTTGAAATAATAATTTGAAAAAACATTTCTTAAACGTCAATTTAACGTTTATTAAATGTTTATTTTACATACATTATTTATTTGAAATAAAGGTTTAAAAAATATTTTTTTAATGTTGAGATTTATAAAAGGTTTATAAAATATTTATTTTACATCATGTATTCATGTAAAATGTGATGAAACATTAATGATAAGAAACATTTATTTCACATTTATTTAATGTTTAGTAAATGTTCATTTCAGATTAATTAATTAAAATAATGGTTTAAAATAATGGTTTAAAATAATTGTTTAAAATAATGGTTTAACATTTATTTAATGTTTATTAAATCTTTTTTAAACGTTTATATGATGTTTAATAAATGTTTCTTTTTTATTAATTATTTATTTAAAATTTGATTATAAAACATTTATTTAATATTTATCTGACGTTTATAAATATGTTAAAAATATTATTTTCTAAAGCTCAAATTAATAAAAAAGGAGTCAGAATAATAAAATAATCACGAAAGAGAAGTTAACACAATATAATTGCGTTAAATGTACCATATACTAGATGGGGTGAAAGGTAACCTCCTTGACCGCCAGAATGCGCCACTACTGCAAAAAAGTTTATGGTGCCTTGTAGTCCGTTCATATTTAGGCAGACATGCCAAGTGGCAGTGCGATACTGCCCTTAGTTTTGTTTTGAGAGCTGATTGTTGTTGACGTGTTTGCGAAAACGATTTTCGTTCTCTCATAAAACATTATTTTTTGAGAGGCAAAACGGCGAAGGAAACAAAAGAAAAGTTGGATAAATATTATGTGGCTAATACTCCGTCAGATTACACCGTCAAATATTGGTTTCGAGAGTTTCGTGGTGGCCGCAACTCCACTACCGATGAAGTCCGCAGCGGCAGGCCCTCCGATGCGGTTACCGAGGAAAATGTCAAAAAAATACATGAAATGGTGTTGGCTGACCGGAAAGTGAAGGTGCGCGAGCTAGCAGATGCTACAAAGATTAGTACTGAGCGAACACGCCATATTTTGGGCGAGATTCTGCATAAGAAAAAAATTTTTTTCATTCCCAGGGAGGTTACTTTTCACCCCACCTAGTATGTACAAAAAGAATTGTGTGCATTAATAATTATAAGTAGCGTAATGCGGATAAGAGATTCATAACCCTGAGGTCCCAGGTTCAAAACCCGGCCGGTAAGTGAAAAAGATTAAAACATAATTAAAAATTTTAGAATTAATTATTTAAATTAGTCGTCTAATGTTTAGGTACTATCAAAAAAATAAATTTAAAAAAATTTTACTATTTTATTATTTTTAATTTTATTCAAATAATTTTGAACATTATAGAATGTTTTTTAATGTTAAAGAAATGTTTCTTCAAACATTAAGTAAATATTTTTTAAATGATAAAAGAATATTTCTTTAAACGTTACAATAAATGTTTTTTAGATAAAAAAAAAGGGACTTAACCCATTATTTTTAAAAATATTTTAAAAAAAGTTTTTTAAATATTTTTTTAAACATTTTCAAAAACATTGTCTGTTGATTAAGACGTTTTTCAGTTCTGTTAATTTAGTACAACATTTATTCCACAATAATGGGATCACTGATGAGTAGAAAGATATGATTGAAACCAAGATTCAGCCTTTGAATTACCTCAGGGATGATGTTAAGTTATTATGTTAAGTTATTAGGATGAACCAAAGGATGAATGGTTTATAAATTTGTCAAGTCATTCCATCTGAGATACAAAGCCTTTTACTTTTAATTAGACCCGAAATTTTCTGTTACATCTACTGACAAAAAAAATTAACACGACTGAATTCATTAAGAGTGTGGAAAATAATATCAGAAAGATGGGAATTAACAAACAATCAGATATTAGAAATCGATGCATTCCTATTATATGGAACATTTAACACATATAAAACTATCAACTAACACATATAAAAGAAATACCCTAAAAATTTATAAATGAGTAAAAACATATAAAAGTTCATAAAAAACAATCTGGAAATAATTTTTACCAAAGCAGAGCAATATTACAGTTGGATAAGGAGGATTAGCGAACAAATAAATGAGATTAGCAGTGATAAAAATACATATGTCACAATAGATAAAGATCCGACAAGAAAATTGACAAATAGAACAAAGAATATATTTGCAAGATAGAAAAGTAAGAATTATGTAAATAAAGACGATTACAACAGGATTTATTGTAGTGATGAAGTCTTGCCGAGGACTTATGAGGTACTGAAAAAAATATAAACCGGGACACCCTTAGTTTTAACTATTGACAGCACATTATATGCGATTTCAACTTTTTTACATGACATTATCTATTCTTGCGAAAACTCTATCCAGTTATGTCCAGATAAAAAGTATATACATTCACGTCAGGATAGACATGGACAAGTCTTTAACTGGCATAAAATCCATCCAAGTAAATATTAAATCTGGTTATATAAGCATTCCCATTTCATGGTATAATATATAGTTGGATTCTCATATAAAAACGTTGTTTGTTGACATCCGCAATTTCAAACATATTAGGACATGTAAGGAATTTACTGCCTGGAGCACTCTTGCCTCGATCACTCTACACGCGGACTCGCAAGAACAGTAAAAACCACACAACGTTATATTAGACCGTGCGATTTAATTCATTGTACTCGTGTCAGTTTACGTGCGTGTAATCGCGGTAATATTCATGTTAAACAAGATTGTCCATCAATTTTTTTCAATTGATATCATAGGTAGATCACATAATCGCGTCTACGTCATTATATTTCTCAAATAATTCCTTATTATTTTTAAATTTGAAAAAAAAACATTCCGGTCATATACAAGCACAGGCTTTCCCAAACACTGGGCGCTGCACGCGCAAGCATCATTAGTCTGCGCCACCTGAATCGCCGCTCTCTCATATAATTAATCGAACTCGCGACATCTGCACGCTTGCCGAACGTGAATATTAATTTTGTCACTGCTTGACAAGGCGGGCGGGATGTTCGAGATTAGCATTCATAAAGCCGATTTTACGGAATTAGTGTATATGTGCGGCATATAGTTTGGAAACGTCTAGAAACATTTTATCATTTAAAATTGTTCTATTAGGTGTTGGAATTAATTCGTAGCGTTTTTTAATGAAAGAATGTTATTTATTTCACATGAGCATTAAAAAATACATTAATGAAAGTACTTCCCATCACTTGTAAAACGCTACGAATTAATTCCAACACTTAATAGAAGTTTCCAAATGAACTTGACAATCACCTTTCTTTGTTGAAGTCAAGAGAGTAATCAAAAACCGCATGTTGTACATACACAAAAACCAATTGTTAAAAACGGCAATTATAATTCTGATCGATTATAGAGCACGCGCGATTGCGTGACGCGAAACGTGTAATTTCCTAACACCCCAATCATAACCGCTGATTTTGCGGGCGCGCATGGCAATAACGTGCGCTTGGTCATCGTCATTAAAAATTGCCAATCGCTGCCCGAATGAGGTCACCTCAAAATTCATAATTTTGGAGAATCTCATAGGCGATTGACGAAAGGAGTTTTTGTTCGATCAAATCAATAAAAAGCCGAATCGAGCAGTGATCACCCTTTTTCTTTTTTAGTCACAGTTAACGTTCCGCAATTTAAATCAATCGCCTTTGAGACGCTCCGCTGAAAGAAAACCACCGCATTCGACTCGTTATAGAAACCCGAAAGGGTGTTCGCCTGTAAAAAGGTAATGTTGATTTCCATCCGCGTTTATTTGTGCTGTATTAAATTCATCATTTTTAATTTGTTACACATTTTTGCGAAATTATCAACTCTGTAAATTGTTCTAAATAAAATTGTGATTTGTTATGTGAACATTCGCGTTGATTGAATTTTCGCTCGAAAAGTCTTCCCGCTCAAACTCTCTCTCTCTCTCTCTCTCTCTCTCTCTCTCTCTCTCTCTCTTTCTCTCTTTCTTGCTCTCGAACATAAAGACATAATTAATTATGAAGTCATATTTTATTTGTATTCATTGTATGTTACATTTAATTCCTACTTCTAATTTTTTATATTTAAATTTATATATAGTACAAAAATATTAGGTGTACAACTTTGCTTCCGCTGTTTTCCTATCGATGGCTTTAGTGGTAAGTGGTGGTCGAAATAAATAGATCATAGACGTCATACAATAAACTTGGGCATCTGTTACAACATCTGCAACATAACGCCATAAAAACATTAGTCGATTTGTGTCTGCATCATAAAGTTATTCTCGATTGTCAGTTTACGAGCTAAATTCTCGTCATTTGCGGGAGGTTTTAATTTTCTGTTTCAATATGAAGAAATCTGCGGCTGAGGCTCATCGAATGCTCTCAAATATTTATGGTGAGGCCGCTATTAGTGAAAAAACGTGTCGTGAGTGGTTTCAACGCTTCAAGAACGATGATTTTGACGTCGAAGACCGGCATAGCGGTGGAAGAGAGAAGGTTTTCGAAGATGCAGAATTGGAGGCATTATTTGATCAAGACTCGTGTTAAAATCAAGAAGAATTGGCACGATCATTGGGAGTGACTCAACAAGCCATTTCAAAACACCTCAAAGTCATGGGAATGATTCAGAAGCAAGAAAATTCGGTGCCGAGTTGAAGCCGAGAGATGTTGAACAACGTTTGTTTGCTTGTGAACAGCTGCTTGAAAGTCAAAGACGGAAGGGATTTCTGCATCACATTGTGACTGGGGACGAAAAATGGGTTCATTACGATAAGCGCAGAAAATCATAGGGAGTTCCCGACCATGCTTCTACGTCGACGGCCAAACCGAATATTCACGGCTCCAAAGTCATGCTCTGTATTTGGTGGGACCAGCTCGGCGTAGTGTATTATGAGCTGTTAAAACCGACAGAAACAATCACAGACGATCAGTATCGAACGCAATTGCGCAATGCGTTTGAGCATTGAAAGACAAATGGCCGTAATACAACGAGAGACACGATAAAGTGATTTTGCAGCATGATAATGCTCGACCCCATGTTGCGACAGTGATCAAGACATACTTGGAAACGTTGAAATGGGAAATCCTACCCCACCCGCCATATTCTCCAGACGTTGCTCCCTCTGACTATCACTAGTTTCGATCAATAGCACACGGCCTGGCTGACAAGCACTTCCGGTCTTATGAAGAAGTAAAAAATTGGATCGATTCGTGGATCGTTTCAAAAGATGACCAGTTTTTTCGACGCGGGATTCGTACGCTGCCCGAAAGATGGGAGAAAGTAGTGGCCAGCGATGGACAATACTTTGAATCATAAATGTATAACCAGTTTTTTACAATAAAGCCTCGAATTTCGGAAAAAAAAACGGCGGAAGCAAAGTTATACACCTAATATTGGGCCATCGAAAAAGTATCCGCGGTTTTTTGTTACTAAATGGTGTTGACCATCTAGTCAAAAAACCGCGGATACTTTTTAGATGACCCAATATTATATATAATAAATATTGCAGTAACGTTATAATATTACAATGTTGCTGCATTATTATTAATATTTCTGCAATAATACTACTAAGTATTCCTCCACTGTGCGCAAAACCTAATATTGCATATATATTGTATTGTAATATTGCTACAACATTACGTATCAATATTCTGCTGCAATATTTCTGTACGAGTATTCATCGCGTTTATAATAATTGGTATTATTATTAGTATGTGTGTGTGTGTGTGTGTGTGTATATATATATATATATATGTATACATTGTGGGGATCTTATATCTTTACTGCACGTGAATTTAAATTACGCGCGCTCTTTAGAGCTATTCTCTCCCCTTTCGAGCGGCGCGAACGCTAGAGTTAAGGCGGCAACCCCACGAGAGGGAGCACAGTCTGGGTAAGGAGCTGAGAGGGAACGGACGGAGGCGAGGATATTCTTTTTTTGAGTTAAGTGCAAAAGGGTCACGTTCTAATCTACATCTCGATACCCACACCAGTTATGGTCGCCGGGGATTCTACAATATATTGTCATATAAATATGTGTGTGTGTGTGTGATGTGTGTGCGCGCGCGCGCGCGCGCGTGTGTGTGTGTGTGTGTGTGTGTGTATATACACGCGCGCGCGCGATGTATAATGTGTATATAATATAAAAAAAAGAAATTTAAGAGCCAACGATTAACGGTGCGCAAAGAAATTTTTAATATTTAACAAATATACATACATTTCGACCAATTACTTAGGTCCTTATCAAATTACAAAAATATAAGCTATTAATAATACATAAATACATCGAATAACAACGAATGTCTTATAATTATGTGTGAACAGAGTATGATATCTTGTATAATAGTCATTTAATTATTGAAGAAGTCAGAGTTGCGAACAAGGAAAAATATATTAGAAGTATTATAACAGTAGTCGAATGTTAGATAAATCAACATATAATGTGTATATCCTCTTACAATTTTGAGAAATCATGGCAAGCGTGAATCTGAGTTTGGTGTACGTAACGGAGAGGCGATACGGAAATTAGTTTATTTAGTGAATTACGACGGAGAAAGGGGGTAAGAGATTATAGAAAAAATTTATGGAAACGAGATAGGGTGATCGCGGGAGAAGTACTGGGATGACTGCACGGGATGGCTGCCCCACCTATGGCATTTCGGATTTCATTCAGGTCAAAATAATCGGGACCGATTATGTAAGTACCTGGTAGGAGAGGTTGTGTTGCTTGTGGAAATCTGTTGATTAAGGATTCAAAAGAGTAATCGAGATGAATGAAGAAATGACTACGCGGAGGAGAAGTGGGAAATTCTTCCAAAAATTCTATGCTCGAGAGCGAGATGATGGAAGGATGGACTGAATAGAGAAATCGGGAATTGGAGGTAGGATGTCAGGGAAGATTCACTCCATCAGCGTCCGAAAACATGGAGATTGAGGAAGAGATGAAGCGGATCGAAAAGGGAGTGAAGAAGATCAAGGAGATATATCGCCTCTAACGCTGGATAGATCGAGCTGGTAGTGGCGAAAGTGGTGGAGGTAACCTCCAGGGGGCGTCCTCAGTTGATTCCGATTCCGAGAGGTTTTGAGATACTCCTGGTCGAGGAGTCTCCATGCTTTGAGGTAGGCTTCTAAGCCAACCTTTGTACAGGTGGTTGGTTAAGCGTGGCATTACAGTTAAAAGTCGGGTTAGACTTCGCGGTGAATAGGTATATATGTGTGTATGCGTGCGTGCGTGCGTGCGTGCGTGCGTGCGTGAGTGTGTGTGTGTGTGTGTGTGTGTGTGTGTGTGTGTGTGTGTGTGTGTGTGTGTGTATGTGTGTGTGCGTGTGTGTACATATATAACTTGAAGAGGGACTTACTGCTAATCACCGATTCCAGTGGTGTAGCCGCGATCAGTTTTCTTAAGCAATCTTATTCGCGAAACGATCAAGTTGTTCAATCAAAGCTTCCAAATTACTTGGATCCTCAGGATCAGGACATTCAGTCACCTAATCAGAAACTACTGAGATCGGATCGATTCGACGATCATCTCTAAAAACCAATATATATATATATATATATATATATATATATATATATATATATATATATATTGGTTTTTACAGATATATATTGGGTCATCTAAAAAGTATCCCCGGTTTTTTGTCACTAGATGTGTGTTGATATCTAGTGACAAAGTACCGCGGATACTTTTTAGATGACCCAATATATATATATATAACTTGAAGAGAGACTTACTGCTACAGTTTTTGGTTTTTACAATCTTAGTGGTCTCTGACTAGGTAACTGAATGTCCTGTGGATCCAAGTGATTTGGAAACTTTGATCAAATAACTTGACCGTATCGCGAATAAAATCGCTTAAGAAAACTGATCGTGACTCACTATTGGAATCGATTAAGCGATCTGGTCACGTGTTGGCTGGCAGAGTGTCAGCTGGTTGAATAACTTTGACCGTATAGTCGCGGACCGGCAGAGTTTCATTTCGTAGATGAAATTTGACTGACTGTCTGTTCGCGAAGAGAACCTTTTTATATTCGCGAGTTAGTAGTGTCGCGTGCAGGCTTCGGGTATGTTACTGGTCTAACCTAGGATTAGGATTAAGGGTATCGGTTGTGAAATGAGATACTGAGATATGTGTTTAAACAACATTCGTCATCGACCATTTGCCGGATGTTCAATAGTTTAGAGCCACATGTCATTTATTACAGACAACTGCTGTTGCAATTTGTAATCCTTAATCTATTTACTTCTTCTATTCGACACTTGGTTCAAATATTTAATTCAACAACTTTGTCCCGATTGGATTATTAGTTTAAAAAGGCGAATGTTATTCGGCTCATTATTATTTCCTATAATAGAACCAGGTGATCTACTGGTAATACTTGTTAATAACTTTTATGGTAATAACGAAAATTCTAATCGAAGAAAAAAATTGTGGAGTCTGGATGTAACAATAATAACAATCACAACCATACAACAATTGCCAAGTCCCTTAATCCTAGTTCACTCCTTACTTCATTTTGCTTAAAACAAATTACAAAAAAAATCCTCCTTTTACAATTATCATACTTCCTAACTTTTTTACACCTGAAATTTCTCTTTCCATTTGTTCGGTCAGAGACAAATGATTTGTGAATCTATCATCAGTGAATATTCTGAACAATATTCAATGCTTGTTATAACTAGAAGAAAACTTTGCATTACCGAATAAAAATTAAAAAAACATTTTATTTGATTACATTAAAAGCATTGTGAATTATTTTTACCAGAATTAGGATTCTACTCGAATTTTTCTTATTCTCTTGATTTATTTTCAACTTGACTTGTTACCAGAAACACCGGGAAATTTTAAACAATCGATCGTCCAGCCGTTTGCGAGTAATTTTCGTTTCTCTGCATAACATCTCACTGATCATCATCACTATGTGTATAATTTTGTTTATCTCTTCGACTGCTCTCAACCAATGTAACATCACCTGTATTCATATCTGAAGAAGACTCAATCGTGAGACCAAAACATGTTTTATATATATATATATATATATATATATATATATATATATATATAAAACATGTAAAAGTTATTTAATTTTTTTGTTTTTAATTGTTACATAAAATACTACTTAGAGCAATCTGCAAATTTGATAAGATTAGAGAATTATGAATTAAATCGAATTTTTAAATATATTATTAGGTGTTGGAATTAATTCGTAGCGTTTTACAAGTGATGGGAAGTACTTTCATTAATGTATTTTTTAATGCTCATGTGAAATAAATAACATTCTTTCATTAAAAACGCTACGAATTAATTCCAACACCTAATAATAAAACTTTTATATTAATAAAAATTTGTCAATATCTATTAATAATTATTCGTTCATACTTAAGTTATTGAGCATCTCGAACGAACCTGGATATAATATACAGAGTGTACACATAGAGACATGCACATACAGAGTGCATCCATGGCAATAGGGTAATGCCTAGACATAATCCTTGTCGGGATTGCAGATTACATCCGGGTGTCACCTTGTCACTGAGGACCCGCAACGTTGTACATTCTGTATATAGTACCGAAGTATTTATTTGGGAAGCGATTCATATATTTGAAGATCACCTCGGTGCGTATTAATGAAAATTAATTAATAAAAAATAGTACATTAATAATTTAATTTAATCGATCCCATCCCATGCGATACATGAACGCGCATTTGATTGTATGTGCGTGATCGACTGCAACCTTCTCGTTTTCATCATTTCCAGAGACTGTTCTAAAACTGTAAATATTTGCAAAGAAATTCTATAGGAGATGGTATGACGGATATTAGAACAATGATATTACGTCAATCGCAGTTTGAGATTGTTCTGAGATTATTATCGCAATTATATATTTGATATACCCTGTGGTAAAAATTTTTCTTATAATTTTTATACGAATTAAAACATGTTTTAGAAGTACTTAGAAATATTCGGAAAGTTTACTTCTTTTAAAATTTTTCGTACAAGTGAATTCTGAAATATTCTGAGATTTCTCATCCCATAATTTTTTAAATATTTTTAAAATTTTTTACAATAGATTTTATAACATTTTATCAGAAATTATATTACAAAAATCGGCAGAAATCTTAAGATATTTCAATTAACATATATGAAAAATTCTGAGAAGTGTTCCAATTCGTATACAAAAATGTAAGAAAGTTATAAAATTATACAAAAATTCTGAAAAATTATATAGAAATTCTGAAAAGTTGTATGAAAAAAATTCTAAAAAAAAATGTTCACCAAGGTAATCTCAAATTATTCTCAATATCTTAATATGCTGTTAAGACATACAGATATAGACACTCAAATACTTCAAAAATATTTCATGATCAGACACATATTAGGTACTTCTAAATTATTTTGTTATAATATTAATGTAAACAAAATAAAGAGACTCTTGTTACGAGATACTGAGTTCATTTTTGGTAAATGTTAGAAGTCTACGGATGGAATTTAAAAAAATAATAGGTCATTTTGACGGGAATTTAATAAGAGCTTTAAAATAATGTTATGTAAAACTTAATTCAAATTCTATTTTTTTTAACTTTTGTAATTATAACAATTCAACAATCCCATTTTTTTTAATAGTACGATCTTACTCTATATAAAGAATTTATTGCCAAATATTTATTTATTATGTAATAAACAAGGTTTAAAGGATCATCTCAATGAAACTTAAAGACATCCAAATTCTAAAATCTTTTTTACAATGATTACGGGCAACTAAAAATTAATTTTCCACTAAATAGTTTTCAATCTAAGAGCAATAAATTTATGGAATTAATAGACAGCGTTTGTTAGTTTAGCAGAAACGCCACTTTCTCATATTAGGCGCCTATTTCATAATAGGAAGTTTTTCTCTAAAAACAGTTACATCAAAAATGATTTTCAAAAGGAATATACATTTCCTATTAGAGGCAAAAAGTTCACGAAAGTATATCTGCAAAACAGTTTAGATACTATAGTGTTTTGTATCTAGATACAAATACTCTAAATTCGAATGTATTTCAGATATAGATTTAGATTACAAAATGTATTTCTATACGTGTATCCAGATATATGTATTTATGTTCTACTCAATGGTTTCGGTAAAGATACAAAATACACTTTTTTGTCTTCAAATTTTCTTATTAGTGGCTTGCAAAAAAGTTGCAATTATTTTTATTATTAAAAAATGATTTTAAATCTAAATTAAGATTGTGCAATTGCAATGAATAAATTACTGTTTATTAGCAATTGGATGTAAACCATCACTAATTCTTTTATTATTGCAAGTTGTGTCAACAAACAAATCTATATTCCAATTTAACACAAACTTATACATTAATATTACTTAAAAATATTCTCTCTGCAGAACGGAAATATCGTCCCATTTTTTAATAATCTTGATTTCATTACCCATGCAAATGGAAAAAATCTACGAGTTAAATTGTTCGTGACAGCTCCAGCTTCGCGGTATAAACAGGTCTAGGTAGTAATTGGGATAAGGCGGACAGTTTTGCCGAGCATATAACTCTATCGCGTGTAGACTGAAAATAATACCGGTTCCAAGGCTCCAGCTCAACCACATAAAGAGGTTGCTGAAAGTTTTGCGAATGAAGAACATGGGGAAACCAATGGTGATGAATAAAGTAAATATTACAGGATAGAAGAAGCCGAATGCAAACGCGAGTATGTACTCGTGAACGATGGCGGAGATGAAGAATACAATAGTAGCTGACAACACCCGATTGTATGGCACTACGATTTCATACATATCCTTATAAATACGTGTACAGCCAGTCGTGCACTACTACATTCCACGTGCGGAAGAACGTGTAGTAAGTCGTGCTGTTCCACCAGTCCTGTAATACAAACGATATAATGAATCCATCAAAATTATTTCTTTTTGTACGCTTTATTATGTAGCAGGAATAGCAATACTGTTGCGGTTGAAAAGATCCGGTAAAAAATTTTTCATGCATGAATATATAATAAACATACATAAACATACATAAATATTCATAAACATGTATAATTATATATGAAATATGTCCATACATGTTCATACATACTTTTTCTTTTGTAAAATTACTTTTTAGTGTAATAGAAATAATAATAGTAATGTGAAAACATAAAAAATAGTTATAGGGATAATTTTCACATTGTTTGTTTTAGAAAAAAACAAGTTTGGAAAAATGTAAAAAAATTTAGGAATCCAGATCCGACGCTACGATATGAAAAACTAAAAGTTTCGGTGCTGATATCAAAAGGGATTATAAATGATATTTCAAAATATCAATTATATCGGCACGTCCCTAATCGAAGCTATGACAATGTGATATATTTGCGTATTCTACATGTAATTATTGTGAGATAGATTACTGAAAAGGTATATTTACCTTGTAAAACAATCGATCGGCAAACTGCAGCATTTCCGCCCAAGCGTTCATCCATGTATGCAGCAGGAGATAATTTATGGTGACAAGGAAGCAAATGCCGGAAAAACTAGACTTGATGATACTCTTGACGAACCATTTCCAATCCAGATATTGCGTGCCGAATACTTGGTAAACCGGTAACATCAGGCTTTCCAAGATAAAGGCGAGATAGAAAATCGATAGGCCAAATTCAACAAAATTACTAATTACTACTATCCATCTAACTCTTTTTGTCCTAAAAAAGATATATTGCTCAATATATTGCTATATTGCTCTTTGTCAATATATTGCTCAAACAGACTTTTTTCCAAAATTTTCTCAATTTAATGTAGCCAATATGGCAGTATTATTAAATTATCATTTAGTTTCACGATGAAACTTTAAGCTATATCTTCGAATTGAATTATTGAAAATTATGACATATTATTCGCATATTTCGCGAACAAACTTGGAAATTTTTTTTTCTAAAGCCATATAAATCCTTTATTGTCAAATAACAAGGTAAATTTTATAATTAATAATTAGATAGTTTGTCCCTCTTATTGTACAATTAAATGCTTATGTCTGTTATTTTTTCAAAGAAATTGGGAAATATCTTTACCTGGGATATTCGTCGTGATATACAAGAGTCGGTGCGAAAAGAAAATACAAATATTGCGAGAATCTAGGCTCATTCGGTGGTGGAGTTTCGTTGTGGGGTTTATATGACAAAAATCTAGGTGCTACGCTTCTAACGAAAGCGTGACACTTCATTATCATACGTACCTAAAAAAGCAAACATTGTTTTAAGTAGAAAAAATTTTGCTCCAACAATTATTAAAATTAGAATAATGAAAAATAATCAACTATTTTACATATTTATATATAAATTGATGTCAAACGCATGTAGATGCAAATTAAGTTAATGTCTTTGACAATAAGAAAAAATCATTAATAGGTCTTATTTATTTGTATTATTAAATGTATAAAATGAAAAAATTGATTTAGAAATTTCTGCTTTGGAAAAAACTTCACATTTTTCACTTCTAATGTTATAATTCAAGACGCTATAAACGCAGGTTTTAAAAGATGCTTACTTGTTCCAGCATTATAATCATTCTACAACATATGGAGAGATTCGCGCCGAGCATCGCCTTAATAGGAAAAATAATAAAGAGAATTTGATACAATATAAATATGGATAGCCAGCTGTAATCCCATAATTTTCGGAGAGAGGCTGCAAAAAGAAGATACAGTTGAATCATTTAAATCAATTAATATTGTCTAATAGCTTTTAGAATTATTACAATCAATTATTTCTGCACTATATTGTTGTTTAATATAATTTCAATTTAATTAATCAATTATTACGTTACACTACAAAGAAGATTATGCATAAAATTGAGATTTTTATTTTATATATATTTCTTTTCAAACTACTTTTTAAATCACACAAGCGATTTATTTCCAATTTTTAATTTCTCAATTAATTTAACTTTTATAATGTTTAAATTAAGCACATTTATCTAAACTTGAACTAAAAAGATCGTTACATTTTGGCAAGAACTGAAGTCGCCGGTACGCCCAGAGGATGAAAGCTGTGTAGACACCGAATGTCGAGACCTGCATGAACGACCAAATGAAGATGCACGTTGGGAATTTTGCAAAGACGTACCGTAAAGTGTTGGTGCCAACGCGGATCCTTTTAGAATCAGTAATTAAAAAAGGGAAATTAAGCTGTAAGAATCAAAGCGTGGTTAAAAGGTAACAATATATTGCAAAAATTAAGTAATTAACCGACTTGTTTGATAATTATTTTGTTAATGTGTTTTTTCTATTTTCCAACTAAGGTTCATTGCATTTGGTAATAAATGGACACATATCTAATTATCGTCTTTTATCATGAGTAGTTTTTCAAACACAATAATGAAGTGACTGTATCGTTTTCTTCAACCCGATAATATATACGTCATATTTCACAGTCAGATAATATAATAAGTATGATTCTGAGTAATCAGACAATATGAAATTATAATCAGCGTGAAATCATCAAATATCTTCTAATAATCTGAGACTAAAAATATATAAAAACATAATTTGAAAATTAAGACCAAAATGTGTTAAAAATAAAAGAAGAATTAAATTTAAAAGTTTTGACTAAAATTTAACTAGTATTATAAATATTGTATAAAAATACATATTTCTATATTTTCAAATATATTATAGTATATTTCATAAAATGATATTTATGTTTTTCTACAAAACAACGAAATCGATGATTCTGCAGTGGAGGCCGGTCAGATTCTCATTGCCAACTTACGTTCCATGCTCTATAATATCGCATACGATGGAGTTGAGAAGGAAAAGTATGAAAGTCATCATGAATACATTGTAAACTGTGCGAATATGCAGGATGTTGAAGAGATCAGTGAGCAATGAGTTTCTTTCGAGGAACTCCTTATCCGGCAATGTACCTTTTTTGCTGGATTCCCTACAAGAATATCAAAAATGCAAATATGATCAGTATAGTGTAAATAAAATCACATTTCATTGATTACGCTGTGAATTTAAATTAGCGTATATATTCTTATAATAATAGATTTAAAAAGAACGTACTCTCGATACAACGCGTAATAATTGTGATATACTGCTGCAACTGCCAGAAATGCGCCTGAACTTTTATTTTATTTCATTCATTCATTTTTATTAGAAGTTATTGATTAATTTTAACTGTTTAATTGCCAATAAATATTATATATGTATTTTTTAGATTCTTATCTTTATAATTATATAATAGTCATATTTTATTGAATATAATATTTTAATAAAATATTTTTAATGTCAAAACAAATAATAATAAAAAGTTTTATGATAAAAAATTTGATTTTGTTTGAATTTCGTGATACTTTTACTCTTTTACAAGAAAAATTAGATTTATGCAACAAATTATGCTATTTCTTACGTTGATATCTTTTTTGCTTTAAATTGTTACAAGCTAAGGTGATACAATTTTGAATAAAGTATAATTGCTTGTAAAAGTAAACGATGACTTTTAACAGCTGTTATCTTTAAAATAAAATAATGCAGCAAAATGCCGCAAATGCCTTTTTTTTTAAATGTTGCATTTTTAAAAATTAAACCGTTGCATTTTTAATGCAATGAGAAAATTTGTTGACACTGCACTTTAATGTCATATACTAAATCTTAAAGCTTATTTAGGTACCTAATACTTATAGCGTTTTTCACTGGCAGAAGTGGTGCGCACTCAGTGCACATTAAAGCTGTTGCACATTAACCTAATCTGATTGTATAAGTGAGAGATCTCAATTAATAAAATACCCAATGTATATATTATCAAAAACACAATAAAAACTGTATTAAGGATTGGTTTAATTTGTTTCTATATTTTTATTAAATGTATATCTTTATGTCTATTTTATTATATGTGTACAACGGCTTTAAAGTGCACTGAGTGCGCACCAATTTTGCTAGTGAAAAACGCTATTAGATATGTTAAATTACATGCACGCAGTACTGGTAACGGCATATATTAGAAAACGATGAAAACTTATTTGTACACCATAAATTCGAATTCAGTTTCGTTCAAAATTGTATAATGTTTGTAACTGTTTCATATTACATTATATTTTCGGATATTTGTGGAATTATTTACACTATCTGACTCTTATCAATAAGTAGATACTAAAATATCTACTTTTAGATTCTTTTGCGTTTTTTCCCTATTCTGATTATTTCTCACCTTTTGTCACGATGTTTGTCTGTTCTATATAGCAATTCTCCATTTTTCGACAAAGGTACTGTTATCTTCCGTTGAACGTCGGACATCATATCATTAATACGGTGATTAACGTATTCCAAAACATCCTGTCTTATTTCCTATAAAGAAATACATTTTATATTATTCAAAATATGTCAAAGAGTCACGTTATTTCTTACGAAATCGTATCTTCTTGGTTTAAATGATAAGCAATTGAACATCGTCGTGTTTCGATGGTATTAGCTTTATAAATTTAACAAAACTATTTAAATTTATATTCCAATTATGATCAAATTGAGGTCAATGATATTTTTTCGCACCTGAATTGTTTTTTGCAATACATCAGTGATCGCCTCATATAAAACATCTGTGAACGTATTTTCGTTGACTGCTGAAATAAAAAATTCAGAGATGTGTATTTGTGTACTTTGATGATGTATAAAGAAAATAAAATTTTTGTTCTACAAGTTTCTTAAATTATATTGTTTAATATTTCCTTTTATAGTTTTCTAATCATTGCGCTACAATTTTTGGTCATTGAGTTATTTAAATTGAGTATTTTCCAATATTTTCTCTAAAAATCTGCACTGAAAAAAATTGACAAAATTTTAGTAAATATTTCTTTAGTGTTTAGGTCAATGCTGGGATTTACTTGCACATTTTGATTTTCAACTTCTATCCCTTAAGAACCAAGCTGAAAATCGGCCGATGCAAATAAATTCTAGTTTTGGTTTAGATATTACAATGGAATAATTGTTTACAATAAATAAATATTTATTCAATTAAAAAAAATAATATTTAAATTTTTTTTATATATCATTTTTTGAATTGAATAAATATTTATTTGTTGTAAATAAATATTTTATTGGTATTATATTTAAATATTTATTAAAATTTCGTAAATTCTTTTTATAGCACAAATTTGCAGTATTCTACCAAAATAATTCGAACTTTGATATTGTGAATGAATTCATGACAACTTCACGACGGTTAAAATTTTAATTACACGAGACTGTAACAATGCTAATTGCTAATTTATTATTGTGAAGATGTCATATCATGAATTATTATGATATCATTTTCAAATGTCCCTTTTTTCAAATTTGAATATGGCTTGTACAAGAAACCGATCTGGCTCAAATGTTACAAGTAATTGATGAAATTAACGCTTATTTTGGAAGCTTAGAGAAATCGTATAGATAGTATAAAAAAGTTAAAATCAGTTAAAATAAGTTCGTTGGAATAAGTGTATTGATTGTGTGATGAAAGCTATGTTGCTAAAAATTATGCGTTTTTTCCATCGAGAACTTTTCGAACTATCCCATACATATGTACATATACACACATCATACAAAAAATTTTCACTTTTCATGTTTCTGCTTTAAGGAAAAAGTTACATGATTAGTTCTCTGGACTGTAGGATGTCATAAGATCTCGACACTGTCTACAAGTATATAAATGATACCGAGAAATCAGACAGTAGCAAATTGATGACAAATTTATTTATTGACCACAATGATCCTTATTTTGACGAATAATTATAATTGTTTCTGAATAAATTTATATGTAAAAATCGAAGGATAATATAGAATTTTCTTTCAACTGAGTATAATTAAGTTGTTTCAAAGTCATGCATTTTACTATTAATTAAGCCATTTATTTCCCAGGCAAATCGAAATATTTATGTGTAACATTTTTTGTAATATTTCAATAAAATGTTTCAGAAATATTTTGAAAACATTTATAAGACGTTTTAAAATATTCCACAAAGATATTTTAAAAATGTTGTACGTTTCATAAAAAATTTCTTAAATATTTCAAATCTTGCAACAACATTTTTTGAAAATGTTTCTGAATATGGTGTATAGGTTACCTGTATCTTTATTCTTCTCGTGAAGGTCTATGGAAGGTCTTTCACTCATGACTATGTAAAGATGGCCTTTTACATTTTACATTATACAAAATACGCCAGAGAGTCACGTTGTCTCTTACGAAATCGTATTTTCTCGGTTTAAACATTTAAATGTTAAGCAACTGGACATTCTCGTTTTCTGACCTGGACGATACTACACAGTAAATTTAATAAAACTACTTAAACATTATAATATATTATAGAATCGTATATATGATAACACAAACTATATAAATTCACACAAGTATCATACAAGCATTAAAATCCAGCTAGATCGTTTAAAATCACTTAAATTTATATTCCAATTATGAATCAAGTTGTGGAATCAAGTCAGTATTTTTTTGCACCTGAATTTTTTTTTCGCAACGTCAAACAGTAATCGCTTCACAAATATAAAACATCTGTGAATGCATTTCCGTTTGTTGCTGAAATAAGAAATTCAGAGATGTATATAACGTATTTGTGTACTTTGATGCTATATATAGAGAGAATAAATTTTTTTCTACAAGTTTCTTGAATTATACATTGTATAATATAACGTCTTTATAGTTTTTTAATTATTACGCTAAGATTTTTAGTCATTAAGTTGCGATTTAAATTGTGTAATGTATTCTTAGTTTTTTTCTCTAAAAACCTGCACTGAAAAAAATTGACAAAGTTTTAGTAAATATTTGTTTAATTTAGATAATACTAACGGGACATTTATCTACAATAAATAAATATTTATTCAATTAAAAAAGATAATACTTAAATTTTTAGGTACCACTTTTTTTTAATTATAATAAATAATTATTTATTTGTGTGTGTGTTGTAAGCAAATGTCCCATTCGTATTATCTAAATTAAACAAATAATAATATTAAGAATCTTTATTTTAGACCGTGCATATGTGAGAAACACAATCAATATTAAAAATTTTAACTGCTTATTAAGGTCGAACTTCGTTGCTTTAAACAAATATTGTATTTGCTAAAACAAATTTGCAAATTTTTTTTTCGATATATATCTGTCATCGCGCCGATATTTTATCAAAAAGGTTTGAGATTTGATATCGTTGTAATTTGTGACAACTTCATGACAATTAACATTTTAATTGTCATGAAGGTGTAATAAATCGTCGCTAATTCATTATCGTTAAAATGTCATGAATAATTATGATATTATTGTCGAATGTTTCTTTTCCAAATATAAAGAAATACGATTTGCCTTAAATATAAGGAAGTATGGTTTGCATTAAAAAGATCTGGGAAAAATAAGTAATCGATGAATTTAACGCTTACTTTGAAGCCTTAGAGAAATCGTATATAGATGGTATAAAAAGTTAAAATGTTGTTAGAATAAATGCATTGGGTATTTGATGAAAGGAGATTATGTTGAAAAATAAAAAAATTGTCAAAAATTATTTTTTTTTTTCATTAGACCGAGAACTTTTCAAACTACCCATACATATATAAATATACACACACTATACATACAAAAAAATTTCACTTATCACGTGTTTACTTTAAGGAAAAAGTTACATGATAAATTCTCTGAACTATTGGATGTCATAGGATCTGGACTGTCTACGCAAATGATACCGAGAAATCAGACAGCAGCAGACTGATGGCAAATTTATTTATTGACCACAATGATCTTTGTTTTTAGGAATAATTATCATTGTTTCTGAATAAATTTCTGAGTAAAAATCGAAGGATAATACAGAATTTTTTTGATAACCGAATATAATTAAATTGTTTCAGAGTTATGCATCTTACTATGATGAATTGAATCATTTATTTTTCAGACAACATGAAATATTTCAATAAAATGTTTCAGAAATGTTTTGTAAACATTTGTAAGACATTTTAAAATATTACATTAAAATATTCCACAAAGATATTTAAAAAATGTAGAACATTTCATGAAAAATTTCTGAAATATTTCAAATATTGCTACGAAATATTTTGAAAATATATTTATGAATATACTGTATAGATTATCTGTATTTTTATTCTTTTCGTGAAGGTTTGTGGTTTCAGAACTCATGACTAAGTAAAGATGGTCTATGAATTTTGCACCGAAAATATTAAATTCTGCGCGATTTGCAATTCTCTAAAAAAATCAACGATTCCGTACTAATTTATAAAAATGAATTGGATTCTCTTCGATCGAAGATCTTCGATCATAATCCTTCTGCAATTTACGCCGCACGATACATTACTGCCATTTATTTATTTGCAATTGTTAATTTATCTTTAGATTTTCTACAGTATAGCACGGCGGAACAACGATACGCGGAATGTTCGATTCTGATCTCGATTGTGCATACTTCCGTACACACGATGTTATTTAAACTGATCAATAACGGCATTCATTATCCCATCGTGAGGAGGGGAGACCTGGAAAAGTAACATTTTGATTTTGAAGTGTTATAATTAGAGGTCGGTAAAATAATTGATAGGAATTATTTAAAATAAAAAGTAAAATAAGTTTCAGAAACTTATATATAATCGTACGAGTCGGTAAAGTAACTGATACGACTTATTTGAAAAAAAAAATCTAAAATAGGTTTCAATCCTGAAAATTTTTCTCAGAATTTTTCATATATTTTTTTTTTCAGAATTTTTGTATAACTTTATAAGTTTTTCACATTTTTTATACAAATTGGAACATTTTTCAGAAAATCTATATCTTCCCTCAGAAAATCTATATCTTTTCATTTTTCATATATGCTAATTATGAAATATCATAAAACTTTTAAGATTTTTTGTATACAAATTGTAAATACAATTTAATTTCTGATAATGTTATAAATTCTAAAAAATTTAAAAATATTTGTTTAAAATTATGTGATGAGAAATTTCAGAATATTTCAGAATTCATGTATTCATGTATTTTGTATGAAAAATTTTGAGAGAAGATATAAACTTTTTTAGAATATTTCTGAATATTTCTGAAAAGTGTTCCAATTCGTATAAAAATTGTGAGAAAAATTTTTATCAGAGAAGAACGTATTTAAAATATAAAAAATCAGGAGCTGCCAAAAGATTTGCCCGACACGGGAAATAGAAGCCTGACCGTGATATTACTACTATCCAACGTTACATTTTATTTAGATAGCAGCGGTACGCGCCAGAAATGGCCAGCACAGGCCAGGACTATCAATCGCGGACGGATTTTTCATATGCGTCGATGTCTCTAAAAAGATGAAAATGCAAGTAGAGCTAGTAGATTACTATTTATAATAATTTTTACAAACTGTGTAATGATATATGAATATTATATATAAATATACAATTGTATATGGCGAGTATAAAGTAAGAATGTGCAGGAACAAGATGACCTAAAAAATGTCTTGCAAGAGTTTAATATTCTCTGCGTGCTTTTACATCTATTGCTTTATTGGCCCTAAGGAGACGCTTATACTATTTGCCTGTTAAAACCCTTTACGCTCTTGAGGGTAATTAAATATATTGATAAGAAATGTCCACTTACTTTTATACTGGGCAAGATCAATTAGAGCCCGATTATTATGACGTGTATAAAAGACGCAAATGCCAACATACTATAGTTATTCTGCAGGATATTTGCCATACATTCGAAAGCTACAATACAGCACGTTCGAGCACACAAGAAGCGTCATCGCAGATATGACGTGTCATACTCATGTCCTAATCGTTTTAATGTACATAGGACAATTAATGAATTTAGTTTACTATTTAAAAATGTTCCACTTAAATGATATCAATTAAACGATATCGAAAATTGAAATACTAATTAGCTAATTAACCAATTAGCCCTAGTCACTGATCCCATTGGGTAATGTATCTAATAGTATTCGCTCAATATTGTGTGCTATATGTGCTTCGACTTTCTTGCGCGAAAATGCGCATTCTGTCGAGCCTAATAAAGAACAGTATTTTTGTAATGTATTAGACGCACATAAGTGGCCAGCTTAATAATAATAAAGCGCCAGTCAGATACTATTAATGGTAACTTGTATATTAATGGGTTAATAAAAAATAACATTTAAATTGATTTTTTAGAAAAAAATTATATAATATGTATAAATTATATAATATCCTTTATGTAATAATATACGTTTATAATTTTATATATTATTGATAATTTTATATATTGATTATTTTTATATACGTATATTTTTCATTTTTTCGTAAAAAATAATGTCAAAATTATTCTAATTATTTATTATATTTGTTACTATTTTATCTATTTATTAGGTGTTGGAATTAATTCGTAGCGTTTTTAATGAAAGAATGTTATTTATTTCACATGAGCATTAAAAAATACATTAATGAAAGTACTTCCCATCACTTGTAAAACGCTACGAATTAATTCCAACACCTAATAATTATACATATATTTTTATGCTGGGTAAAGCGGGGTAATTAAATATATATAGGGTGTCCAAAAAGACCCCGGATTTAGCAGCTGAACATAAAGGTGACTATAACTATAATCGTAAAGGAATGTAAATTATACTTGTAATTATACTTGTCGGCATGCATAGTATGCCAAAATACGTTGACCTATGATTCACGTTCTCTTCTATGATTGAATTACGGCCATTCTTGTGCTATAAGGCTATTACATAACGTTTTTAGAAAAAACGTTTCAGACAAAAGTTATAAGGTTTCAAAGAAACTGTTTACTGATATTCAATTTTGTTTCTTCATTAGTTTCTTTGTTTCGATCATGTCAAGCAATCAGCTTTTGATTCCATCATGACAATGCATCTATTCATATTTCTTTAATTGCAGACGCAAAATTCTACAAATTGGTTCCGTAATTGTATTTCACCAAATTTAATAATCGAATGCCTCTGCCAACAAATTAAAAATAGTCAGTCCACGATGAACGCCTCTGACATTTATCTATAACTAGCCAAAGCATGATTTACGGCTGTGACATTTTGTTATAGCTAGCCAGCTCACGATTAACGCCTCTGGCAGTAAATTAAAAATAGTCAGCCCACGATGAACGCCTCTGACATTGGATCATAATTAGGCAAAACGCAATTTATTGTTATAGTATTTAATCATATCACTTGTATGATAAATGAAAGTGATATTTTCACGAATAACATAAAGATGCTAACCTTTCTCATTCTGGCTTTATAGGGTGCCTTCCAACAACAAACACAATAATCAATTTTGGCCTTCTAGAATGCCTTCCAACAAGAGACATATATATATATATATTATATAGAGACATATATATATATATTATATAGAGACATATATATATATATATATATACATATATATATATATGTTATACATATATATATAATATACATTACACAATCAATAATCACATGCATAATTTTCGTACGATGCTGTACGTTGACTAATAGCAAGTTACAATAAGTATATTTTTAAATACACTCTGACTGTGACTTAGATATATCTTCGAATGTAACCATATTTGAAATACATGTATACACGTGCAATATAATAGCACTTTTTCCTTTATTCTCAATACCATTTTAACTTAGGATTTAACATGTATTGTCAGTACGTAAATACATTGCACATACATATGTAGCTATTCCATCTCTTTTTATTATGTTTAATGGGTCTTTTAGAATTATAAGCCATAAATCAGCCATAAATAAGAAGTCAGAAAAACTGACTGTGATTGACCATGTGTCAATGTACACTGTCAATACTGAAAAGCTATAGTTACGTATTTTCAGTACTCGCAGTTAATATCGGTACACAGTCGTAGTATCACTTTTTCCTATGATCAATATCATTTTAGGATTTAGTCAAGATGTAACATATATTATTGTCAATATATGGACACGTGTTTCATATATGTGTGTGTGTGTGTATATATATATGTGTGTATATATATATATATATATATATATATATATATATATATATATATATATATATATATGGATATTCACGAAAAAGAATTACATTATGTATATGCAATTTATTGATATTATTAGTATTACTTAAAATGGCATTGGACGTAAGGAAAAAGTGCTACTACGGCTTCGTATCGATATAACTATTAAAGTTAAAAATCTGTACTTTATGTTTATTACAGATTTTTAATACTAGTGATATATATTGGAACACGGCCTACACTGCATGTGTACATAATACAATTGTATTTCTAAGGTCCGATTCTACAAATATAAGATTAACTTCAATTACGGTTTATTTTTTTCTCAATTTTAAAATTGGAAGAAATTTCCAAAATAAATTTTACATTTGTGGAACCGACCCTAATACACGTCCCTGCTAAGATGGTAATGTAGGAAACGGAATAAAAATATCGATAATTAATCGATCGAATTTCCTGCATGATCATATTAACTCAGAGGGCGTAATCTTATATATTGGAAATAAAAACTTGTAATATCGACCTTGATTAACTTCAGCCTTCGCTCCAGCATCCCCTTAAACTATAAGTTATAAATAAATTTTTATTAATTAATATTACTAAATAAAAAGGAATTTTTATATGATGAAATATGTAAAAATTTAATTTAAATGGAAAAGAGAGATAATACATTTTTTTAAATGGTTAAATTAGTTAAAAAATTAGGATCAGATATCCTATTATTATAAATAAAATTTAGGATGATTACAAATTAAATGTTGAAACATTAAATTCAAATAATTTGGCGGTATTTTAAATAGTTAGAGGAATTTGTTTTATAAATGACAGACCATGATAGGAAAGTCCTGATAAAATTTTTATGTATTGCTATTTGAAAATTATTTTATTAAAAATATATAATTAATAAATTAAATTTTTTATTAGAATTCAAATCAAAATGTAGAGTTTTTAGGAAAAAATGAGTTACATTTTAATAAATTATTATAAAAATTTTTAATTTTAAGTATTGAAATGAAGGAGGATTTAATAGTAAGTTTATTAAATTTAATAAATTGAAATTTAAGTAAAATGTGTACAAATTGCCCTTCATTTTCATAAATAAAAATAGTTGAAAAAAGTAACAAAATAAATGTACAGAAATGTATATTTAGATGGAATATTGTAGATAAAGATTATGTATGGGAGTTAATGAATTAATTTTTAATAATTAGCATATAAAGTAACAATTATTGATTATATAAATAATATATGGTTGTAAATTAGTAGAAAGGAATCCTAAATAATAATTAAAAATATTAAAATTTAATTTAGTTTTATTAATTAATGTAAAATAATTATAGTAGATTATAGTGAAAGTAATGTAAATGAATTTAAATTAGATATACATATAAAAGTAATTTTGATTGAGTGTACCTTTTGTAGGGTTTATTAAAATGTATAATATAATATATAATATAATAAAATATAAAATATAATTTATAAATTTATTAAATTTCTTGAATTTAAAAGAGCTAATAATAGTAAAATTTAATTTTATGTTAATTAATGTATAATAATTTTTAAAAATAAATTATTAGTGGAGATATTCTAATCAATTTTAAAGATATCTAGTTTTTTTATAATTAAATTAAATTTAGCCCTAATTTAAGTTAAATATTAAATAATTGATTTATTTAATAAGATATAGTGTAATAATTAATATTATTTATTTAAAATATTGATTATTATTTAAGGAAAGAAGTTATGGATTAATCTCTAATTTAGATTAAAATAATATATAATAATTTTTGTTTAAATTGACATTAATAAAATTTTAATTTTATAAAAAAATTTAATTATTTATTATTAATTAATATAAAAATATAATATAAAAATGATATGATATGTACTGTATGTACGATATAATTTATAATATTAGAGAGTATTTTTTTTTAATATTTGAAAGTGGAAAAATAAATAAATGATTTATTGACATTATAAAATTTAATTAAATAAAGAAATATTATTTTGAATTATTAGAAGTAAGAAATAATGATATAATAAGTAAAAAATAAAAAAAATAAAATAAAAATATTAATTTTTAAGTGTATATTACTTAGGAATTAGGCAAAATATAGTTAAGTTCAATTTTAATAAAAACATTGTTTTTTGATTATAATAAAAGATATTAACTGTTCAATGATTTAAAAAATTAAATAGCTTCAGTATATTGACTGTACAAAGGTAGTATAATAAATTGTTTTTTGGAAACTAGAATGAATGTAAGGATGAAATTTAAACTGTCTTAGATAAATTATTGAGTAAATTAAATTAAAATTTTTAAATGATATTATGGGACGAAAAGACTAGAAGAATTTTATATATAAATTTATTAGAGTGTATTTTATTTATAGTTAAATGAGTTTATATATTTAGTTGGGAGGATTACTAAATTTAATTAACTTTAGTTTAAAATTAAGATATAAATTAGTAGAAGTAATTAATTTAATTAAGGAAGTATTTTTATTTAAAATTAAGTAAGAAATAATTATCTTAAGAATAACAGTAATATTTTTAGAAAGATCATATTGATTGCAACCTCGATGTTGAATTAAAATAAAAATTAAATGTAGAAGTTTAATATTTAAGTCTGTTCGATTTTTAGAATCTTACATGATTTGAGTTTAGATCGGTGTGAGCCAGATCGATTTCTATCTATAATTAGGTTAAATATTTGTACGAAAGGACTATATTTGAATTTTAAATAAAAAAAAAATGTTATATTTTAATATTTCATTAAAAAATAAATAAGGATTAATAATAAATTGTAATTGATAATAATAGAGAAGAGAAAAGAAAAATAATTATTAGATTAAGATGTTTTTTTATTTATTATTACTTTAGCAGAATAGTGCATTAAATTTAGAATTTAATATTAAACATATAAATATATGATATATAAGTAATAATTTTAAGGTATATGAATTATATCTTAATGAATTTGATTAGATTAATTATTTTAGAAATTTATGCATTAGGGAGAGTGGCTTTTTTAAAGCGTAATTCTTTTAAAGCGTAAAATTTTGGGATATATTCAAAAGCGTATGGAGCCCAATAAAGTAGGATTGGGGAGATTATTACAGCCTTTTAGAGATGCTATTAAATTGTTTAGTAAAGAGGTTTTTATTATTTATAAATCAAATTATTGTGTATATTATATTTGTCCTATTATTTTATTTATGATAATGATAATAAATTGGTTAATATATAGGTATATTACTAATATTTATTATTTAAATTATTCATTATTAGATTTGATTATTATTTTACTATTATAGGTTATATATTTATATTTATGGGATTATTTTCTAATTTTTTATACTCATTAATGGAGGCGGTTCGGAGAACTATTCAGACTTTATCGTATGAAGTCAGTTTAATTATGATTTTTTTTAGTATTAAGGGGATGCTGGAGCGAAGGCTGAAGTTAATCAAGGTCAATATTACAGGTTTTTATTTCCAATGTATATACACACACACACACACACACACACACACACACACACACACACACACATATGAAACACGTGTCCATATATTGACAATAATATATGTTACATCTTAACTAAATCCTAAAATGATTTGATCATAGGAAAAAGTGATACTACGACTGTGTACCGATATTAACTGCGAGTACTGAAAATACATAACTATAGATTTTCAGTATTGACAGTGTACATTGACACATGACCCTAATAGCATTTTTACTGTTGTACAATGTTATTTTAGATCGGGATGTGATATGTATTAACTATACATAAATATATTACACATATAATATACGTAGCTATATCATATTTTGCTACGTTTAATGAAAAGATGTAGAAGTTAATTATGTTAAAATATTAGTGGGGTGTGTACTTAAATATTTGTTAAATATAATACAAATATAGGCAATATTATACAATATTGCATATATGTATACTATAATGTGTGAATATACATACGTTGCAGATAAAAGTTATCAATGCTAAGCTATTTATGCATTCCCTATGTTTAAATATGCAATATTAAAATTGTATACCAGGTGTATGCATAAGTTTTTTTCCGGTTTAACTAAGAGATGGCGCCAACGAAAAGTACGCAGCGTATTAATTTGACACATACATCATTTTGTTCGTTTGACATTTAACTACAAACACACACAAGTTGAGTCCGCCAAAAACTAGCGTCTTTGTTTTATCGTTCAATGATCATGTCGAGTTTTGTGCCTGAAAAAGAACATTTGCGGCACGCATTGCTTTTTTTATTTAATCAAAAGAAAAAGGCTGTTGAAAGTCATCGTTTGCTGGTAGAAACATATGGTGAACACGCTCCATCGATTAGAACATGTGAGACATAGTTTCGACAATTTAAAAATGGTGATTTCAATGTGAAAGACAGTGAGCGCTCTGGTAGACCACAAAAATGCGAAGACGAGCAATTGCAGGAGTTATTGGATGAAGACCCAACTCAAACTCAACGGCAATTAGCAGAAGCATTACATGTATCACAAGAAACAATCAGCAGACGTTTACGAGCAATGGGAAAGATCAATAAACTCGGTAAATGGATCCCACACAATTTGAATGAACATCAAATGGAAAATCGCAAAGTCACTTGTGAAATGCTGCTTCAACGCTACGAAAGGAAATCATTTTTGCATCGAATTGTGACGGGTGACGAAAAATGGATTTATTTTGAAAACCCGAAGCGAAAAAAATCGTGGTTTTCACCTGGTGAAGCCGGTCCATCAACACCAAGGCCAAATCGCTTCGGCAAGAAGACCATGCTCTGTGTCTGGTGGGACCAGAGCGGTATTGTAACTCTTGAAGCCCGGCGAAACCGTTAATACACAACGCTATCGCCAACAAATAATTAATTTAAACCACGCATTAATCGAAAGACGACCGGAATGGGCCAGAAGACATGGCAAAGTGGTTTTGTTACACGACAATGCGCCGTCTCACACAGTAAAACCAGTGAAAGACACCTTGAAATCGCTTGGATGGGACATCCTTCCGCACCCGCCGTACTCCCCAGACCTGGCGCCATCTGACTATCACCTCTTCGCACCAATGGGGCACGCGCTCGCAGAGCAGCACTTCAGCAATTTCGAGGAAGTTGGAAAATGACTCGACGAATGGTTTGTTGCAAAAGACAAACAGTTTTTCTGGCATGGTATTCATAAATTACCTGAAAGATGGGCGAAATGTGTAGAAGCCGATGGCCAATATTTTGAATAAAAAAAAATTAATTTCCCTTGAAAATTACGTGTTTTTTTTTTACCAAAAAACCGGAAAAACTTATCCATACACCTGGTACATATATAATATATTGGGTCATCTAAAAAGTATCCACGGTTTTTTGTCACTAGATGTGTATTGATGGTCATATAACTAGTGACAAAGTACCGCGGATACTTTTTAGATGACCCAATATATATATATATATATATATATATATATATATATATAATGCGTATATATGTACACATAAAATGAGGATTTATCAGAGAATTCGTAATTTGATTATTTTTTTTAAGATGTTACGTCTGATGTATCATCTGTGTTTGACTCTCGTTAGCTTTGATTTATGTTAGTTGTATGTATATTCTGATGTAAAAAATATAAAAGCATATATCACTAATATCTGTATATTTGACCATAAAAAAACATATCTCTTTTATTAAACGTAGAAAAAAGAGGACATCAGTACCTTTTTGTTACACGTAACAAAAAGAGATGAAGTAGCTACACACGTATGTGAATATGAATTAGAAATATATTTTATGTAATGTGTACATCATAATGCACATAAAATATAATTCTAATATTCATTAATGTGTTTATATTATATCTGCATGAAAAGCTAAATATGAGTAACTTCTATCTCTCTTTTATGGGCCTTCTACAATAAGCCATTAGTTACAAATCAGAAGTCAGAAGCTAAAAATTGATCAATCACAGTCAATTTTTAGCGTCTGATTTCTTATTTATGGTTGATTATAATTATTAGGTGTTGGAATTAATTCGTAGCGTTTTAAAAGTGATGGGAAGTACTTTCATTAATGTATTTTTTAATGCTCATGTGAAATAAATAACATTCTTTCATTAAAAAACGCTACGAATTAATTCCAACACCTAATATAATTATAAAAGGTCCATTAAACATAATAAAAAGAGATGGAATAGCTATATATATATGTGCAATGTATTTACGTACTGACAATACATGTTACATCCTAAGTTAAAGTGGCATTGAGAATAAAGGAAAAAATGCCATTACATTACACGTGTACATTTATTTCAAATACATTGCATCCGAAGATATATCTAAGTCACAGTCAGAGTATATTTAGTAAAAATATACTTATTGTAACTTGTTGTTAGTTAACATACACATTGATCTATAAGCGTATACATTTGCTAAAACATTTTGCTTTGAATATGATATACTTATATACATTTCATAAACGTACAGCATCGTACGAAAATTATGCATGTGACTATTGACTGTGCAATGTATGTTATATATATGTATAGCATATATATATATATATATACCGGGTGTCTCAGAGCACCCGTACCACCCTTTTAAAAGGTAGGGATGTGTTTGTACAAAAAAATGGTTCAGACAAAATTTGCAGGATTTCGGGAGATCTATCTGATGATGACCTTGAATTTGACCTTGAGGTCGACCTTGGGCATAACTCAAGGTCAAAGTACCGTTTTACAAATGTAAACCCTTATTCATGACATCACAAATGAAAATAGCGGAAAATTTTACGTCCGAATACGTTATCAAGCCTAGGTCAAAATTACCCTTAGAGGTCATGTGGAGGTCAAGTTACTTTTAGAACACCCGTACCAACCTTCTAAAAGATATGGATGTGTTTGTACAAAAAATAGTTCAAACAATACTAGGTATTTACATAGCTATGATGCATCCATCTGCTGGTGAATTTGAATTCTACCTTTAGATTCATTTGTAGTCGTGTACATCGATTTTTAAAGATTCCTAATTATCAAGATCTTGAACAGTCGATGCCGCCTGTCAGCGTTACCCAAGATGTACCACGTGGAGGTCACAAGGTCGGACTTACACCTCGTCGGGGTGCTTTTTTAAGGTGGTTTCCCTTGCCGTCACCTTTGTTCGTACGCATGTGTTCAGTCTAGATTTTCGAAGTGTCCTCCACGTGCATGTATGCAGGCTGTTATTCTTCGTTGAAAATCATCCGTCACCCGACGAATTTCGACAGGATCTAGAGACTGAATGGCTTCTCGAATTCTGTTCTACATGTCTTCTGAAGTCGTAGGTCGTTCGCGGTATAAGAGGTCTTTTATTCTTCCCCACAAATAAAAATCCAAAATTGTAAGATCCGGTGATCGTGGTGGCCAGTTATGTGGACCATATTTACCTATCCATTATATCGCGAAATATGCGGTTCAGTTGTTGACGAGCAATGACAGACGTGTGGGTTGGACATTCATCCTGTTGAAGCCACATATTTAGACGTAGTTGAAGTGGAATATCTTCAAGTAAACGTGGGAGTTCGTTTTCGAGTAAATCGACATACAGAAAACGGTTTAGATTTTCTTCAAAGAAAAATGGTCCGACGATATGCGTATCAACAATTCCGCACCAAACATTGACTTTCCAGATACGTTGATGATCGATTTCTCGATACCAATGTGGATTCTCTTGCGCCCAATAACGAAGATTATGTGTGTTCACTTCGCCGTCACTTTTGAAGGTGCACTCATCAGAAAACAAGATACTTCTATGGAAAGTAGGTAATTGTTGAGTAATCCAATTACAGAATATCAGTCTTTGTCTATGATCGTCCAATGTCATGGCCTGGTGAAGTGACATTCGATGGATGAAATGAATTTTCTCGCAAAAATTCTACTGATAGTGCTTCTACTTATTCCACTATCTCTTTCTCGTCTTCTTAAAGAATCGGTAGGATTTACAAGAGCAGAAGCAATTATATCAGGTGCCCGTACTGCACGAAGCGGACGATGAATTTGCATTCCTTTATTATAATCCGGTTGGACGATACCTTTTTGAATTATCCGCCGTTGCAAACGACTGAAAACAATGCGCGAATGCGGTGTACGATCGGGATATTCATTTCGCCACATTCTTTCAGCTTCGCGAAAACTTCCAGCCCTACCCAAAACCGACAACATTAACGCAGCTTCTTCGCTTGAGTAAGACATATCTACCTATAAATGAATAATAATCCCCGAATATTGAAGTACCTAAGTACCTACCTACCTAGGTATAAAACGCACCTAAAAAAAAACCGACAGTTTATAAAACTCTTAAGCGAGCAAAGGGAGAAAAGCAAAACAAACAAGTAAGTTTAGTTCAGTTCAGTTTAGTTGAGTTCAGTTCAGTTCAGTTCAGTTTAGTTTAGTTTAGTGTAGTTTAATTCAGTTTAGTCGATTTACTCGAAAACGGACTCCCACGTTTACTTGAAGATATTCCACTTCAACTACGTCTAAATATGTGGTTTCAACAGGATGGATGTCCAGCCCACACGTCTGTCATTGCTCGTCAACAACTAAACCGCATATTTCGCGGCCAATGGATAGGTAAATATGGTCCACATAACTGGCCACCACGATCACCGGATCTTACAATTTTGGATTTTTATTTGTGGGGAAGAATAAAAGACCTCGTATACCGCGAACGACCTACGACTTCAGAAGACATGAATAACAGAATTCGAGAAGCCATTCAGTCTCTAGATCCTGTCGAAATTCGTCGGGTGACGGATGATTTTCAACGAAGAATAACAGCCTGCATACATGCACGTGGAGGACACTTCGAAAATCTAGACTGAATACATGCGTACGAACAAAGGTGACGGCAAGGGGAACCACCTTAAAAAAGCACCCCGACGAGGTGTAAGTCCGACCTTGTGACCTCCACGTGGTACATCTTGGGTAACGCTGACACAGGCGGCATCGACTGTTCAAGATCTTGATAATTAGGAATCTTTAAAAATCGATGTACACGACTACAAATGAATCTAAAGGTAGAATTCAAATTCACCAGCAGATGGATGCATCATAGCTATGTAAATACCTAGTATTGTTTGAACTATTTTTTGTACAAACACATCCATATCTTTTAGAAGGTTGGTACGGGTGCTCTAAAAGTAACTTGACCTCCACATGACCTCTAAGGGTAATTTTGACCTAGGCTTGATAACGTATTCGGACGTAAAATTTTCCGCTATTTTCATTTGTGATGTCATGAATAAGGGTTTACATTTGTAAAACGGTACTTTGATCTTGAGCTATGCCCAAGGTCGACCTCAAGGTCAAATTCAAGGTCATCATCAGATAGATCTCCCGAAATCCTGCAAATTTTGTCTGAACCATTTTTTTGTACAAACACATCCCTACCTTTTAAAAGGGTGGTACGGGTGCTCTGAGACACCCGGTATATGTATATATATGTTATACATACATACATACATATATATATATATATATATATATATATATATATATATGCTATACATATATATAACATACATTACACAGTACATACATATACAAAGTCTGTTCAAAAAGTATCGCGAATTTTGAATTTCCGCGGGTTACGTATATTCGATTTTCGATTTTTTTGTGGCGTTATGTTGGTACTCATGTCTCTCACTTATGCCGACAAGTTCGGCCATTTTGAATGTTCAGTTAATTTTTGATAGCTGCTTTGCTTGCACGTGTTTTGGCTCGTCTTCGATTTTTGCCTATTCCAAAAAATGGATCAAAGAATCTGTATCAAATTTTGTGTGAAAAACAAAATTAAGTGCGCGGACGCATTCCGAATGTTGACTGTGGCATATGGTGAAGCTACCTTGGACCGAAGCGTTTATCGGTACAAAATGTTCTCAGAGGGCCGAGAAGATGTGAACGACGAAGAGCATGCCGGACGCCCGAGCACGTCAACAACAGACGAAAACATTGATGAAGTGAAGAAAATAGTATTGACCAATCGTCGAATCACCATTAGAGAAGTTGTTGAGGACGTAAACATATCGATTGGCTCATGCCATTCGATTTTTACCAATGATTTGGGCATATGAGACGGGTCGCCGCGAAATTCGTACCAAAATTGCTCGAATTTTTGACCAAAAACAACACATTAATGATGTCGCAGCCACCGTATTCCCCAGATCTGGCCCCCTGTGACTTTTTCTTGTTCCCGAAACTGAAGAGGCCCATGAAAGGACGACGCTACGCTATGATTGAGGAGATAAAGACGACATCGAAGAAGGAGCTGAACAAGATCACAAAAAATGATTTTTTGAAGTGCTTCGAGGATTGGAAAAAACGTTGGCACAAGTGTATAATATCTGATGAGGATTACTTTGAAGGGGACAAAATAGATATTCATGAATAAATAAATAATTTTTGAAAAAAACACAAAATTCGCGATAGTTTTTGAACAGACCTCGTATATATATATATATACATATATATATATATATATATATATATATATATGTGTGTGTATAACATATATATTGTATAGGTTGGCCAAAAAGACTCCAGATTTAGGAGCTGAACATAAAGGTGACTATAACTATAATCGTAAAGGAATGTGAATTGTACTTGTATCGGCATGCAGTGAATTTTAAGGTGCCTTCTCATGCCTCTCGACGCTCGACGCTCATTTTCGAAGTCAAAATAAGTCATGTGATAGAAATTGACAAATACCAAGCGTCAACTGTGATCGCGTGACGACGATCTGACACTGAAAATTAACGTCGAGCGTTAGCATGAAAAGGAAATCTTTATTCCTTCTATTATGCGCACGGCCTTTACATCATGCGTCTTTCCACCAATTCCACCATGCCAGTTGCCATAGTCCATTCTTCCGGTTTTCGTCGCTCTTTTAGACGAACAAGATGGCTGATCAGGTACGTGTTCGATGCTGTGATCGTAAATAAATCGATTTCCTCGTTTACACATCACAACATTATTTTATGAAAATATGTCCTCGTCATGATTAGATTTAGCTGACAAAAGTAATTTATCAAGTAAAATCATAGATCAAGACGCGTTCAAATAGTTAAAGTTTCAGTGTAGCACGTGATTAGATCGTCCACACGTGCAAAAATTTGGACACGGTGAAGTAGAAGTGACACGTGATATTATATTAGGTATTGGAATTAATTCGTAGCGTTTTTTAATGAAAGAATGTTATTTATTTCACATGAGCATTAAAAAATACATTAATGAAAGTACTTTCCATCACTTGTAAAACGCTACGAATTAATTCCAACACCTAATATATCCATACAATTTTATTTATTATAGAGCGGACGCGCCAGAAATGGCATTCACAGGCAATGTATCAATCAGAGGACGTATTTTTATTGGCGTTGTATAAAAAAGATGAAAATGCAAGAGAGTATATTTATAATATTTTTACAAAGTTGTATATTTGTAATAAATTATATATAAATTATGTACAATTGTTGCATATAAAAAGAAATGTGCAGGACACAAATGACCTAAAAATGATCTTGAAGAGTTTATATTCTCTGAGTGTTTTTACATCTATTTCTTATTGGTAAAGGATACCTTATATATTTTGCTGGTTTAACCTTTTCTCTTGAGGGTAATTAAATACATTGATAAGAAATGTCCCTTTATGAGCAAATCCATTAGAGGCCGTATTCTGACGTTGTACAAAAGATGAAAATGCAACATACTATAGTTATTCGCAGGGATTATTTGCATTACATTCGAAAGTACAATCGGTTCGAGAAGCGTCATCGCAATATGAGTGTCCATCTCAGTCCTTGTTTTAAGTACATAGGCAATAATATAATTTTTTCCTATTTAAAAAATGTTTCCACTTTAATGATCATAATTAAACGATATGAAGATTGAATATTATTTGACCCATTAGGTACCACGATCCCCATTTGGGTATTTTATATATATCAGTCGATATTGTGTGTATTCTGTGCTTCGTTTCTTTGGGAAAATGGCATAAATAACAGTTATTTTTGTATGTATTAGACGCATATAATGGCAGTTAATAAATTAATGGGTATATTAATGGTAACTTGTATATTAATGGGTTAATAAAAAATAATATTTAATAATATTTAAATTGATTTTTTAGAAAAAAATTATATATAATATGTACAAATTATATAATATCCTTTATGTAATAATATACGTTTATAATTTTATATATTATTGATAATTTTATGTATTGATTATTTTTATATACGTCGATTTTTATATAAATCGATCTCCTCGTTTACACATCACAACATTATTTTTCATTTTTTCGTAAAAAATAATGTCAAAATTATTCTAATTATTTATTATATTTGTTACTATTTTATCTATTTAATTATACGTATATTTTTATGCTGGGTAAAACGGGGTAATTAAATATATATAGGGTGTCCAAAAAGACCCCGGATTTAGGAGCTGAACATAAAGGTGATTATAACTATAATCGTAAAGGAATGTGAATTGTACTTGTACTGGCAGTGAATTTTAAGGTGCCTTCTCATGCCTCTCGACGCTCGATGCTCATTTTCGAAGTCAAAATAAGTCGTGTGATAGAAATTGACGAATAAAAGATTTGCAAAAGAATTTAAACAATTCAAAACGACCGCTTTCTACTCACAAGCTAATGGAGCTTTAGAACGGTCTCACTTAGTTTTGGTAGAATTTTTTAAGCAATTTGTAGACAGATTCACAGAATGGGATAAATTAGTACGATACGCCACCTTTTCATACAATACAAGCACACACGGGGCTACCGGATACACCCCATATGAGTTAGTATTTGTTAAATTAGCTAGGCTTCCGACCAACGAAATCGTTAATAATATAGAAGAATTAAAAACATCTGACGCTTACTTAACACAGCTCATGACGGATATACATATATTTATTTATTACAATCTATCTTGTGTACAAGATATTTAGCAATAGTTTTATCTGACGTACATGAACATGAGAAGGAGTACATCCAGTGATGTATCCTTATAAGTTACCTTATTAATACTATATTAAAATTAAAATACAAATTAAAATATAAATATTATAAGTTTTAGTGAGGCTGGGTATTTAGCTTAATATAGTTCTTATATATTTAACAGAAGTCCAGTGGTGATTTCTTCTTAAGATGTTGCAGAGTTCTTGGCTTGTCTGTCAAATTCACTGCATAAATGTTCGGATGACTTTTAAGTCTATCTTGATAGCTTTTTGACAACTTTGTAATTGCTTCCTTAACAGGACTTGAAGATCACTATGTATAGTGTCATTGGTTACAAATGGCGCATTTATTATCATTCTTAACATTTTAGATTGAAAGCGTTGTAATATCTCGATATTAGAGTTGGCTGCTGTTCCTCACAGTTGGATGCCGTATGTCCATATCGGCTTGAGAATAGCTTTGTAGAGCAGAAGTTTATTTTCGACTGACAGTTCTGATTCACGGCGAAATAGCCAGAACATTTTTCGTAACTTAAGTCCGAGCTGTTTCCTTTTGGTAAAGATGTGTTTTTTCCATGTTACGATCGAAATGTATGCCAAGGTATTTCGCGACTTCGGATTGAGGAATTGGTTGATCGTTAAGTGTCACTTGGGGACATGTTCTTCTTCGATTGGTGAAAGTGACATGGACTGACTTACTTTCATTGGCTTTAATGCGCCATTTAGCTAGCCAGTTTTGAATATTGTTAAGATTTGTTTGCAGTATATCTGAGGCCATTTCGTGGTTAACGTGTGAGGCTAGGGCTACCGTATCATCCACAAATGTAGCTGTCATAACGCCACTAGTTGTAGGCAGATCAACAGTATACAGGAGATAGAGTAGGGGTCCAAGGACACTACCTTGTGGTACTCCGGCATGTATTTGGTGCAGGTCCGTAGTTACTTCTTGATATTTTACGTAAAAAAATCTATTTTCAAGATACGACTTGAGTAAAATGTAATATTTCAAGGGCAAATTTCTTTTAATTTTGTACAGTAGTCCCATATGCCATACCTTATCGAACGCCTGTATTATGTCCAGAAAGACAGCCGAGCAATACTCTTTCTTCTCTAGGCTTTCGCGAATTTTGTTATATATTCGGTGAGCTTGTTCAGTGGTGGCGTGCTTCTTGCGGAATCCAAACTGATGATTTGGAATTAGGTGTTTTTCTTCTATAATTGCATGCAATCTCGAGAACAGTAGTTTTTCGAAAACTTTTGAGAGGACTGGTAATAGGCTGATTGGCCGATTTGGCGTCTTCCGGATTTTTTCCCGGTTTTAATATGAGAATGATTTGTGCCACTTTCCATTGGGCCGGAAATGTACCGGTACGTAGAATTGCATTGAATAGCTGAGTCAAAAATATCTACCTTTTCTTGGCAGATTTTGGAGGACCTGTCCGTTTATTAAGTCATATCCTGGGGCTTTTTTAGGATTTATTTGTTTACGAATTACATCGGTTACTTCGTTGACTTTAAATTTTTTAAAGGAAGTTCCATTTGGTAAGTTTTATTTAATGCCATACAGATTAGGTTCTTCTCCTGTTTGCTCAGCATCATATGGAGTGAATGTTTCCTTTAAGTGCTCGGCAAATGTATTAGCTTTTTCGGTTGCGCTTTTAGCCCACGTGCCATCGAGTCGACGCACTGATGATACACAGGGTACTGGTTGTTTTAATCGTTTAGTAGCTTTCCAGAGTGAGTAATCAGTTGCTTGAGTTGCTCCCAGATTTTGTAAATATTCTTGAGTTCTTTGATTTTTCTCATAATTTAACAGCTTTTGTAGGTGTTTTGTTGCCCTATTCAGCTTAGTCTTTATCTCGGGGGATCTTGTCATTTGCCATTGTTTTCTTAATCTTCGTTTTTCTGTTATTTTTTGTTTTGTCAAGTCGGACCATTCATTATCTTTCCCCTTTGTGTAACTAAATGATGTGGCATTCCACGCTGCTTGCTGTATGCTGAGGTTGAAGTGTTCTACTGACTCATTTATTTCGTTCTCTGTTTTTAGGGATATAGATGTATTTAGAGTTTTTTCTACCTGCTCTCGAAAGTACGTCCAGTCAGTTCTCCTGTTGCACAGTACACACGGCTTCTCTTTTTTAAACACTTTGCTACACACTGATAATAATACCGGTGAGTGGTCTGACGAAAGCTCCAAGCACGATTGTACCTTTAAATATCGTTTGTTTATATTTTTGATGACATAAAAATCTATTACATCAGGGATTTTTCTTCTATCTGTGGGCCAGTATGTTGGCTCCACCTTAGATGCTGATTCTAGGTTTAGGTTTTCCATTGCTTTACATAGTTCTCTTCCTTTAGGTGACATCAGTCGCGAGCCCCATAAGGGGTGTTTAGCATTGAAGTCTCCGCCAGAGATAAAACGATGGCCCAGTGTTTCAAAGTAGCTTTCAAAGTCTTCTTGTTTGGTTGCATGTTTTGGCGGGTAGTAAATAACTGAGATGGTAATCGGGCTAATCCAATCCTCGATTACTACGTTTGTCGCTTGCATTTTCTCTGTTTGGTAATTATTACTTAGATGATGCTTGATTGTGTTTTTGATGATAATAGCGGATCCACCATGCGCAGTGCCGGCTGGATGCAAAGTATGGTAAGTAGTATAATTAGCAAATTTAATGTAATTTTTCTTGGTAAAGTGTGTTTCAGATATTAACATTGTGTCTATGTTATTAGGTGTACAAATAAGTTTCCGCCGTTTGACAAAAGACGGCGCCATTAGTAAGCTATGGTTAAAATTGTCTGATGTAAAACATTATATCGTAAGGTTGGACATCTGTCAACAACATAACCTTGAAATACTAGCGATTTTGTATTAGCATCATATATTTTTTTTTGTACGAAAATACCGAGTTTTGAGCCGAATAAGCGTCATTTGCGGGAACTTTTGATTTACTTCTTTAATTTGAGAAAATCTGCAGCTGAGGCTCATCGATTGCTTGTAAAAGCATATGGTGAGGCTGCCTTAAGTGAGAGAAGTTGTCGTGAATGGTTTCAAAAATTTAAGAACGGTGAATTTGACGTCGAAGACAAAGAACGTAGCGGAAGGCCGAAAATGTATGAAGACGCGGAATTGGAAGCATTATTGAATGAAGATTCGTGCCAAACGCAAAAAGAACTTGCACTTACATTAGGAGCGACTCAACAAGCAATTTCACATCGTTTGAAATCATTGGGAATGATTCAAAAGCAAGGGAATTGGGTTCCATATGAACTGAAGCCGAGAAACGTTGAACGCCGATGTTCCATATGTGAAATGCTGTTTGTCAGGCATAAACGAAAGGGTTTTTTACATCGTATAGTCACTGGTGATGAAAAATGGATCCACTACGATAACCCAAAGAAGAGGAAATCATGGGGATCACCTGGCCATGCTTCAACATCGACAGCCAAGCCGAATATTCATGGAAAAAAACTCATGTTGTGTATTTGGTGGGATCAGCTTGGTGTCGTGTATTATGAGTTGCTCAAACCGAACGAAACCGTTACTGGGGCTTTCTACCGAACACAATTGATGAGATTGAGCCGAGCACTCAAGGAAAAACGCGCCTACTACTACTCCAGGCATGACAAAATTATTCTCCTGCATGATAATGCTCGACCACATGTTGCGGCGCCAGTTAAAACCTACATGGAAATACTCAATTGGGAAGTTCTACCCACCCGCCGTATTCATCAGACATTGCCCCTTCCGATTACCATCTATTTCGATCGATGGCGCATGGCCTGTCTGAGCAGTACTTCACATCATATGAAGATATCAAAAATTGGATCGATAATTGGATAGCCTCAAAAGATGAAGCGTTCTTCCAACGCGGTATCCGTATGCTACCAGAAAGATGGGAAAAAGTAGTGGCTAGCGATGGACAATACTTTCAACAAAACATTATGTATCGTTCTTTCACAATAAATGCTTAATTTTTGATTAAAAACAGCGGAAACTTATTTGTACACCTAATATTATTATTGATAAAAGTTTCTAATTCTAGTTTATGTCGGAACAATCCATTGGCATTCCAGATTGCTAGTTGTAAGACCTTGGCCATTGTGACATGTTGGAGATCAGGGTAGTTAGTAAGTTTAGCATAGTGCTCATTTGTTCGGTGAGGGTTTTTATCATGATCTTTAGCTCTTGAAGATCATTGGTTTGATGATCTTGCTTAGCTGATTCGGAGTTATGTAGAGGGTTATGCTCTTGATTTTGTTTGCCGATTGTCGCCTGTGCGAACGAGATTCCAACTCGGGTGCGTTTACTTGGCTGCGGCTTGTCTCTTTTGTCGTTGTGAGTTGTATCCTGTTCCGGCACTTTTATTTGTTTATTCCTTAGGGTCGGAAATTTAATTTTTTGCAGTTCTTTATACACTGTACATCCCTTGTAGTTGGCCAGATGATTTCCCTCGCATAAGACGCATTTCACTTGATCAGACCTACCTGTTATTTTGCATTCTGACGTTCGGTGACTGCCTGTACATTTGACGCAACGTGGCAATCGCGAGCAAAAGTTTTTTGTGTGCCCATATCGTTGGCAATTTGTGCATTGCAGTATTTCCCTTTTCGGATTTAATGTTTCAAACTTAATTTTTGTACTAAGAAGGTATACAATTGAGTATATGCTTTTATTATTCTCATCTGCAGATCAACAGAAAACATAGACAACGGCTGTTTCGTTACTCTGTGTCGCATATTTATTTATATTTATCACTTTGTGTCCATGATCTTCAATTTCTGCTTTTATATCGTTTATTTCAGTTGAATAGTGCATATTACGCAGAACAACTCTGAAGGGCCTATCTTGTTTTTTTTGGTAAGTGTGATATTCTGTGTTTTTTTCTTTTAATGATTTGATTATTAAATCGTACGCTTCAATAGTGGTTGCTTGTACTTTCACTTGTTCCTGATTAATTACCTTGGTGTAATAATTACCTTTAACGATCTCATTGAGAAGTTGCATTAACGGAGTAACATTGTCAACTCCTGAAATAAATATTGGTGGGGCTTTCACCGGCTTTACAACGTCCATGTTTTCTATTTCCTCAGATTCATGGGCGTTTAAATCATTATACGTGTTTGTTGTTTCCACTTAGCCAGTAGTCGACAATGCGTGTTTATTTTGATTTTTGCTGTGTATTGTTTCCATCTGGACTAGTTAGTGGTCGTTTTTTTTTTTTGATTTTACGGTTTGCCATTCCTCTGTCGAAAACGGCAAATCTTTTTGCCGTGTCGGAGTTAGCGATGCAATTTCATCGAGTTTGTTCGTTACTGGCATCGTTGAATGATCTGACGTTGAATGGCTAAGTCAGCGGATCAAATTCAGATTCGCCGGAATGTTGCACGACTGCGGCTCTTGTTCCGCCAGCGCAGCCGCGGATTCCTTACTCCGAATGCTATGCTTATTGCAATTGTTATTTCGTTTTATCTTTTTTTTTTGTTTATGTTCACTTTCACATTAAACAATTTAGTTAGCTGCTGAGCACTTACACTCGCGTGTCTGTCGATGGTTGTTAAAACCTTATATGGTTAGATCGCGTTCGAATGAACAATATTATATTTCATTTACGAGCGCGTATCAGTTACGTCCGTTCCGTTCAACGGCTCGAGCGAGACTCAGACGCATATAATGGCAGTTAATAAATTAATGGGTATATTAATGGTAACTTGTATATTAAGGGGATGCTGGAGCGAAGGCTGAAGTTAATCAAGGTCGATATTACAGATTTTTATTTCCAATGTATAAGATGCTTACGCCCTCTGAGTTAATATGATCATGCAGGAAATTCGATCGATTAATTATCGATATTTTTATTCCGTTTCCTACATTACCATCTTAGCAGGGACGTGTATTAGGATCGGTTCCACAAATGTAAAATTTATAAGGCGTATGACTTTGCTCATACGGTTTTTTTCCGAAATTCGAGGCTTTATTGTAAAAAACTGGTTATACATTTATGATTCAAAGTATTGTCCATCGCTGGCCACTATTTTTTCCCATCTTTCGGGCAGCATACGAATCACGCGTCGAAAAAACTGGTCATCTTTTGAGGCGATCCACGAATCGATCCAATTTTTTACTTCTTCATAAGACCGGAAGTGCTGGTCAGTCAGGTCGTATGCCATTGATCGAAACAAGTGATAGTCAGAGAGAGCAACGTCTGGAGAATACGGCGAATGGGGTAGGACTTTCCATTTCAACGTTTCCAAGTATGTTTTGATCACTTTCGCAACATGGGGTCGAGCATTGTCATGCTGCAAAATCACTTTATCGTGTCTTTCATTGTATTGCCGTTTGTCTTTCAATGCTCGGCTCAAACGCATCAATTGCGTTCGATACTGATCGCCTGTGATTGTTTCAGTCGGTTTTAACAGCTCATAATATACTATGCCGAGCTGATCCCACCAAATACAGAGCATGACCTTGGAGCCGTGAATATTCGGTTTGGCCGTCGACGTGGAAGCATGGCCGGAACTCCCCATGATTTTTTGCTTGGGGTTATCGTAATGAACTCATTTTTCGTCCCCAGTGCGATGTAGAAATCCCTTCCGTCTTTGCCTTTCAAGCAGCTGTTCACAAGCAAACAAACGCCGTTCAACATCTCTCGGCTTTAATTCGTACGGCACCCAATTTCCTTGCTTCTGAATCATTTCCATGACTTTGAGGCGTTTTGAAATGGCTTGTTGAGTCACTCCCAATGATCGTGCCAATTCTTCTGGATTTTGACACGAGTCTTGATCAAGTAATGTCTCCAATTCTGCATTTTTGAAAACTTTCTTTCACCGCTATGCCGGTCTTCGACATCAAAATCACCGTTTTTGAAGCGTTGAAACCACTCACGACACGTTCTTTCACTAATAGCGGCCTCACCATAAGTATTTGAGAGCATTCGATGAGCCTCAACCGCAGATTTCTTCATATTGAAGCAGAAAATTAAAATCTCCCGCAAATGACGAGAATTTAGCTCGTAAACTGACATTTTCAATCGAGAATAACTTTATGATGCAGATACAAATCGACTAATGTTTCTATGGGGTTATGTTGACAGATGCCCAAGTTTATTGTGTGACGTCTATGATCTATTTATTTCGATCATCACTTACCGCTAAAGCCATCTATACGAAAACCGAATAAGCAAAGTCATACACCTAATATTTTGGAAAATTTTCCAATTTTAAAATTGAGAAAAAAATAAACCGTAATTGAAGTTAATCTTATATTTGTAGAATCGGACCTTAGAAATACAGTTGTATTATGTACACATGCAGTGTAGGCCGTGTTCCAATATATATCACCAGTATTACAAATCTGTAATATACATAAAGTACAGATTTTTAACTTCAATAGTTATATCGATACGAAACCTTAGTAGCACTTTTTCCTTACGTCCAATACCATTTTAGGTAATAATATAGTATCAATAAATGAATACGACATTACACATACATAATGTAATTCTTTTTCATGAATATCTGTATATATATATGTATATAATATATATATATATATACACATATATATACACACACACACACACATATATGAAATACGTGTCCATATATTGACAATAATATATGTTACATCTTGACTAAATCCTAAAATGATATTGATCATAGAAAAAGTGATACTACGACTATGTACCGATATTAACTGCGAGTACTGAAAATACGTAATTATAGATTTTCAGTATTCACAATGTACACATGGCTCTAATGGCATTTTTACTATTGTACAATGTCATTTTAGGTCAGGATGTGATATGTATTAGCTATACATGAATATATTACACATATAATATACGTAGCTTTGAATATACAATATTAAAATTGTATACATATAATATATATATATATATATATATATATATATAGATATATATGCATATATACGTACACATACAATGAGGATTTATCAGAGAATTTGTTATTTTTTTTAAGATGTTACGTCGGATCATCTGTATTTGACTCTCGTAGCTTTGATTTATGTTAGTTGTATGTATATTCTGGTATTGAAAATATAAAAGTATGTATCACTAATATCTGTATATTTGACCATAAAAAAAATATCTTTTTTATTGAACGTAGAAAAAAGAGGACATCAGTATACCTTTTTGTTACACGTAACAAAAAGAGATGAAATAGCTACACACGTATGTGAATATGAATTAGAAATATATTTTATGTAATGTGTGTACAACATAATGCACATAAAATATAATTCTAATATTCATTAATGTGTCTATATTATATCTGCATGAAAAGCTAAACATGAGTAACTTCTATCTCTCTTTTATGGGCCTTCTACAATAAGCCATAAGTTACAAAACAGAAGTCAGAAGTTAAAAATTAATCAATCACAGCCAATTTTTAGCATCTGACTTCTTATTTATGGCTGATTTATGACTTATAATTGTAAAAGGCCCATTAAACATAATAAAAAGAGATGGAATAGCTACATATGTATGTGTAATGTATTTACGTACTGACAATATATGTTACATCCTAAGTTAAAATGACATTGGGAATAAAGGAAAAAGTGCTATTACATTACACGTGTATATATGTATTTCCAATACATGGTTACATTCGAAGATATGTCTAAGTCACAGTCAGAGTGTATTTAGTAAAAATATACTTATTGTAACTTGTTGTTAGTTAACATACACATTGATCTATAAGCGTATACATTTGCTAAAACATTTTGCTTTGAATATGATATACTTATATACATTTCATAAACGTACAGCATCGTACGAAAATTATGCATGTGACTATTGACTGTGTAATATATGTTATATATATGTATAGCATATATATATATATATATATGTATATATATATATATATATATATATGTGTGTGTGTGTGTGTGTATAACATATATATTATATAGGTTGAAAAAAGACTCCGGATTTAGGAGTTGAACATAAAAGTGACTATAATTATAATCGTAAAAGAATGTGAATTGTACTTGTATCGGCATGCATAGTACGCCAAAATATAATGCGTTGACCTATGACTATGATTCACATTCTATGATTAAACGACCATTCTTGTGCTATAAGGCCATTTCGTAACGTTTTTAGAAAAAACGTTTCAGACAAAAGTTTCAAAGAAACTGTTTACTGATATTCAATTTTTTTTTCTTCATTAGTTTCTTTGTTTCGATCATGTCAAGCAATCAGCTTTTGATTCCATCATGACAATGCATCTATTCATATTTCTTTAAATGCAGACACAAAATTCTACAAATTGGTTCTGTAATTGTATTTCACCAAATTTGATAATCGAATGCCTCTGCCAATAAATTAAAAATAGTCAGTCCACGATGAACGCCTCTGACATTTATCTATAACTAGTCAAAGCACGATTTACAGCTGTGGCATTTTGTTATAGCTAGCCAGCTCACGATTAACGTCTCTGGCAGTAAATTAAAAATAGTCAGCCCACGATGAACGCCTCTGACATTTGTCTATAACTAGCCAAAGCACGATTTACGGCTGTAGCATTTTGTTATAGCTAACTAGCTCACGATTAAGGCCTCTGACAGTAAATTAAAAATAGTCAGCCCACGATGAATGCCTCTGACATTTGTCTATAACTAGCCAAAGCACGATTTACGGCTGTGGCATTTTGTTATAGCTAGCCAGCTCACGATTAACGCCTCTGGCAGTAAATTAAAAATAGTCAGCCCACAATGAACGCCTCTGACATTTGTCTATAACTAGCCAAAGCACGATTTACAGCTGTGGCATTTTGTTATAGCTAACCAGTTCATGATTAACGCCTCTGGCAGTAAATTAAAAATAGTCAGCCCACGATGAATGCCTCTGACATTTGTCTATAACTAGCCAAAGCACGATTTATGGCTGTGGCATTTTGTTATAGCTAGCCAGCTCACGATTAACGCCTCTGACAGTAAATTAAAAATAGTCAGCCCACGATGAACGCCTCTGACATTTGTCTATAACTAGCCAAAGCACGATTTACGACTGTGGCATTTTGTTATAGCTAGCCAGCTCACGATCAACGCCTCTGACAGTAAATTAAAAATAGTCAGCCCACGATGAACGCCTCTGACATTGGATCTAATTAAACAAAGCGTAAATTATTGTTATAACTATATCACTTATATGATAAATAAAAGTGATATTTTCACGAATGACATAAAGATGCTAACCTTTTCCATGCTGGCTTTATAGGGTGCCTTCCAACAAGAAACACACACCACAATAAGCAATTTTGATCTTCTAGAGTGCCTTCCAACAAGAGACAAAGTGTGACACGGTGCATCATTACAATCTTGTTCGCCAATACAAGAATGAGATACTGTATTGTACTGAGTCGCTTGTTAGAAAGCACCCATAACCTTCTCTTATCAAAGGCAGACAATATTCTGCTACTACATTTTTTTCTATTTTGTGGACACAAAACACTATATAAATATACACACACATAGATATATATAGTTGTGTGTAAAACACTACTACATTACACTGAATTGACAGTTCTGTTGCACGGCAACGATACTGTGAACGCGGATCATACTGGTTACAGCTGATTGACTCGTATAATGCCGTTGTTTTCTGACACATACGAAAGCAAGGTGAAAAGTTCTCGGCCTAGAAGTGAAAGAATAAGTTTTTTACTTTAAAAATACATTTATTTCTCAATGTAATCTCCCTTGACTTCAATGCACTTCCTCCAACAACTTGATTCCATCCATGAAGTGCGTTTTTGGAAGGTCTTCAAAATATGCATTTACTGCTACTATCACCTCTTCATTTGACAAAAAACGTTTTCCAGCCACAAATTTCTTAAGATTTGGGAATAGATGAAAGTCAGATGGAGCCAAATCTGGTGAATAGGGAGGATGTTCCAGCAATTCATACTTCAAATCCTTCAATTTTACCATTGCCAAAGCGTTTTTGTGGGCGGGTGCATTGTCCTGGTGGAAGAGGATTTTTTTCTTTTGCAAACCAGGCCTTTTCTCTTTAATTTTTCCATCCAGCTGGTCAAGAAGGTGTGCGTAGTATTCCCCATTAATAGTTCGACCCTTTGGCAGGTAATCAATCAGAAGAATTCCTTTGGAATCCCAAAAAACACTGGCCATAACCTTTCCAGCAAATGCAATTGTCTTTGCTTTCTTCGGTGCAGATCCGCCGCCTTCAACCCACTGCTTAGACTGTTGTTTGGACTCAGGAGTAAAGTGGTGGATCCACGTTTCATCCATCGTAACAAATCGGCGAAGAAAATTTTTTGGGTTCTTCTCAAAAAGTTGTAAACATTGTTGAGAAAGTCGACATCTTGTTTGTTTATGATCAGCATTTAACAAATGCGGCACCCATCTTGCACAAAGCTTTCTCATTAATTTCGAGCACATTGAAGTACACGTATATAATTTCTGTAATTTTATAAAAAGTATATTTGGAGTAATATAATATAATAATAGATTTATTAATAACGTTATTTATTAAAAAAAAAATTATGAAAGAAGGAAAAAACAGGATCGAACATAAGATCTTCAATATTCTGATCTTGCACTTAACGTCCGAGACCACGCTGAGTTCTTGCGGATCACCTCGACGAACACGGTACATATAGCGCACGGAAAGTCTTAAACTATTGTATATCTCATCAATGTTTATGTTTTGAAATCATTTTTGCATTTGCATTTTTGCTACGTTAAGGAGAAAGATATATGATTAATATAATTTAATAAAAAGAAAATGAAAGAATTTTAATTCACAAACACGGTTGCCAGCTCTCCGTTTTTTTTTTGCCAGACTTCGGTTGCTTGGACTAATATTTAATACTCCAGCAGACGACAAAAATTGGAGATTTTCACATCTGCTGGAGTATTGAATATTAGTCCAAGAAACCGAAATCTGTCAACAAAAAAAACGGAGAACTGGCAACCGTGTTCGTGATTTAAAATTCTTTCAATTTCTGTTATTTCGATAGAGCGAGACAGAGAAAAAACAAAAACGGATAGAAGCTCCGATTGTAATCAGTGAATCTCCGCGCGGACACGCCGAACTGGGCTCGTCTAGCAAAACAATGAGTCTGTCTCTGTCCTTCTCTCTGTGGTCGCTTGTTTCTAGCGACCGAAAATATTTTCTCGACGATCTCGGCCGCTTGGCGTGTATCATAAGGAGGAAAGAGACATTCTAGATACATAATTTTTATTAAATTATATTAATCCTTTGCCTTACGATTTAAGTTACGATGGCGCGTGCCATAATTAATAGCCTGGAACATATTGTTTATGTTTGGCCCGATAGACGTACCACGGCTCTCATCAATGATACTTATGTTTTACCCGATTTCTTTACCACGAGTCTCACACGATATTATAAGTGAAAGAGTTAATCATATACTTTTCTCATTAATATATAATAGCAAAAATGATTTCAAAACGTGATAATTAACGAGATATAGTTTACGATTTTCCGTGTATTTTATGTACCACATTCATAGAGGTGGTCTGTAAAAACTCAGTGGTCTCGGGCGTTAGGTGCGAGATCAGAATGTTGAGGATCCTATGTTCAATCCTGCTTTTTCTTTTTTTTTTAATTTTTTTTTAAACAAATAACGTTATTAATGAACATATTACTCCAAATATATTTTTATAAAATTATAGAAATTATATGTATACTTCAGTGTGCTCAGAACTAGTTACACATTTCGAGCCAATTTCTGAAGTGCTGCCTATTTTTCCTTTACAACCGCTCAACAGTCGACGGCTGAACATAATATTTAGTAAAATGTATATACTTATTAATATGATGTTCAATCACTATTATTAAGAAAATAACAATTATGTAAGAAAGAAAATATTTTTATGATAATTTTCATGCTAAAATGTTATCATGATAATTTTCATGCTAAAATGTTATCATGACAATTTTCATGTTGGAAGATATGATAGCAGCATGTTTCTTATACTGTGACGCTCCTGAGATACACATCCGCGCGCGATCCGGTGCAGCTCAGCCGTCGAGCATTGAGCGGCGGCGGCGGGGGGAAAGAAGGCGATGCTTCAAAAGTCGACCCAAAATTTAACATGTATTCCAATAACTATAGCAAGAATATCGAATCACTTTAATAGATAAATAAAAAATTATTTGTATATTGCATATAAATGCACATATAAAGGCTTTTTGATTTGTTAATTATAAAATTATATTAATCATCCTTATAATTATATTAATCGCACTTTTGCGATTTGATTGATTATCAGAATTTTCATTCGGATGATAATTATAAAAAAAACATTTTACAGAAAGTACTGATCGACGTAACATTATTACAGAAACATGATTTCTTTAGATTTTTTTCTAAAGGTAAATTAAAACTTTTAGAAATACACATAATTTCAATAATTAAATAAAAATATATTTAGCCTGTAATATATGTTTGTTAACAATGTCACGTATTTAAAAAAAAAAAAATTATGAAAAAAGAAAGGAATTGATCATGAGATCTGTAACATTCAGATCTCGCATCTTACGCGTGAGACCACGCCGAGATCTTGCAAATCATTTCTATGAACGTGGTATATAACGCTCATGGAAAATTATAGAAATATCAATATCTCGTAAATTATCATGTTAAAAATGAAATTATTTTTGCTATTATACATAAATTGGAGGGATATAGGATCAGCATAATTTATTAAAACTTACATGTTATCTATAATGTTCCTTCTCTTAATTATACACATTGAGCGGCCGAAATTTTCCAGAAAGCATTTTCGATCGCTAGAAACAAGCGACCATATATATATAGAGAGAGAGAGAGAGGGGGGGAGGGAGAAGGAGAGGGAGAGAGAGAGAGAGAGAGAGAGAGAGAGAGAGAGAGAGAGAGAGAGAGAGAGAGAGACTCTGAAGGATAGACTCGCTGTTTCGTTCGACAAGCTCAGCTCGGCGTGCGGAGTCTCACCGATTACAATCGGAGTTTCTATCCTTTTTTGTTTTTGTTCTGTCTCACTCTGTCGTACTTCTGTTTCAATAATTCGTTCTGCAATACAAGAATATGATTTCTATCGATTCTGGCATCATCGCCGATGCAGCAAGGACGCATAATTCCTTTTCTAAACAACGATCCTGATATATATTTCTATATATATAAAAATATATTATTATTATAGCATTTCCAATCGATAATATATTGCTGGTTTATACAATGATTCAATCCATTTCTGTAATTAAATAGTGGTACTTCGCTTGTGCGCGATAGGAGGAATAGCGCTTCTTACTAAGTCGACATTTCGACATTCGAGTCGAGTCAAAAATGTGCTATATACAATAATTTCAGACCTTGCATAAGTAGTTGGCGATTTACAGAAAACAAAGAACAATATTATGCTTGCAGAAATGAGTTATGAGTTTTAGTATATGAGTAAAGAGTATTCAAAAATTTCATTTATATGCTACGTCTGCTACGAGATCGCCGCTTGTCGTTCCGACATACGAGCAGAATGGAAGCTCAACCGAAACACACATTGCGTTTCGAATCTTGATATATGCATGTGTAAATAATTCAGTAAATAAAGTTTAGACATGTGTTATATATATGTACACACACACACACACACACACACACACACACACACACACACACACACACACACACACACACACACACACACACACACACACACACACACACACACATATATATATATGTGTGTTATTTTATATATATGCATCAATAATTTACTAAATAAAATGTATGTAAAAGACAGAACAGTGTAATTAAAATAATTATCTTCATTTGTATTCATATGTAAATAATATGGTATGTTTCTTATTTAGGAAGAAATTATTTCAACAAAATTGAAATAACTAATATCATATTTATTTTATTATTTTTCCTCTCAAAAGAAAAAACTTTGACCAGGGCACGTTTATTGATATGGGCCCGAGTAGGTCGATAATTCAGATCATTTCTATGGTTCAGCGACGCACTTTTCATGACAGCGCCGCTGTCGGAATATCGCGAAACTAAAATACTGCTCAGTTTCATGGCTTCACGTCAATTTCACTCGTAATATACAAATGAAATTTTCGGATGCACCTTTCTCTTATACTAAAACTCCTGCCGCGTTTCTAAAAGCATGGGATTGTTCGTTTAGTTTTTCCGCAATTCGCCAGCTACTTTTCATGAACGTGCAAGATCTGAAACTCTTATATGCAACACATATTGTGATGTGTTGACTACACAAGCCGATAACAAAACTGTAAGTCTTTAATTTTCTTTCGTTTTTCGTATTCAAACGTAGCTGGCGATTTGCGTTGTTGATACTTTAATTGTGAAGAAGGATTTTTCAGTCTATAAATACAGTTATGAGAAAGGTGTTTTTAAAATTTAATGATAAAACAGGACACTCCAGCATCCCCTTAATGGGTTAATAAAAAATAACGTTTAAATTGATTTTTTAGAAAAAAATTATATATAATATGTATAAATTATAAAATATCCTTTATGTATTAATATACAATTATAATTTTATATATTATTGATAATTTTATATATTGATTATTTTTATATACGTATATTTTTCATTTTTTCGTAAAAAATAATGTCAAAATTATTTTAATTATTTATTATATTTGTTACTATTTTATCTATTTAATTATACGTATATTTTTATGCTGGGTAAAACGGGGTAATTAAATATATATAGGGTGTCCAAAAAGACCCCGGATTTAGGAGCTGAACATAAAGGTGATTATAACTATAATCGTAAAGGAATGTGAATTGTACTTGTATCGGCATGTAGTGAATTTTAAGGTGCCTTCTCATGCCTCTCGACGCTCGACGCTCATTTTCGAAGTCAAAATAAGTTGTGTGATAGAAATTGACGAATACCAAGCGTCAACTGTGATCGCGTGACGACGATCTGACGCTGAAAATTAATGTCGAGCGTTAGCATGAAAAGGCATTTTTATTCCTTCTATTATGCGCATGGCCTTTACATCATGCGTCTTTCCACCAATTCCACCATGCCAATTGCCATAGTCCATTCTTCCGGTTTTCGTCGCTCTTTTAGACGAACAAGATGGCTGATCAGGTACGTGTTCGACGCTGTGATCGTAAATAAATCGATTTCCTCGTACACATCGCAACATTATTTTATGAAAATATGTCCTCGTCATGATTAGATTTAGCTGACAAAAGTAGTTTATCAAGTAAAATCGTAGATCAAGACGCGTTCAAATAGTTAAAGTTTCAGTGTAGCACGTGATTAGGTCGTCCACACGTGCAAAGATTTGGACACGGTGAAGTAGAAGTGACACGTGATATTATATATCCATACAATTTTATTTATTATATAGCGGTCGCGCCAGAAATGGCATTCACAGGCAATGTATCAATCAGAGGACGTATTTTTATTGGCGTTGTATAAAAAAGATGAAAATGCAAGAGGGTATATTTATAATATTTTTACAAAGTTGTATATTTATAATAAATTATATATAAATTTTGTACAATTGTTGCATATAAAAAGAAATGTGCAGGACACAAATGACCTAAAAATGATCTTGAAGAGTTTATATTCTCTGAGTGTTTTTACATCTATTTCTTATTGGTATATTATTATAGTATTTATTTGCCTTCACACAAAGTGATTACAAAGACTTCCAAAAATTAAATCACACTTTAAACTTTGCTTCTTAATTTCTATTACATTCCTTTCCCTATCTTATTCCTCTCTCTCGTTTTACATTTTACTTCACATTTTGCTTTTCCTCCGCTTTCTCTCCTACTTGACAATTTCTTTTCATTCATACTCTCTTACACCTTCTCTCTCTCTCTCTCTCTCTCTCTCTCTCTCTCTCTCTCTCTCTTTTCATACACATCCGTATTCTCCCCCCCGCACTCACACACCCACCTCCTTCCATCTCATATTCATTCATATATTTCATACACTCATACCCTCGACACACTCAAAATATCCACAACATTTTCCATTTTCTCTTTTCTGTCTATCTTTCTATTTTTCTATTTTTCTCTTCTCTTAATCGTTTTATTCTCATCATCCAATCATACCCCCTTCCATCCTCATTTAAAACCCTCAGATTGCTTCCCCCTTTTTCCTTTACGTATTCACAGTTTTTCTTCAGATGCTCCACATCTTCTCTTTCTTTTCCGCACAGTCTGCATTTCCTGTCCTCTTCTTTCATCCAGTACTTGTTTCCTCTCTCTTCATTTCCACACCTCCATCTTGCTATTTTTACCATCTTTTTCCCTTCTTTCCTCCCGCACTTTCGAATATACTCAGGTATACCATGGACTCTTTCATAGTTCTTACACGATCTTGATCTCCTTACCTTTTCCCCTCTCTCTTGCTCATCCACCTCAATATCTCTCTCTCTCACTCTCTCCCATTTATTCTCCCCCCATCCATTTAAACTTTCCTCACTAACGCCTCCCCTCCATAGATAGTCTCTTCTCTCTAGACTCTCTCTCGTCCATTCTATCATCTCACTTTTCCTTTCCTCCTTCCTCCTCTCCAACATATACAGTTTCCCAATCTCTCCTCCTTCTCCTTTCTCTATCCTTTCTTCCCATCTCCCCGCCCGCCAACTCGTCTCCACTCTGAGCTTATTTCTCTTTAGTTCTTCCCTGACAACATAGCCTGGTGTTGTCCTTTCCAGTCCTAATACCCATTTCAAATATTTTTCTTGTATGACTTCTATCTCTTTCCACTCTTTGTATCCATATCGCCATCCCATAGTATAATATTCCTTTAACTATACTGTCAAACAGTTTTAGCCTCCATCTCACATCCCCCTTAAATTTCCTCTCTCCGTAACTCCAAACCCAGCCCATTGCCACTCTTGCCTTTCTTATTTTCTCTCTAATGTGCTCATAATCTTCTCCACTCCTTGTCATTATGTATCCCAGGTACTTATATTTTTTTACCTCTTCCAGTCTGTCCTTTCCCCACCACCAAAATCTCTCTTTTTCCTTTCCTCCTTTGTTTTTAAATACCATAACCTTCGATTTTTCTATACTTATTTCTAACTTTTTACCTTCCATGTATTTTTTACACCTCCTGATCATATCTCTTAGTCCCTCCTCTCTGTCTGATACCAGCACAATGTCATCCGCATATTCAATCGATCACACCCTATCGTTCCCTATTTTGACTCCTCCCCTTCCCTTTTTCAACTCTTCCTCTATATCCGCCAAGTATATGTTAAATAGGGTCGGACTTAACGGGCATCCTTGCCTCACTCCTTTCTCCACCCAAAATTCCTTCGACATTTCCTCTCCTACTCTTACTACGCATCGCGTCTCCTCGTATATTTCCTCCATTCTCTCTATCAGGTCTTCATTTACCTTCCGTTCCCTCATCATTTCCAACAGAACTTTCCTATCCAACCTGTCAAAAGCCGCCTTTAGATCCACGAACAAGGCATATACTTTTTTCTTCTTCTTCATCCCTTTTCCTATCATGTACTTCAATATTTTTATATTTTCCACTGTTCCTCTTCCCTTTCTGAATCCCGCTTGCGATCTACACCATCCTCCTTTTTCGTCTATATCTTTCCAATCTCTTATTCAGTATATTTGCATAAATTTTATACCCAGTACTTGTAAGTGTCACTCCTCTGCAATTTCCTGTTTCTTTTCTGTCTCCTCTCTTCCAGATTGGCACCACCACCCCCACTCTCCATTTCTCTGGGAAGCCGTCCCCTTCCCACACTCTTTTTATTAATCCACTTATCTTACTACTAATCCACTCCTGCCGCCTTTCCCTTTTTTAGCCTATTTATTTCCCTAATTACCTCTTCTTGACTTATCCCCTCTCCTTCCTTCTTACTCCTGTTATTTCTTTGTTGATTTTCCTTCTTTTCCTGTACTCCCCCCAAAACCTCCTTAAAATGCTTTTCCCATTCCTCTATATTAATTTCTTTGCACACCCCCTCCTTCTTCTTCCTCCCTCTGTTTATAAAATTCCATGCCTCTGCTTCTGTCTTTATGTTTTCTATCTCTATTTCTTCTCTTTTCTTATATTCCTCTTCTTTTTCCACACACAAATTCCTATATTCTCTTCTGCATCTTATAAATTCTTGGTATCCCTCTTCCCTTTCTCTTCTATATCTTCTTCTTGCTCTATTCATCTCTCTCTTTTTCTCTCTGCACTCTTTATCCCACCAAGGGCACCACCCTATCCCTCTCCTCTTTCCTTTTCTCTTGATTTTCCGCCTTCATTATTTCTCTTTCCAACTCTTCCCATTCCTCCATTACCCCTTTGTCATCCTCTTTCCATTTCACTTCTTCCATCCTCTTCCTATACTCTCTTATTCCCTCCTCCGACCAATCTTGCACTCTTCCCTCTTCTTCCCCTTTATCCTCTTTTCTTGCGTACTGGTTCCTCACTTCCAATATCAGCGGCTGATGGTCTGATTCCACTCTACATCCTACTTCAAACTTGGCCACTCTTTGCCATCCTTCTCAATTCACTATTCCAGTCAATGACTGACTTCTTATCCGCCTTTTCATACGTCCACTCTCCCTCCTCATCCCCATATTTCCCCCCATTCAGTACTATCCATCCTCTTTCTTCTATTAAGTCTACTAAATCCCTCCCTTGCTTATTTAAAATTTCGTCCTTTGACTCCCTCTCTTCACCGTCCCCTCCCTCATTATCCTCCCACCCTCCGTTTTTTCCTATTCTTGCATTAAAATCTCCTGCCATCACCAAAATTTCTTCTTCCCCCTCTTTAATCCACTCCTTTACCTTATCCAGTAGTTCTTTATTTCCATCTCTATTGTATACTGTTATTACTCTCCACTTCTCTCCATCCATCTTCACCGCTCTTTCTTGAAACCTCTCTTCTTCTTCACGCTCAGTGTCTATCTCCTCCAATTCCACTCTCACTCCAGTTATAATTCCCCTTTTCGCTCTCCCTTTCGCACATTCTTTACTTGCCGGCTGGCATCTCCACTTCCACCCCTCTGGCATCTTCTCTTTTAATTTCCCCCACTCCCCTTCATCACCCATGTTTCCGTCAAGCCAATTACTTCGAATTCTTTTAAGAATTCCCAGAAGTCCTCTTCTTTTCTTTTTAACCGTGCCACATTCCATATCACCCCTCTCACCATTCTTTCTCTCTCATTTCTCTCCTTCCTTCTATTTTCTGTTTTGCATCTTCTGCTGATATTTTTTTCGCTTACTGTGATGGCTCTTCTTAAAAATTCTTTTCATACATACATTTTCTTTCCTCGTTCCATGCATACTCTCTTCCATTCATCCATGCTCTTCTATACCCTACTTTCACGCTCGTACCTTTCTCTCTCTCTCTCTTTGCCCAAACTCTCATCACACTCTGTCTCTCTCTTTCATTCTTTGTCAGGTCATCAACATATATTGTTGTTCCTTTCAGTTTATTCTTTTTTTCCATTATCATTCGTTTCTCATTCATACTATATAATTTTACTAAAATTAAACTGTCATCCTCCCTATTTCTTAATTTAAATACATCTTTTATTTTAATCCCCCTGTCCTTTACCTCCAACTGTCCTTTTCTCAAACACATTCATCACCGCATCCAACGCTCTTCCCTCCTCTACTTTTTCCCTCCTTACTACTATATTTAATCTTCTTTCTCTTCTCTCTTGCTCCAGCGTTCTCTTTTCCGAGTCTTGTACAATCCTTCTCATTTTCTCCAATTCGCTTTCCAAATTCTTTCGGGCATATCTTTCTTCTTCTCTAATTTTTTCTATTTCTTTTTCCATCTCCTTCTTTACTTCTTTTCTCATTTCTTCCATTAGCTCTTTTTTTAACTCTTTCACAATCTCCTCTCTCTGTGTTGACAGCATCGACTTTATTTCTCTTACAATATCCTCTCTCTGCTTATCCATCATTTTCTCTATCTTCTCCACATTCATACCGTCACCTATAACGGCTTGTCTCGACTGGCTTTCTTTCACCCGCTTCACACTCTGCGTTGTTCCACTGTCGTCTTCCTTCCCACTGTCAGAGTCACTCGTTCTTCCCCTCTTCGACAACAGCGATATAATGCTACTCGTGCTGTCCTTTCTACTTTTCCCGAGACTCTCTGCCTTCGTAGGTCTTCCCGGTTTTCTTTTCTCCGTCCCTCTCTCTTGCTTCGCGTCAACTCTGTTCCCCTCTTCAAAGCCTTGTCCCCACTTGTCGCCTCCTTCAATCCACTTCTTGACTCTATTGCTTTCCACTTCCAGCGGCGCTAGGAATGCTTCTTCTTTTCCTACTTTGTCCTCCTTCCTTTCACTCATTCCCTCTTCCCGTCCGCCTCGCGCACCAATCTTTTCAATTATTCTCGTTTGTCGCTGTTTTGACTTACCTCTCTCTCTTTCTCTCTCTCCTGATAACAGTTTTTGATGCACGGCACTGGTCGATTTTCACTTCCTCCCGCGTTTGCGCAGAAGACCGTACTTTCGCACGTGCTCTCTAACGCTGCCTCTTACTTCGATATCAAACTGTAAAATTCGGGATGGCAGCCGGTGTTTGTTACCTTGGATCTCCAGATGTTCGGAGATGTGTGAAACCGATGTTCCAGAGGATTTTCTTCGGATTCCTATCCCCCTCCTCAGACAGGCGAACCTCCTGCCTTTCAGCTTGACGGATAGAACAGGCAGCTGGCTGGATTAAGGTTATGTTTCCTCGTTCCTTTTGTTTTTTATTCAGCTCGCGTCAGATGTGCTTCGCGAGCTGTTTTTTTGCCCAGCTCTCGATTTTATAGACTCGCGTCTGCTATAAGACAAACCCCGAAGGGAGATTCTCTACAGTATCCTCTCAAAAATTAAGAACAGCTTCCGCGCTCTAAAGCACGCGTGTATTCCACTCACCTGCTCAATCGGAAGTCCTATTTCTTATTGGTAAAGGATACCTTATATATTTTGCTGGTTTAACCTTTGCTCTTGAGGGTAATTAAATACATTGATAAGAAATGTCCCTTTATGGGCAAATCCATTAGAGGCCGTATTCTGACGTTGTACAAAAGATGAAAATGCAACATACTATAGTTATTCGCAGGGATTATTTGCATTACATTCGAAAGTACAATCGGTTCGAGAAGCGTCATCGCAATATGAGTGTCCATCTCAGTCCTTGTTTTAAGTACATAGGCAATAATATAATTTTTTCCTATTTAAAAAATGTTTCCACTTTAATGATCATAATTAAACGATATGAAGATTGAATATTATTTGATCCATTAGGTACCACGATCCCCATTTGGGTATTTTATATATATCAGTCGATATTGTGTGTATTCTGTGCTTCGTTTCTTTGGAAAAATGGCATAAATAACAGTTATTTTTGTATGTATTAGACGCATATAATGGCAGTTAATAAATTAATGGGTATATTAATGGTAACTTGTATATTAATGGGTTAATAAAAAATAATATTTAATAATATTTAAATTGATTTTTTAGAAAAAAATTATATATAATATGTACAAATTATATAATATCCTTTATGTAATAATATACGTTTATAATTTTATATATTATTGATAATTTTATGTATTGATTATTTTTATACGTCGATTTTTATATAAATCGATCTCCTCGTTTACACATCACAACATTATTTTTCATTTTTTCGTAAAAAATAATGTCAAAATTATTCTAATTATTTATTATATTTGTTACTATTTTATCTATTTAATTATACGTATATTTTTATGCTGGGTAAAACGGGGTAATTAAATATATATAGGGTGTCCAAAAAGACCCCGGATTTAGGAGCTGAACATAAAGGTGATTATAACTATAATCGTAAAGGAATGTGAATTGTACTTGTATCGGCATGTAGTGAATTTTAAGGTGCCATCTCATGCCTCTTGACGCTCGACGCTCATTTTCGAAGTCAAAATAAGTCGTGTGATAGAAATTGACGAATACCAAGCGTCAACTGTGATCGCGTGCTGACGGTCTGACGCTGAAAATTAACGTCGAGCGTTAGCATGAAAAGGCATCTTTATTCCTTCTATTATGCGCATGGCCTTTACATCATGCGTCTTTCCACCAATTCTACCATGCCAGTTGCCATAGTCCATTCTTCCGGTTTTCGTCGCTCTTTAAAACGAACAAAATGGCTGATCAGGTACGTGTTCGACGCTGTGATCGTAAATAAATCGATTTCCTCGTTTACACATCACAACATTATTTTATGAAAATATGTCCTCGTCATGATTAGATTTAGCTGACAAAAGTAGTTTATCAAGTAAAATTGTAGATCAAGACGCGTTCAAACAGTTAAAGTTTCAGTGTAGCACGTGATTAGGTCGTCCACACGTGCAAAGATTTAGACACGGTGAAGTAGAAGTGACACGTGATATTATATATAGGTACATACAATTTTATTTATTATAGAGCGAACGCATCAGAAATGGCATTCACAGGCAATGTATCAATCAGAGGACGTATTTTTATTGGCGTTGTATAAAAAAGATGAAAATGCAAGAGAGTATATTTATAATATTTTTACAAAATTGTATATTTATAATAAATTATATATAAATTATACAATTGTTGCATATAAAAAGAAATGTGCAGGACACAAATGACCTAAAAATGATCTTGAAGAGTTTATATTCTCTGAGTGCTTTTACATCTATTTCTTATTGGTAAAGGATACCTTATATATTTTGCTGGTTTAACCTTTGCTCTTGAGGGTAATTAAATATATTGATAAGAAATGTCCCTTTACGGGCAAATCAATTAGAGGCCGTATTCTTACTGACGTTGTATAAAAGACGAAAATGCAACATACTATAGTTATTCGCAGGGATTATTTGCATTACATTCGAAAGTACAATCGGTTCGAGAAGCGTCATCGCAATATGAGTGTCCATCTCAGTCCTTGTTTTAAGTACATAGGCAATAATATAATTTTTTCCTATTTAAAAAATGTTTCCACTTTAATGATCATAATTAAACGATATGAAAATTGAATACTAATTAACCCATTAGGTATCACGATCCCCATTTGGGTATTTTATATATATCAGTCAATATTGTGTGTATTCTACGCTTCGTTTCTTTGGGAAAATGGCATAAATAACAGTTATTTTTGTATGTATTAGACGCATATAATGGCAGTTAATAAATTAATGGGTATATTAATGGTAACTTGTATATTAATGGGTTAATAAAAAATAACGTTTAAATTGATTTTTTAGAAAAAAATTATATGTAATATGTACAAATTATATAATATCCTTTATGTAATAATATACGTTTATAATTTTATATATTATTGATAATTTTATATATTGATTATTTTTATATACGTCGATTTTTATATAAATCGATCTCCTCGTTTACACATCACAACATTATTTTTCATTTTTTCGTAAAAAATAATGTCAAAATTATTCTAATTATTTATTATATTTGTTACTATTTTATCAATTTAATTATACGTATATTTTTATGCTGGGTAAAACGGGGTAATTAAATATATGTAGGGTTTCTAAAAAGACCCCGGATTTAGGAGCTGAACATAAAGGTGACTATAACTATAATCGTAAAGGAATGTAAATTATACTTATATCGGCATGCATAGTACGCCCAAATATAATACGTTGACCTATGATTCACGTTCTCTGCTATGATTGAATTACGGCCATTCTTGTGCTATAAGGCTATTACATAACGTTTTTAGAAAAAACGTTTCAGACAAAAGTTGTAAGGTTTCAAAGAAACTGTTTACTGATATTCAATTTTGTTTCTTCATTAGTTTCTTTGTTTCGATCATGTCAAGCAATCAGCTTTTAATTCCATCATGACAATACATCTATTTATATTTCTTTAATTGCAGACGCAAAATTCTTCAAATTGGTTCCGTAATTGTATTTCACCAAATTTAATAATCGAATGCCTCTGCTAATAAATTAAAAATAGTCAGTCCACGATGAACGCCTCTGACATTTATCTATAACTAGCCAAAGCACGATTTACGGCTGTGGCATTTTGTTATAGCTAGCCAGCTCACAATTAACGCCTCTGACAATAAATTAAATATAGTCAGCCTACGAGGAATGCCTCTGACATTTGTCTATAACTAGCCAAAGCACAATTTACGGCTGTGACATTTTGTTATAGGTAGCCAGCTCACGATTAACGCCTCTGGCAGTAAATTAAAAATAGTCAGCCCACGATAAACGTCTCTGACATTGGATCATAATTAGGCAAAGCGCAATTTATTGTTATAATCATATCACTTGTATGACAAATAAAAGTGATATTTTCACGAATAATATAAAGATGCCAACCTTTCCCATTCTGACCTTCTAGAGAACCTTCCAACAAGAGACACAATGTTACACGGTGCATCATTACAATCTTGTTCGTTAATATAAGGATGAGATACTGTATTGTACTTAGTGATTCGCTTGTTAGAAACCACTCATAACCTTTTCTTACCAAAGCAGACAATATTCTGCTACTACATTTTTTCTATTTTATGGACACAAAACACTGTATAAATACTCACACACACACACACACACACACACACGCACGCACGCACGCACGCACTCACGCACGCACGCACGCACGCACGCACGCACGCACGCACGCACGCACGCACGCACGCACACACACACACACACACACACACACACACACACACACACACACATACACACATGTGTGTAGAACACACTACTACACTACACTGAATTGACAGTACTATTGCGCGGCAACGGTACTGTGAATGCGGGGTCATACTCGTTACAGCTGATTGACTCGTATAACGCCATTGTTATCTGACACATACAGCGTCATGCAAAACGATATATATATATATATATATATATATATATATGTATTATATATATATATGTGTATATATATATATATATATATATGTATATATGTGTATATATATACACATACATACAAAAAATTTTTATTTTTCATTATAAGAAAAGATATTAGATGTACAAATAAGTCTCCGCCGTTTTTTATAAAAAATTAAGCATTTATTGTGAAAGAACGAAACATAATGTTTTATTGATGTAAGTCAAAATGTAAGTGTAAGTTCTTTTTGCGTTTGCACGAATCTTCATTCAATAATGCTTCCAATTCCGCGTCTTCGTACACTTACGGCCTTCCGCTACGTTCTTTGTCTTCGACGTCAAATTCACCGTTCTTAAATTTTTGAAACCATTCACGACGACTTCTCTCACTTAAGGCAGCCTCACCATATGCTTCTACAAGCAATCGATGAGCCTCAGCTGCAGATTTCTTCAAATTAAAGAAGTAAATCAAAAGTTCCCGCAAATGACGCTTATTCGACTCAAAACTCGGCATTTCCGCACAAAAAAATATATGATACAAAATCGCTAGTATTTCAAGGTTATGTTGTTGACAGATGTCCAACTTTACGATATAATGTTTTACATCAGACAATTTTAACCATAGCTTGCTAGTGGCGCCGTCTTTTGTCAAACGGCGGAAACTTATTTGTACACCTAATACACAATCGATGTCATAGTAACATTATCTTCTTAGCGACTAATTAAGTGTTACGTCCTCCAGACGCCACGATTTTTTTCTCTTCGCCGCGAAAGGAGATAGAGAAACCACAAGAGCCGCAAACTATGGAAAAGACTATAACGCGCAATATTCCTCAAAGTAATAAAATTCAGACTTGAAGCCAAACAGCAAAAAATATAGACGCCCAGCAGGATAAGCTACCCAGAGATTTCCAACAACAAGAGAAGGAGACGGAAAGAGCAAAAGACAGAAATGGTTCATTGGACGGAGAAGGCGATGCAGAAAGTGACGATGAAGAGGAAAATCAGGAAAAGGAAGAATATGAAGAAGGACATAAAATTCAGAAATTAAAAGGAAAAACAGGGCCTATTATTGTTAACGATCAAATAATCAAAAACAATATTTTCGATTCTCGCGATCTATTATTTTTGCGAAAGGATAACGTTGCATATTTTGTCGACACGAATGGGAAACCATTAGATTCAGGTTCACAAAAACTGTTTGAAAGGAACGAGATCCCTCGCTTAGAAAATCTCTCTCTAGGAAAAGCCAAAGTCGTAAAATACAAAAAATACTACCATTTAGCCTTGGCTGTTAGCGAAGGGCAACGTGAGGGACCGACGATAACCTTCATCCAGATTTCCGCCGTAATAAAAGATTTACGATCTGTCACTGAAGAATTAAAATTAGAAATTATTAGCATTGCTAAAACCGATCATGTTAACAACATGCCATGGAGCAATATCAAAACCGCATTATAATTAGTTTTTGTGGATTCAACCAAATTAATTATATGCAATGGGGACTAGTGAAATACCCACCTAAAGATCTTCGATCTACGATAATCGGAGAAATGCATTGCTCCTCCCTACGGGAGGATACCGAGATGTCATGAAGACTTACAACAGCATAAAACACAAATACCATTGGGAAAATCTAAAGTCCGATGTTCAACGATATATACAATAATGTTTACAATGTCAGTTAAAAAAACTCGTTCGAGTAAAAACCAAACAACCTATGATAATCACTGACACACCAGGATCGTCTTTTGACAAAGTAGCCATGGATATCGTAGGACCTTTACCTAAAACTGAAAGAGGTAACGAATATATTTTAACCCTGCAAGATCAGTTAACTAAATTTTGCATGGGGATACCCTTATCGGATCAAACATCAGAGACAATAGCAGAAGCCTTTGTCGACAGATTTATTTGCGTATTAGAAGCACCTAAAGCTATATTAACCGATCAAGGAAGAAATTTTATCAGTGAATTAATGAAGAAAATAGCAAAAATATTCAGAATAAATTCCGTACAACTGCATTTCACCCTCAATCAAATGGATCCTTAGAACGATCACATCATGCATTAGGAGAATACTTGAAACAATACGCAAACGAGCAGAAACAATGGGACAGATGGATTGGCTTAGCCATGTTTAATTACAACACTAGCGTTCATGAGGCTACGAAACATACTTCATACGAATTAGTATTCGGTAAAATAGCAAGAATACCGTCAAATGAGCTCTTCAACCCGGAAAACAAATTAGCTAACTACAACGATTATCTAATAAATTTAGTTACGCAACTCCATGCAATCCAAACAAATGCTCGTGAAAACGTCATAGAAGCTAAAATTAAATTCTCAAATCAAAAAAACATTACGACAAGAAAATTAATCCACAGACATTCAACCCTGGAGATCATATATTTTTATCAAAGGAACCAAAATCTGGAAAATTTGGAGATCAATATACCGGACTTCATGAAGTCTTGGAAATTTTAAATAGAAATAATGTTAAAATTAAAATAAAGAAAAATAGTCGCATCGTTCACCCTAACCGCTTGCGAATTTCTCACATTAAAACATTTCATAATAGTTAAACAAATCAAATCAACATTTCAGATGATGGATAGCTGCATCAAAAGAATAACCGTCATATTTATATTAATAATATGGACTCGAGGAACTTACGGAATAATAGGATATGACTGTAGCTTCGCAGCAGCAAATTTAACTACACTATCATTATTAAACATTGAAGAGTATGATATTCCCCCGCAGAATGTAAACTCTAGCAAAATCTATATACAAGTACTTCAACTCAACGACTTTAAATTTGTGAAAGTAATGCAATGTAAAGTCGAAATAGATCGTACAGTAAAAAGATGTGGAATGTTTTCACATACGATGGACGTATATAATAGGCAATTCTCATACATAGCCGATGTATCTCGAGACGCATGTCGACGCATGCATACCTACGGAAGCTTCGAAATAGCCGGAACTCACATAACAGATCTGCTATCTAATCAGACCGCATCACGTCCAATAATTTTAGCCGGGCATGTTGACAATGACGGTGTATGCACCGGCAGTGCTTATTCCGATCCTTATGGAAATTAGGGAAATGTCATTGTATTAGGCAGGCCTCAAAATTACTTTACAAGATTACATTGCTGACGTTCGAATAAATACAAATCGTGTACACCTCAGATCAGGAGTAACCTGTGAATTGAGTTCCACTCATTGCACTGACATGGAGGGAGGGGATACCTTTTGGGACCCCCCCCCCGTACCTGTCGATCATTGCAGAGGTTCCGATTATGGCGTACTATATAATGGATACGCTAATAAAATACTTGGTGCTACCAATGAACGATCTCAAACGGTCTATTCAATAACCACGACCATTATGATTCTCTCTTTGACTAGCACTGGCACATATACTACTTATGGACATACGCTTATCAGGACCGAACATCCGAAATTAATAATTTTCACATTCCTTTAGAGGTCCAATGTTTGCTTCAGTTGGGGGAAGGCTTTGGTCTTCCTATTAACAAACACAATTTAGATAGAACATTGATAGAATTTATTAAAAATATTGAGAATAATATTATTGGCCGTCAGAAGAATTTAACTAACTTTGTTAGAAATAATAGTGTTTTAATTATTGATAAATTTCGGAATGATTTTCCTAAGAACGACTCGAATGACAAGTTGTTGTGCGATTGGGTAAGAACAACTAAACGATTTGTAAAAGATCATCCCGAGATTTTAATTTCCAAATCTGATAAGAGGAATGTCACCGTTGCTCAGAATAAATTTGAGTACATATCCAAGATGGAGTCGATGCTTTCGGACAAGAATACTTATAAATTAATAACGAAAGATCCTACTAAGAAACTTACGGGTGAGTTATGTAACTTGCTTGGTAGGTGGAAAGGTAAGGGAGTAACAGATGATTTGACGTATCGGAGGTTGCGGACGACTGATGGGGTCATTCCTAGGGCTTATGGTGTTACTAAGATACACAAGCAAAACCATCCTTTGAGAGTTATTGTCTCATCGGTAAATAGCCCATTTTATAATTTGGCATTATTTTTGCATGGCATTATTGCAGACTCTTTACCGGAGACGCCCAGTCACATAAAAAACAGCTATGATTTGATCAAGAAACTTAAAAATGTTAAACTGGAATCAGATTCCGTTTTGGTTTCCTTGGATGTAGTATCCCTTTTCACTAACATACCTATAGATTTGGCATCTGATAGTGTGGTTGTGAGGTGGGATGCTATATCTAAGAAAACTAAGATTCCTTTGGACGAGTTTCTGATAGCCTTTCGTATGGTTCTGAATTCGACTTTTTTCATTTTTAATAAAAAAATATATAAACAGATTTTTGGGACCCCCATGGGTTCACCTTTGTCACCGGTTGTTGCAAGTATTATTATGCAGGATTTCGAGAAGATGGCTATTGGAATGCTGCCTTGTCGTCTGTTGTTTTACTACCGATACGTCGATGATATTATCTTAGCCGCTCCTTCTGAAAGTATTTGTGATATTTTGGATGTTTTCAATTCATTACATACTAGATTACAGTTCACCATGGAGATAGGTAATGGAAGAATAAGTTATTTAGATACGATGGTAATTATCGATGAACGGAATCTCATTTTTGATGTTTACCGTAAAGCAACCTTTTCCGGCAGATTTCTTAATTTCCATTCACACCACTCGCTCTGTCATAAAAGAGGTGTGATTTATGGGGTCGTGGATAAGATATTTTGTTTGTGTCATCCGAAATTCCAACAAAATAATTTGATTGACGCTATTAAGGTTTTTTTACAGAATGGATATCCATTAAGTTTTATTTTTTCGACCATTCATAATAGAATAAGTTTAATAATTTAAATAAGAATAAGGATGACACTGGGGGAAGGTTCTTTACGATTCCATATGTTAATACGATATCTGAAAGATTTATATCTGTTGTTAATATGCTTAATTGTAAATTGGCTTTTACTATTCCTAACACATTGAGAAGTTTTATAAGGAGAGGAAAGGATGATTTGGAACACGTTCAGAGTCAAAATGTGGTTTATAGAATATCCTGTGATGATTGTGATGCCAGTTATGTTGGCCAAACTAAAAGACAATTAAAGATCAGATTGCATGAACATGTTTCTGATATCAATATAAGTTCAAAATCTCCATCAGTGATTTCCAACCATCGTATGGTGGAGAATCATAATTTTAAATGGGAAAGTAGAAATATTGGATATAGAGCCTTCATACAACAAAAGGTTGATATCAGAAATGGTTCATATTAAAAAACAGAAGCATGGGATTAATAGACAAAATAATACGGAGTCTTTGCCGGATTTGTATTCTGACATTATACATTCACTTTCTCCTTTCTAACATCTTCTGTCCTTTTCCTCCTATTTTTCCTTTTTCCGTTTATCGATAATGTTTTTCTGTTTGACATTTCGTTGTGTGACATCGTTTAAGTCAGATGCTCGTTACTTTTGCGAATTTGCTTTAATAACCTATTAAATTAAAAAGACTATTTTACTGTGCCACAAAATGGACCACATTTTACATTTTTTTCTCGTTATGGGACTTTTAACAGATTTGCTAAGGTATATCATCATATTTTTAATTTTTATATGATTAATATTAATTGTTTTTGTATACGATTACTTTTCCAGAACTTTCTTATCACTTTGTTAATTCTTGATAAAAATGACTCACAGCGTATTACACCGAAAGAGGAAAGAATTTTTTGTTAATTTTAAGAATATTGTAAGATTATGTATTAATTTTTAATTTAGAACGACATTTATATTATTGTATGATGACATTGAAAATGACTCAATTGGAATTGAAACGTTTGTTTTATTTTATTGTATTTTAATTGTTTTTGTATTAAGTTTTCTTATCTGAATTATAATTTATTATTTACGTCATTGGCTCTTTGCCCTTCTTTTATACTACCTTTTGCTTAATAATTTTCGAAATGACGTTTGGTGCCGAAGTTTTTAAAAGCTCTGGCTTTATAGCAGTGAACATGGATATCTTCACATACGTTAATTCAAAATTCGTATACGTAGAAAGACACGTTCGCACTCAAATTAATCAACTATACATGAATATATTATTGCAACAATGTCAACTCGAATATCGAATGATGCAGAATGCGTTATCCATAGCCGCCAGATCGCCTGATATTTTCGCGTATCATTTTATGAAGGGACCTGGATATATACTTTTGACAGAAGTTATTCACATGGTGAAATGTGTATCAGTCGAAGTAAAATTAGCTCAAACCACAGAATGTTACGAGCAGCTTCCAGTAATACGAGGAAATGAGACATATTTTCTGACCCCGCAAACGCATGTATTAATACGTCACGGAACTCAAATTACCTGTAATTCTTTTGCACCTACCATGTACCTCTTGAGAGATTCATGGTATAAAATTATGCCTAAACCAGTGGAGACACTACCACCCATCATTATGAAGCCTTCAACTAAACCGTCATGGAAATATACTACCCGGAGCACTAGCGACCAGTGGAATATATTCACAAAGCGATCTGGAAGAACTCAATGTTCCCCGCAGAGCGACCCGCAATTCTCAATCCATGGCAAGAGGCATATGAGGGCGCTCAACCGTAATAAATGGAGGATCACTCTCTAATCTTATAGACGAAGCATCAATAGAAAGAATCGCTATCTCCGCTTGGGAAAAATTTTGGAATAAATTTTTAATCTTTGGCAATATCAGCGCTGGATTAATCGGAGTATACCTAATTGCTATACTTATCAAACTGTTGTTAGACACATTCGTACATGGATACGCTCTACACACTGTATACGGTTGGTCGGTGTACTTACTGGGAGCCGTATGGGATTCACTTACTCAACTCTTATTACATCTAAGAAGGGATAAACCTAGAGATGTAAATCCTAGCGCTTCAGATCTCGAATTACAAGAGCATAATGAAACTGAGCCTAAACTAGAACCTATTTATCCTCTCCTTCCCTTGAGGGAAGAATCTAACTATACTCTTGAATTGAAGGGCTGAGTAATTAAAGGGAAAATCCGGCACTATTCACAATTTTCTTTTTCTCTTTTCTCTCTCAAAAAAAAAAAAAAAAATAAATAAATAAAAATCTATACATGAAATATATAAAATAAATAAAATAAATATATACATGAATAAATACAATAGCATGCGGTGCCATGCAGGCATTTTAAGTATCACGATAACCTTTTTATAGACGATATGGAAATTGAATGCATTAATACCAAATTATTGGCATGGAGTTCGATGGAAGTGAAAGTCGTAAAAGTGGACTCACCTACGATGTTCTGGGTTGAATTGAAGACTGGGAGCGAAGACTTTCAGGACTTGCTCGAGGAGCTAATCCGAAGGATGACACGAAGAGGGCACATGCTGCTTCATCGTCCCGATCACATCGTTGTCGGAGAACTCGTGGCTATTCGCGAAAACCGAGGATGGCAACGCGGAATTATGACAGACGTCAACGGAGACGGAACGGTCGCGATCTCTCTACGAGACTGGGGCCGTAACGTGTAATGCCGATTATTCGAGGTCTACATTCTGGAAGACAGGTTCTGCCAACTAGAATGGCAAGGGATCCCCTGTGGATTGGCTCACACCGCTTCCTTCTCCGGCTCGTCTTGGTCAAGGAAGGCAAGGGACCTGACCAGATTCCTCAACAGGAGGGACGAATGTCCATTTTGGGGACCATAAAAAATGAAGCTGCGTTAATTAAGTTAGAAATTCATAGCGGAGATGATGCTCGCGAGTATCATCAAATCGACATGAAGGAAACTTTGATTACATTAGGTTACGCCCAACATAGTGATAAGTTGAGAGCGGGCACGTACCCTTCCATATAATAATAAGCATAAGAATATATATATATATATATATATATATATATATATATTTACACACAAAAAAAATAAAAATAAAAAATAAAATAATTGGAAAAGTAAATAATAATATAATATCAATAATAAAAACATATTAATAATAAAATTAATTATAAAGATTCTATATACAAGAATATGCACACACACACACATATATATATATATATATATATTATATAATAAGAGAAACTCAGGGATAGTGTAATAATAATAATAATAATAATAATAATAATAATAATAATAATAATAATAATCTTTTTTTTTTCTAGAATCACTATACTAAAAAAAACTAACAAGAGATTTATATAGCTGATTCTTGCTGGAGTAAGATTAATTAAGAACAACATCTTTCCTTTATTCTTAGGCAAATTGTCTTGCTTTCCTTCTCCCTCTTAAAAGAATTTTCCTCGTATGCAAAGCCATCTGATCGTCAATTACAGCCTATAATTCGCTAGTGCACTATCACCATCTCCGGATCACTAGATCGTATAAAGATCTTTGTACTCCAATTAAATGGAAAAATTTAGTTGACGTTTAGTTTCGGTATTTGACCGAAACCCCAGTGCACGTCATTGAAGGAACACAGGGTCTGCCAAAGTATCCTGATAAAAACCTGCGACCGTTGCCACGCAGAAATTCCAAATAAAGGATGCTACATGGCCCTTGTCTCGTCCATAGAAAATCTGTGAATGAATGCAAAGCTGTTCGACCTGCGGTAAAACGACAATAAATGCCAAGCCGCGAAGAAATAAGTGTCGAAGCCGCATCAAAAGATTTCGGCACACTGATAAGATCTCACACTTTAGACTGGAGATGGGAAGTACCTTCGACTATTGCACTGGTCAATGCAATAAATCTTTTTTTTGGGAGGTTGGCGACTTTCAGGTATTCATTCTTTCAAATATTCCATCACCCATTTGCCAATACTAAGGGAAAAGGAAAAAGAATAATAATATAATATATATATATATATATATATATATATATAAAACATTAAATATACACGCATATGTATAGAGTTATACAAATTCTCCAGCAAAGATTGGCAAATCTTAGCGTTAACTATAAAATTATATCGCAGGAGCATCTTTCAATGAACACTTAAGTACTTTAGTTGCATTATTGTAAGTATACACATTATGGCATAACAAGGAGCACGAAAGAATTCCAAAAGAATCCTATCTTTCTTTCCTGCTTCTTGATGACATGAGCTAAACTTACGAACGGATATCAAAATGTTGATGCATACCAAGATATCGACATTTACTTGTAAAACGGAAGGACGAAAGAACTGAAGAGGCGAGTTTTGGAAACGTCCTATTCTTTCCTGCTTCTCTAATAAACCAAGGGACACACATATAAAGAATAACACTTAAATGTGAGTCCGACCATATGTTCAAACCCATCAAATTGTCGAAAGAAAAGAACCGATCTTTTTTTGGTTTGCAAATGTTGCGTTCTCACACCCCAACATTTGTCTAAGGTTGGGGGTGTTACGTCCTACAGACGCTACGATTTTTTTTTCTCTTCGCCGCGACTATGGTTGGCGTCTACGAGACCCGAGCCTTCTGATAACGGACTGACAGAATTGAAAAGGGACCGGACAGGCGCCGCGAAAACTCGTAAATGTCAATCAACCTCGAAAGAATAATAACCTTAATGTAGGCTCGAAAAGAGACAAGATTGCAAAGACATTATAAATGTACCGAAGTCACGCAATAGTAAAAATCTAGGCTTTATCATCAGAGACTGACTAACAATTTTGTCTTAGAAAACAGGCGCCATGTTGCACTTAAAAAAACGTAAATGCATAGAATAACTTCCAACAGGAGCGTTATCTGAAACCAGACTCGCAACTAACTATGATAGCATGATAACTATCTGCTTATCTAGCCATTTTCCGCGAGAATAATAGAATCCGTCTCGGAGCAATCTTGGCTCTTTAAAGAAAACCATAAATCACTTTCTCTTCTTCTCAAAATTACTCTATGTACTTTAGATCAACTACGATAAAACGTTATAAAAATCGTAAATCTCGCGTGACATTACAACTAACTTTAGCATCCTAGGCAAAGGGTTCAACTCCCTTTTTTCGGGGTATAAATAGAGGTCCCGCGGAAGCACAGAGCATCAGTACCAAATTTTGAAGCACCTGGTTCACGTCAGTACAGAATTTTAAACCATTCAGTCCACGTCAGTGGAGTTCGCTTAGTTACTTATTGTCTCGGACAGTCCGAAAATCATTATAACCCGCGCTAATCACGCCAATTCGCGATTCCGTCCGAATGTGAACTTGTAATCAAATCGCAACTGAAGTTAGCCATACGCCACGACGACTGCCCTTCAGATGCTCTTTACTGACGACGGATCTCCTTGGCCACTCGCCTAGAACTCACCCGATATCTCGGGGACAGCTACTAAGTAAGTCGTAATTATTTCCAGTCCACCTCCGCGTTTTCCCATGGAAAAACACATTCATTGTATACACACACACACACACACACACACACACACACACACATACACACATTCATCCACAAGCTATAGATAGTATATATTTCTTATGTAAAGAGAAGTTTATAATGTACAAAACTCTTTGTTTATTATTTTATTAATAAATGTAACTTAAGGTATTCCCCTGTCTTTTATTAACATCACCTCTCGCATTCACTTCCTTCGAATACCTGAAATCGCATGAGGTCCAATCCCGGGTCAAAGGGATTAAGTTCCTTGACCGACGTTCGCACTGTCCAACGGAACAGATGTCATAGCGTCCCTTTGGACGTTGACCCACATTCCGGGTCTTAAAAGGTGCGTACGACTCACAGATGTTCGCCTCCGCGCGTATACCTGTGAGATTGAGTCTGACCGTCCTTCCATACCCTCTCCATTCTCCCTCATTGTCTCCTTGATCAAATTTTCCAGGGTTTGGACGTAACATAAGAAAAGGCGTTCACCGTATCTAAATCTACGTTATTGTAAAAACTCTCTAGTATCTTTGAAGATCTATTATTGATACGTTATTTAAGTGCATTCTCCAGGTTTATTCCACTAAAAAAAAAATACAAATAGATGATCAGATATATGACGCGGTAAAGTAAAATTCTAAATTACATTCTGTGGCACAAAAATGTGATCAGCACTTTGAAACTGAATGTATCATAAAAATAATAAAGTAATATTTTAAAATACATTACATTCAGTAAAATGCATTAAGTTATTGTGATGTTCAATTATCATTATTAAGAAAATACAATATTATGTAGAAAGGAAAATATTTTCATGACAATTTGCTGGAAGATATGATCGCAGCAGTACTGTTCCTTATACTGTGACGCTCTTTAGATGCACATCCGCGCGTGAGCGGTTCGGCCGTCAAGCGTCGAGCGGTTGTGAAGGAAAAGTAGGCAGCATTTCAGAAATCGGCCCGAAATGCGCAACTAATTTCGAGCACATTGAAGTACACGTATATAATTTCTGTAATTTTATAAAAAGTATATTTGGAGTAATAGGTTTATTAATAATGTTGTTTATTAAAAAAAAATTATGAAAAAAGGAAAAAGCAGGATCGAACATAAGACAGAGAAAAAACAAAAACGGATAGAAACTCCGATTGTAATCGGTGAGTCTCCGCGCGGACACGTCGAACTGGGCTCGTCTAGCAAAACAATGAGTCTGTCTCTGTCCTTCTCTCTTGGTCACTTGTTTCTAGCGACCGGAAATATTTTCTCGGCGATCTCGGCCGCTTGGCGTGTATCATAAGGAGGAAAGAGATATTCTAGATAATACATAATTTTTATTAAATTATATTAATCCTTTGCCCTTCGATTTAAGTTACGATAGCGCCATAATTAACAGTCTGGAACATGTTGTTTACGACTCTCATCAATGATACTAATGTTTGGCCCGATTTCTTTACCACGAGTCTCACACGATATTATAAGTGAAAGAGTTAATCATATACCTTTCTCATTAATATTAGGTGTAGTAAAAAGAAATCCATTATTTTTCCAATAAATGACTTTAGTAATCTGTATCACGCGTAGATGAGATACAGATTACTAAAGCTATCGGAAAAATAATGGATTTCTTTTTACTACACCTAATATATAATAGCAAAAATGATTTCGAAACATGATAGTTAACGAGATACAGTTTACGATTTTCCGTGTATTTTATGTACCACGTTCATAGAGGCGGTCTGCAAAAACTCAGCGTGATCTCGGGCGTTAGGTGCGAGATCAGAATGTTGATCCTATGTCCAATCCTGCTTTTTCCTTTTTTTCATAATTTTTTTTTTAACAAATAACGTTATTAATGAACATATTATTCCAAATATATTTTTATAAAATTATAGAAATTTTATGTGTACTCAAAACTAGTTACACATTTCGAGCCAATTTCTGATGTGCTGCCTATTTTTCCTTTATAACCGCTCAACAGTCAACGGCTGAACCGCTGGATCGCGCGCGGACGTGCATCTCAGGAGCGTCACAGTATAAGAAACATGCTGCTATCATACCTTTCAACATGAAAATTATCATATGACAACATTTTAACATGAAAATTATTTTCATTAAAAATATTTATCTTTTTACATAATTGTTATTTTCTTAATAATAGTAATTGAACATCATATTAATAAGTAAATACATTTTACTGAATATTATGAACTTTTAAAATATTGCTTTATTATTTCTATGATACATTCTGTTTTCTTTCAAAGAGCTACTGACATGCTAATGTGCCACAAAATGTAATATCTTTTAATATAGAATACTGATAATATCAATTTAAGACTAATAAGAATCAGTACAGAACCAGATGCATAATTTTAAATTGGAATGACTTAACTCCAATAACTCCGTGATGTCTTCTTTATTCAACATGTGAATAAAGAAGGCGTGTTGAATAAAAAAGACATCACAGAAAACTAAGGAAAGTAAAGGATTGATAATTTGCTGGAAGGTACGGTCGCAGCATATTTCTTAGTGCAATGCTCCTGAGATACACATTCGCACGCGATCTGGTGCGGTTCAGCCGTCGAGCATTGAGCGGCGTGGGGAGGGGGGGGGGGAGAAGAAGGCGACGCTTCAAAAGTCGACCCAAAATTTAACATGTACTCCAATAAGGAAGAATACCGAATCGCTTTAATAGATAAATAAAAAATTATTTGTATATTGCATGTAAAGGCACATATAAAGGCTTTTTGATTTGTTAATTATAAAATTATATTGACATCATCCTTATAATTATATTAATCATCACATTTTTGCGATTTGATTGATTATCAGAATTTTCATTCGGATGATAATTATAAAAAAAATATTTCATAGAAAGTACTGATCATCGTAACATTATTACAGAAACATGATTTTTTTGGGATTTTTTCTAAAGGTAAACACATCTCACATATATCTTTACATATAAAAATACTGATTTTCTATCTATTCGACGCATACTACGTCAATTATTTTTTGCTACAATTGTCGGTTTAAAACTTTTAGAAATACGTAAAAAGGAAAAAAGGCTACGAGTCTAAAACATAAATTGACAAACTGTATAAATAGTTAAAAAAAATTGAAATAAAACTATGTCATAAAATTAAAAACGTGAAATATAATTTGACAATCAGAAGGTAAACAAAACAAACGTTTCGATCCTTGTTGGATCATTTTCAATGTGACAAATAAATTAGTGTGACAAATAAATTAACAACGGTAATTAACAATAGAGTTATAATGTAGATATTATAAAAACATAAGAAATTAAGTAAAATTCGCATTCGGACGCAAATTAACTATAAAACTCGCTCCAAATTGAGAGGAAATCAAACAAACGATTATAGTTGACAAAAATGTGCTCCTCCGAACCGTGTGTGTGTATAAGGACGAACATGTTTCTGTAGCAAGTATAAATTATAATAATAAATTAACGATAGAAGTAAGTAAAAATAATAAGAAAAGTACAAATTGAGTCGCAAACAATAAAAAGAAAGGTACAAAACAAGTCGTAAATAATAAGTCAAAATTAAAAGAAAGAGACAAAAATTATCTTTGATATTATAAGACAAGCACATAAGAAATAAAGAGTAAATTGCCGACATTCATTGTATATGTATGATGAGTTTAGAACAAATAAATTTATAATAAATATCTTATGTGTGTGTCGAAATGATGTATTATCGATTAGGCAATGCAATTGGAAATTGATCATCTCTCTAAGAAGCTACTTTATATCTTAGCTTCTTTACTTTATATCTTAGCTTCTTGCTACATTAGCTTCTTGCAACATTTTGCTATCATCTGTCAAAGTTTCATTTATTTTGGTTGACATATAACGAAGATATGACAGTTCATGTTAAACAAGATTTTGGTCGAGGTAGAAATTTACCAATTACTGGTGCATATTATCTCGAAGTTTTAAAGTAATTGATGGACAGAATTCATCGTATTCGCCCCGAATATCGTGATCCAGAAGATTGGTCTTTGTTGCATGATAATGCACCGAGTTGATTGACACTTCATTGATTGTCCGTCAATATTTGGCTCTTCTTTGTAAATCGTGTCTCTGTGTTAAACCATCTACCGTATTCACCTGATTTGGCCCCCTGCGACTTCTCATTATTCCCAAAATTGAAATTGAAATTGAAAGGACGCTTTTTTGATGACATTCCGATCATCCAATCAGCTTCTACACAGGCACTAGAGGCAATTCCATAAACTGAGCTAGAACATGCATTTGAATCACTATTGAATCGCTGTAACAAGTGTATTGAAGCCAGAGGAGAATATTTTAAATAATAAAACCAAAAAATATGCATATTGTTGTTTCAATTATGATTTTCAGACCCTGTCCGGGAACATATTTGTCGCACTGTGTATGCATCAATAATTTACTAAATAAAATGTATGTATTAGGTGTACAAATAAGTTTTAAAGCGTTTTTTGTGTAACGTATAATTTAAACTTAGAATTCAAATATTTTCGCGTTCTTTTGATATGTAGTGGCGCTTAATGTGTACTATTAAAAAATATAATTGACTTCACAAAATTGGAAACTTAACCTCAAAATTAAATGGTTTTAAAATGGCGAGCGACAAGCAATTTATTCGACACTGCATTCGATACGAATTTCATCAAGGAAAAAGCGCTGCTAAAGCATGTGAATCAATTTGTTCTGTTCTTGGAGTCAATGTTGTATCCAAAAGTAAACGTGTGAATTTTGGTTTAGGTGATTTAAAGAGGATGATTTTGATGTTAGCGATAGAGAACGTAGTGATGCTTCTCAGAAGGTTACAAACAATGAATTGCAAGCATCACTCGATCAAAACTCATGTCAAACACAAAACGAACTTGCACAGCAACTTGGAGTAACTCAACAAGATATTTCAATTCGTTTACGGCAGATGGGAAAGATTTTGAAGGAAGGAAAGTGAGTGCCGCATGCATTAAGTGAAAAAAACAAAAATGATCGTCTTGAGAAGTGTTTGAATCTGTACAATAAACAGCATAGAAAATCTTTCTTGTGGAAAATCGTGACTGGTGATGAAAAGTGGATTTTTTACGATAATCCTAAAAAGAGAAAACATTATGTGGATCCAGGACAACCCACTACATCAACGTCAAAACGCAACATCCACAGCAGTAAAGTTATGCTATGCATCTGGTAGGACATGAAGGGTGTGCTATATTATGAACTGCTCCATCCGAATGAAACGGTTAACAGTGATCGCTACAGTCAACAATTGATCCGTTTAAATCAAGAAATTGAACGAAATCGTCCATTTACTGGCAAAGGAAAACGTCCTGTGAAATTGCTTCATGACAATGCTAGACCTTATGTTGGTAAACCTGTAAAGGAAACGTTTTAGCTCTTAGTTGGGAAATTTTGCCGCACCCGGCGTATAGCCCATAGCCCCTTCTGATTATCATTTATTCAATGCAAAACGCCTTGTCCGGTATACACTTTCGAGCATTTGAAGAAGTGCGAAAATGGGTGGATAATTTTATCGCATCGAAAGACGAAACCTTCTTCGCTTCTGGAATTCGCAAGCTGCCCGAAAGATGGCTAAAGGCATAGATAATGATGGAGATTATTTTGATAATTAAGTGTTTTCGTTTCTAAATAAATAAATATTAAATTTCATTAAAAACTCTTTAAAACTTATTTGTACACCTAATAAAAGATAGAACAGTGTAATTAAAATAATTATCTTCAATGTATTCATATGTAAATAATACAGTATGTTCCTTGTTTAGGAAGAAATTATTTCAACAAAATTGAAATAACTAATATCATATTTATTTTATTATTATTTTTCCTCTCAAAAGAAAAAACTTTGACCAGGGCACGTTTATTAATATGGGCCTGAGTAGGATAATTCAGATCATTTCTATGGTTCAGCGACGCACTTTTCATGACAGCGCCGCTGTCGGAATATCGCAGAACTAAAATACTGCTTAGTTTCATGGCTCCACGAGCGTTGAGCGTTGGCATGAAAAGGCACCTTAAAATTTACTGTCAGAGCTCTGATGTGAAATGCCTAAAGTAAAAATTTTTTCTACTACAATCAGTCACGGAAAAGTTGCAACAGTTTTTTTCGATGGATTTTGGAATGCGGCTTATGTACCGCTCTCCGAGCGATCGATTCTTATTTGTGAATTTATGAATAAGAATCAATCGTTCGGCGAGTAAGCTGCATTCCGAGTTTCCACCAATGTAGAAACTCTAATTCCCGTTTCTACCAATGTATAATAGATTAACTTTAATCTCAATTCAACTTACTCTTTGTCTTTTTCTCGTTCTAATAATTAGAAAAAAACAAAGAGTAAAAGCTTAAACACAATAGAAACAGGCAATAGACACAGGCAACAGGGAATAATGAGCCATACAATCAGAGCTCTGGGATATAATATCGAACTTATGCCTGCTGCAGAATGGAAGCGGTGAATGACGACCGATATCCAACAAGAGCTTTGCTTTTTGTCGTCACGTGTGAACAAGCACCAACAGCTTTCATTGGATATCGTCGTTCATCGCCCACCGCGTCCAGTGTGAACTAGGCATTACACATTAGAGCTCTGACAGTGAATTTTAAGGTGCCTCTCGACGCTCGACGCTCATTTTCGAAGTCAAAATAAGTCGTGTGATAGAAATTGACGAATACCAAGCGTCAACTGTGATCGCGTGACGACGATCTGACGCTGAAAATTAATGTCGAGCGTTAGCATGAAAAGGCATTTTTATTCCTTCTATTATGCGCATGGCCTTTACATCATGCGTCTTTCCACCAATTCCACCATGCCAATTGCCATAGTCCATTCTTCCGGTTTTCGTCGCTCTTTTAGACGAACAAGATGGCTGTTCAGGTACGTGTTCGACGCTGTGATCGTAAATAAATCGATTTCCTCGTTTACACATCACAATATTATTTTATGAAAATATGCCCTCGTCGTAATTAGCGTTAGCTGATAAAAGTAGTTTATCATGTAAGATCGTAGATCAAGACGCGTTCAAATAGTTAAAGTTAGTTGGTCGGCATAGCACGTGCAAAGATTTGGACACGGAGAAGTGACAAATGATATGACATAATCCATACAATTTTATTTGTTATAGAGCCAACGCGCGTTCCAGAAGCAGCCCACGATCTTTCTTAATCGTATGAAAGGTCTAGGTTCGAAGCGCAGGAAGCCTATGAGAGATAGCCGCAATGTCGGTTTCAAAACTCCTCGCGAAGTATAAATCTGCCTTGCTCCAATGTTTATTGTTCTGATATGATGATTTTGGTCGATATTCTTAGAACAGATGCGTTTCATTTACTATTAATTTATTTCACATTCATAAGAAGCATATTGATTAAGATTGCTTTCCTTTTAGGAGATACATTTGACTTAAGTACTGCTTTATCTTTATTATTCATTGAATGTAATTAGAACGACGTTTGTGTTTCCTAACAGGAAAGTAGCCTAACTCAGCGAGTACAGGTGAATTTTTTGATTCCACTGATCAATTGCACATACTACTTTTATAGAGTAAAATTATATTTGTGCATTGATTAATCGATGAATTAAAAACTCATCTTTTGTATGAGATGTAAATGGTTGAATGTACAAAGATTTAATACGTTTTTATTCCTCTGCTAGATTGTATTAGAACTTTCTTGCTTTTGACAAATATCAAATATATCTACTTTAGATTCCAAAAATGTATTTATTTTAGCTACAAAATTTAGCTATAAAAAATAGATCTGTTCTATAATATTATTCAAGATAGGATGTAATTCATTAGGGTAAAGTATATTAGAATTAGAAATAAATTTGATTGAGATTTAAATAACTACAGATTCAGTATATATCATAATTTTATAATTATTTTTATTACAATATTATTATTATAGATCATTTTTATTACATTATCGTTATTATATCGTAGATTTGACCAAAATATTAATTGATGATAATATAAATATCGCGATGGTCTTCTGAAGATATTTTAAGAGTCTATATTCTCTGAATGTTTTTATATCTATTTCTTATTGATAAAGTATACCTTATATATTTTGCTGGTTTAATCTTTGCAGGTTCTTGAGGGCACCTACATTGATAAGAAATGTCCCTTTACGGGCAATGCGTCAATTAGAGGGCGCATTCTTACTGGAATGGTGCAAAAATTGAAAATGCAACGTACTGCAGTTATTCGCAGAGATTACTTGCATTACATCCGAAAATATAATCGATTCGAAAAGCGGCACCACAATATAAGTGCCCATCTTAACCCTTGCTTTAGGTACATAAACAATAAAATAATTTTTTTTTATTTATTAAAATTTTTTTAATTTCCACTTTTATGCTGATAATTTGTATCACGATGGTCTACTGAGATATTTTGATGATCATTATATATCTGAGTTACGAAATAATATTTAAAGAAAAATGAGCAATTAATTTAACATTCATATTCACGAACTTTATGTTTCTGAGATGTAGAAATTGGTGATGTAGTCACCATTGGAGATTGCAGATCTTTAAGCAAGACAGTAAGATTTAATGTATTGAAGATGTCGAAAGGAACAGAATCAAAGAAAAGCTTTAAGAAGTTCTAAACATTTATCTTACAGCAATTTTGTTTGTAAATATTCATTTGTTTGTAAATATTTTGTAATTTATATCACTATTATTAATCCTTTAGGTCATTTGTATCCTGTACATTTCATTTTATGTACAATTGTACATAATTTATATATAATTTATTATAAATATACAATTTTGTAAAAACTTTATAAACGTACAACTATCAAGATTGACGCTTGATATTCGTCAATTTTGTTCGTCACAGGACTTATTTTAACATCATCATTTCACTCGTAATATACGAAAAACGAAATTTTCGGATACTATTTTCTCTTATACTAAAACTCCTACCGCGTTTCTAAAAGCATAGGATTGTTCGTTTAGGTTTTCCGCAATTCGCCAGCTACTTTTTATGAACGTGCAAGATCTGAAACTCTTATATGCAGCACATATTTTGATGTATTGACTACAGAAGCCGATAACAAAACTGTAAGTCTTCAATTTTCTTTCGTTTTTCGTATTCAAATGTAGCTGGCGAATTGCGTTGTTGTCGATACTTTAATTGTGGAGAAGGATTTTCCAATTCGTAAACACAATTAAGAGAAAAGAGTCTTTAATAATTAATGATAAAACATTCCAGCATCCCCTTAATGGTTTTGAAGGAGAGGTATTCTTTTATAGATTTTTTAGAGTGACAGGTGTATGCATGGTATGGAGTTATAGTTATGCCTTTATTTTTAGTATTTTTATTGAGAATAATAGCTGAGTTGAATCGTAGATCTATAAATTTTGTAGAGGGTGAGTCTGAGTTAGTTTCAGGATTTAATGTAGAGTATTTTAGAGGTAGTTTGCGTTGATTTTTATAACGGAATATAGTATGATTATTTTTTTAGGCATTTAGTTGTGGGCATATTTACTAATTTAATTATTTCAATGTGGGTATGATTATATATTAATTTAATAGTATTTTTAATTATTTTAATACATGGGATTTTATCACGAATACGGTATGATGAATTAATGTATCTATGTTAAAAAATTATTTTGTCACTTATTTTAAATTATATAATTTTTATTTTGATATTTACATTTGTGTTTATTTAATTTAGAGTTAGGGGAAGGAAACGGGGAATAAAAATAGAATTAAAAAATTATTAAGAGTGGGGAAGAGAGAAACCGAGGGAATAAAAAATTATGGTAAAAATTAATAGAAAGTTTAATTATTTCTTTGATGTGTTTTCAAAACATAGACATATTCAAGATCATTAATCAATTAATGATTTTTATATATATAAAAAAATAGAAAATCCATTTGTTTTTTATTAAGAATTTATATGATATATAGTATATAATTGTATAGTATATAATTGTAAATTAGTTATAAAAAAATAAATTATTAAATTAAAAATTAATATTATATTTTTAATAAATATTACAATAATAAATAATTATATAATAAAGTAAAGAAAGAATATAGGTGAATAGGCGGTGAAAATTAATTACGTTAGCTTGGTGGAATATTTATTATAATATTTTTTAAGTATTTAATTTAATTTAGAATTATGGGAAATCGCTTTAACGATACGCTATCGCCGACCACAGATGGCGCTTCTACCACCGGCACGTTCATCTTCCGCGTGCTTGATTCGACAAGGAACAGTTCAAGCATTCCCTGCGTCGCGATCCCTCCTCAACAGGTTATGGGCCCAGGCAAAGATTCGCGATAAGTGTTCATGTTAAAGTGACAAAGCGAGAGAGGTTCTCGGTGATCAAGTGCATAAAAGAAAACGACACTCACGATGAATGTGTCCGCTATGAACCGCATTGAAACGCTCAATAAAGACAACTACGACACCTGGAAAATGCAGATGCAAGCAATATTGGTGAAGAACAACGCATGGAAATATGTGAATGGAACGAACGTGAAAACGGAACTAGTTGCCGACGACGACGGAATATCTGCCCAAGCTCGTGCGGAATGGGACGACAACGATAGCAAGGCGATGTCGGATCTCATCCTTTCAATTCACCCGAGCGAATTGAAGCAGATCAAAGGCTGCACATCATCTCGAGAAATTTGGTTGAGATTGGAAGGGATATATCAATCCAAAGGTCCCGCCCGAAAGGCAACGCTGCTGAAGCGCCTCGCATTACAAAAAATGGCGGACGGGGAAGACGCGCGCGAACACATTCGCACATTCTTCGACGCAGTGGATAAACTGACCGAAATGGAAGTGATCATAAATCCCGATCTGCTCCCGATTTTATTATTATACAGCCTACCATCGCAATATGAAAACTTCCGATGTGCCATTGAGTCGCGCGATGAATTACCTGCACCGGAAGCACTACGAATTAAAATAATTGAAGAGAGCGACGCTCGAAAAAAGGACAACAACGTTCTTGTGCAAAACGCCATGGCGGTCAAGCCTTACGCAAACAAAAATTGGAAGAACAAAAAGAAGGCCGCACCGAAAAACGAAGTGGACAAAGAAAAGTCTAAGCTTAAATGCCACAGTTGCGGAAAAACTGGGCACAAGGCGGCCGACTGCTGGCATCGAGACAAACAATTAGCCAAAACGGCCGAAGGTATAGGATTCTTTGCGACGCTTGCGACGAAGCCATTGTTGCCCGAAACGGACGAAGCGCACGAGACTCGCGGAGATAACCGAAGGCGAAGTTTCCCGAGCGATCGCCGAGGACGGAGAGTGCAGACCGCCGCGAGCGGGGCCACTCGGCGACAGCGTCCGAAGTTTCCCGAGGGACGCCGAAGGCGCGACTGTAGCGAACCGCAGCGGAAATGCGAAATTCATCGCAAAACGTATCGACGGACTTTATTATCTCGAGGGAAATGCGCGACCGGAGTGTAGACTGACTTTGCACCGCAAGATCCAAACCGGAATATCAACGGATTCTGAGATCGTGAAATGGCATCGGCGCCTAGGACACCTGAATCTGAAAGATTTAGTGAAGTGCGATCGCGAGAATAGAGTGCGAGGACTGCGCTTGGATAAATTCCATGGACCGCTCGAATGTGAAATCTGCACCCGAGCAAAAATGACTAGGCTTCCTTTCCCGAAGAACTCAAATAGAAAAACGGAATTGTTGGAGCTCATTCATTCAGACGTTTGCGGGCCCATGCGCGTGGAAACGAACGGCGGGGCCCGGTATTTCGTGACCTTCATAGACGACAATTCGAAGTGGTGTCACGTGAGGATGATCAAAAGGAAGAGTGACGTATTCAATTGCTTCGTAGAATTCAAGGCCTTCGCAGAAAATTCTACCGGAAAGAAGATAAAATATCTTCAAATGGATAACGGTCTGGAATACGTGAATACGGAGTTCTATGAATTTCTGAAAGCGAACGGAATTCAGCGGCGACTCACTGCACCCTACAACCCGGAACAGAATGGAACGGCGGAAAGGAAAAATCGCACGTTAGTGGAGATGGCGAAGTGCCTTCTGACGCAATCTGGATTAGCCACATCATTTTGGGGCGAGGCCATCGCCACGGCAAATTATTTGCGAAATCGGTACCCCACACGTAGTCTGAAGGGGAGGACACCGTACGAAAAATGAAGAGGACGCACACCGAACGTCAGCCATCTCAGAGACTTCGGATGCGAAGTCTATGTCCTGGATAGGACACTCGGCAAGGGGAAGCTCGAGCCTCGATCTACGAAAGGAGTATTCATCGGCTACTCTGATACGTCAAGAGCCTACAGAGTCTGGCTACCGGAGGAAAAGAAAGTCATGATATCCAGAAATATCAGATTCATGGAGAATAACGCAAAAGATTCTACCCGTATTGAATCTGTGCCGGGAACGTTCAGTGAGAAGCAGGCCGACGATCCAATAAACGGATCACATGAAGTGGACATCGAGCTAACGCCCCCACCAATAATTAACGAAACCGTACCAGAAGACGAGACAGAGGAAAACTTCGAAGACAGGCAATCGGCGGCGAATGAGCGGGACGTCGTTGCACAGAGAGACTCGCAGGCAAAAAGGGGCCGAGGCAGGCCTACCATAGTGCGCACTGGACTGAGGGGAAGACCCCCCAAAAGGTATCATGAAGCTCGCATCGCCAGCGAAGAAATAGAATCGCCTTCTTGGTGGAGATCCCCATACGTCAGGCCATGGATTGCTCTGATGCGGATGAATAGTTCCGCGCCATGGCGGAAGAAGTGATCTCTATCGTCAAAAATGACACGTGGGAACTCGAACAAAGACCGACAAACCGCGACGTGATTGGAAGCAGGTTCGTCTTAAGGAATAAGTACGACGCCAACGGAGTCGTTGAACGCCGCAAAGCTCGATTGGTCGCAAAAGGTTTCTCCCAAAAGCCAGGAGTGGACTTTCACGAAACATTTGCTCCAGCACGTTTGAGCTCGATCCGTGCTCTAACCGCGGTGGCGGCGAAACATCAGATGTCGATGCATCAGATCGATGTGACGACGGCCTATTTGAATGGAGACATTGACGAAGAAATCTTCATGGAGCTATCGGAATTTCTGGAAGAAACCATGCAGCGAGTGGTTCAATCTGGCATGGCATCAAGAAGAATCGAGGATAAGGTCAAGAAGATGCTAGACCAGATCAGGACTGGCGACATGGTGCGCCGCCTAAGGAAATCCCTTTACGGCCTGCGCCAAGCTGCACGAAGCTGGAACAATAAAATTAGTGAAGCCATCAAGGAGTACGGAGGCATTCCTACCGAAGCCGATCCTTGCATATTCCGAGTAAATCGAGGGGGAATCACACTTTTAATTGCCGCATATGTCGACGACATCGTGATCGCCTCCGACAGCATCAAGGAGATCCGTAACCTCAAACAGAAGTTCGACATCAAGGATCAAGGTGAGATTGGCTGCATAGGACTGGAGTTCAATCGAGATAACGGAGGTATCTCGATTCGCCAGAAAGGTTACATCTTAGACGCCCTGAAAAAATTCGGGATGGCCGACTCGAAATCTGTGTCAACGCCTATGGACATTGGGGTTAAACTGACCCGCCCTGAGGGCGCCATGGAGAAGAAGTATGCCGAGTTGCTCTACCGTGAATTGGTGGGTGCTTTGATGTATTTGGCCACTGCAACGAGGCCCGATATTGCACATACCGTGAGTTTTCTGAGCCAATTCCTAACCAACTACAGACAAGAACACTGGACCGCTGGAAAACGCGTTTTGCGTTACTTGAGAGGGACACCGGACATCGGGATTACCTACGGATATGGCGGAAGCTCAGTCATCGGTTTCTCGGATTCTGACTGGGGAAACTCCCTCACAGACAGACGGTCGTACACCGGATACATATTCATGTACAACGGAGGTGCTGTATCCTGGGAATCGAGGAAGCAAAGGACAGTGGCTTTATCTTCGACAGAAGCCGAATATATGGCTCTCACCGAAGCCTCTAAAGAGGCCATTCATTTAAAAGGACTACTGAAATTTCTCAATTCAGAGGACCCGCCAGAGGTCATCGTTTTCAGTGACAATCAAGGAGCACTAGCCGAGAATCCGGTCTTTCACGCTAGAACAAAGCATATCGACATACGACATCATTTTGTTCGTGAAGCTATAAATAACGAATCCTTTCAGCTGCGTCACGTCTCAACGGAAGAAATGGCTGCAGACGTCCTAACGAAAGATTTACCGAGACCTAAGCACGACAAGTGCCGGAGTCTGATCGGCCTCGGCGAAACATGAGTAATAGTTTTTCTTTTGGTTCGATCGCGTATCGAGGGGAAGTATTGGGAAATCGCTTTAACGATACGCTATCGCCGACCACAGATAGCGCTTCTACCACCGGCACGTTCATCTTCCGCGTGCTTGATTCGACAAGGAACAGTTCAAGCATTCCCTGCATCGCGATCCCTCCTCAACAAGAATAATTATTTATTAATATTATTTTATTTTAAATAATTTTGTGGGGAATAGACATAGTAGGGGAGTGAAGGAAAGGATGAAAGTAAGGAGCGGTAGATAGAAGAAGAAAGAATGGTAAAAATAAGGTAAGCGTGGTAAAAATAAATAATTTCACAAATATAATATATAGTATTAGGTGTACAAATAAGTTTCCGCCGTTTTTATCAAAAATTAAGCATTTATTATGAAAGAACGATACATAATGTTTTATTGATGTAAAATGTAAGTGCAAGTTCTTTTTGCGTTTAGCACGAATCTTCATTCAATAATGCTTCCAATTCCGCGTCTTCGTACACTTTCGGTCTTCCGCTACGTTCTTTGTCTTCGACGTCAAATTCACCGTTCTTAAATTTTTGAAACCATTCACGACAACTTCTCTCACTTAAGGCAGCCTCACCATATGCTTCTACAGCCTCAGCTGCAGATTTCTTCAAATTAAAGAAGTAAATCAAAAGTTCCTACAAATGACGCTTATTCGGCTCAAAACTCGGCATTTTCGTACAAAAAAAATATGATGCTGATACAAAATCGCTAGTATTTATATTGTTGCCAGATGTCCAACCTTACGATATAATGTTTTACATCAGACAATTTTAACCATAGCTTGCTAATGGCACCGTCTTTTGTCAAACGGCGGAAACTTATTTGTACACCTAATATTATTAATTAACAACTATAATAAAGAACAATTTTTTATGCTTTATGTCTTACAGATAGGGAAATAAAAAAATGAAAAGTAAATTAAAGTAAGAATTTAACTAATTAATATATAAGGTATTTCAATTAATTGAGAGCCAGCTCATGTTAATAGAATAAAGTATTAATGAATGTTCAATAGGTTAAGTGATTAGAAATAATGATTGAGGATGAAATAAAGTATCTAGATTTAATAAGAGGGAAGGTATAGAGAATTGATATGGTAAGTGCAATTACTCCTCCTAGTTTGTTAGGGATAGAACGAAGAATAGCATAGGCGAATAAAAAATATCATTCTGGTTGAATATGGGTGGGATTGACTATGGGATTTGCTGGGGTAAAATTATCTGGGTCACTTAAAATATATGGATATTGAAGGGTAATAATAAGAAAAATTGAGAAGATAAAAGATAAACCTAAAAAGTCTTTTAAGATAAAGTATGGGTGAAAGGGAATTTTGTATAGATCACTGTTTATTCCCATGGGGTTTGCGGATCTGGTTGCGTGTAAGAAAAATAGGTGAATAAAAATAAGACTGAGATGATGATAAATGGGAGGATAAAGTGAAAAAAGAAGAAAGATTTAAAGTTATTAATGGAAAATTCCTTTCAGATTCATATAACTAATATATTTCCTATAGGATGATTGATAAGATTAGTAATTACTGTGGCTCCTCAGAAAGATATTTGACCTCAGAAGAGTACATACCCTAAAAAACCGGTAATTATAGATAATAGAAGAATTGAAACATCTGAGATTCAAGTGTGGGTTAAATGAAAGGAATTGTAGTAAATATTACGACTAATATGTAAATATATACAAATAAAAAAAAGTGAAGCTCCGTTTATGTGAATATTGCGAATAATTCATTCATTTGGTACATTTTGAATAATATGAATGATTCTATTGAAAGCGACTGAAATTGGAGCAGTAATGAATAGATAGGGATAGGTAGGAATAATCCTCTTATAATTTAAATTATTAGAAAAAGACCTAATCAAGAGCCGAAGTTTCATCAGTAGGAGATATTATTAGGGGAGGGGAGATTTAAAGAATGTTTAATTATTTTATTAATTTTTTTTATATATTTATTTTATTGATTAACAAATTTTTAATTTTTTTAATTTATTGATTAATTAATTTTTTGTAAGGAAGAAGATTTAATAGAACATATTTTAATGATTATAAATATATGAGTAAAAAGAATATACAAAGTAAGATAATATTATTGTAGGATTAGAAGTAAATATAAAAAATGTTATCAAATATTCTTTTATTAATATTAGTAGGGAAATTTATATTAAAAATATTAAAGTTTATATGTAAAAGTTAAATGAAAATTGGAAGAAGAGGAAAAATAAAAAGAAGATTCATTAATTGGAATTTTTACTATTATGAGTATGAATATATTTATTATGAAAGTTAGAATTTATAGGAGGTGAAATTAATTATTTTTTATATTAGAAATTAATCTTGTAAAGTATAGAAAAATGATAAGTAGTGCGCTAATTAAAGTAAGGAATATTATGATTGAGTATAAATAATTTTTTGATCAGAATGATATTATAAAAAAGATTAATAAAGAGTAAAAGATTAGTATAATGATTATGGAAGTGATATTAAAGGAATTGAGTAAAAGGATAAATATAATAAAAAATATTAGTGAAAAAAAAATGAGGAAGATTATGTTAGAAAATTTAATCATAATTTAATTAAATTTGGTTAGTTAGTAATCGTTTTTGTTGAAAGAATGGTAGGGGATTAGATGAGATAAAAAAGAAGAATATTAAGGGAAAGAAGAGGGAGAGAATTAGGATTTTTATTTAACTTAATTAGAGATTAATAATAATGGATTAATTAATATTTAGAATATAGAAAAATAAGAATATTTGTTAGTGTTGTATTGTTTTGTTTGTGAATGATGAATAAAAAGGGATAGAGTAATCAAAAATAGTTTATAGGACAGAATGTTAATTTTGAAGATTAGAGGTATATATTTGAAAATATTTTTTTGATTTTTATTGTTTTAATAAATTAGTTATTTTTTATATCTTTAATTTACAAAATTAATATTTTATTTGATAAACTATACAATATTATTGAATTAATAAATTTTAATTAATTAATAATATTTTTTTAAATATTATAGTTTATATACAAGTTTTTTAAATTTCTTTATTATTATATTATTAGTATTAATATATAAACATATATTAAGTATATTGATGATAATTGAGTTATTGATAGTGAATATAGTCTATAATTATGTATATTGTTATATCTCAGGTAGGGATAGAATCTTATTTAATTTATTATTTGATTTTTAGAGTATGTAAGAGAGTATTAGGTGAGATTAGGTTTATTAGTAATGATTGTTCGAGAATTAGGAGATTTAGGAGAAATGATTTGTATTATACATTTAATTTTAGAAAATTTTAATAATAAAAGAGGGAGTAGGTATAATAAGGAGAGGGCGGTTGGTGTGTAAATTAATGGGGAGTGGGATGTATATAAAATATTATATAAATGTTAGTATTGTATAAATAATATATTGTATAAATAATATATAAATATTATTAAGTTATAATAATTAATTAATAATAAAATTTATATTTATTATTTTTATTAATTTATTATTTTTATTTATTTTATTTTTATTATTCATTATAAATATAATTAATATATTTATATATATACATATATACATATATATATATATATATATATATATATATATATATTGGGTCATCTAAAAAGTATCCGCGGTACTTTGTCACTAGATATACAGGGTGGGCCATCTATTGGTACGTTTTTGAATTTCGTCGTATGGCAACACCGAACGAGCTACAGACCCGAAATTTTGACAGTTTATTAGTCATACCGTCCGCGGCACGAAACAACATGTTTTCTCTTGAAGAGCGTTTTGAAATTTTAAAAACTTATTTTCAAAGTCAGTGCTGTGTCGCCGAAACTGTAGGAATTTTGAAAAGAAATATGGGTCGTGATAGAGCACCCACCGAAGGAGCTATACGCAAATTGGTGAGGAAAGTTCGTGAGAAAGGGATGTTAGTGGATGACATTATATTACGACTGTTTTGAGTGAAATTGGCGCCGAGGTAGTCCAAAATGTCATTAATAATTGGGGTGACCGAATGGCATACTGTAAGGCCAGTAGAGGGAGCCACATGAACGAAATCGTTTTTCATTCTTGACGCGGATACTTTTAGCTTCACAACAAAAAAAAATTAATAAAAAATATCAATGTATGCTCATTTGATCGCATTTTTAAAAACGTACCAATAGATGGCCCACCCTGTATGACCATCAACACACATCTAGTGACAAAAAACCGCGGATACTTTTTAGATGACCCAATATATATATATATATATATATATATATATATATACATACATACAGAGTGTCTCTTAAGATGGGTTGGGACCACATTGGGGGTAGAGAATGCATCAAAGAGAACAAAAAATTCTTATGCCAATTTGAGATATTCGCTGTAGTTTTCAAATTAAAAAAGGAAACGTCTAAACCAATGCGCGGTTAAGCCGTGCCGTGCGAATTCGTAGGACGGCCCACAGTCGAGTGGCGACGACGGCGGTGCACAAGGAGGGGGAAAGAGCACTTCGTCGCCACTCGACTGTGGGCCGTCCTACGAATTCGCGCGGCGCGGCTTAACCGCATATTGGTTTAGACATTTTCTTTTCTAATTCGAAAACTACAGCGAGTATCTCAAAATATATAAGAATTTTTTACAGGGAAACGTAGTGGAGATGTGAGAGACGAACAAGAGTATGTAAGTGGTTACTAAATGAGTTTTATTAACAGAATATATAAATGTGCATGCACGGCAAATGAACGTGCGTGAAGGCAAATCGCGTGGACAACAACATGGCGAGAAGAAGCCGTGCGCGCTAGAAATGTGCACATCCATGGAAAAGTTTGTTCGTAGATCGTACGCAGTTAGCGCCAACAACAACATACATATATAACAGATACACATAATATTGGGTCATCTAAAACCGCGGATACTTTTTAGATGACCCAATATATATATAAGTAAGCTAAAATTAAGCTTTTAGACTTATACTCTAAACATAGAAAATTAAATTTCTCTTATTTGTATAATTTATTTATCTATCAATTAAATAATTTTTAAAATAATTTTTATCTTACAATTTCCTAAAATTTATTTAACAATAATATAATTTAAGTACGATAGGTCTGAAAGGATTATTTTGATGGAAATCATTATGTATAGATGATATATTATATATCTATTAACTTCATTATTTTATAGTTTTTTATTCTTTTTTCTATTAAGTAAAATTTAATTTTGATAATATTACTTTATTTTATTATATCACATCTTAATTCTTTTTTATTAATTTAATAGAATTAAATATTATATTTCATAAAAAAATTTCAAAAATTTTTATCTCTTTTTACAGTAAAAAATATAATAAATTTTTATTATTTAATAAAAATTTAATTATCATTACAATTATATTATTTTATAAAAATTTTAATTTTTTAAATTTAATATTAATTTTTTTATATCTTGAAAACTAACGTGATTCTATTAAAATATATAAAAAATAAAAGCATAAAAAACCACAGCACAAGTTATAGTTTGTGATATTTAATTATTATTACATTAATTAAAACATTAAACGTTTCGGCCACAATCTGGCCATCTTCAGTAATTCAATAATATTCTTAAAACGCAGAGTTACATCTAGTTGACATTAAATTCAACAGTCGAGAGTTGTAATTAAATAAACATGTTCTTTTATATGTGAAGATGCTTCATACAGTAATGTTACAACGCCAGTTGTCATATCAAGAAAAGTGTAGAACAAGAATTTCCAGATTCTAATTTAAATAAAATTGTATATATTAAAATCTTCTAGTCGGAATATAAAGAAATAGAATCATTACTTGTTTTACAGCAAAAAAACCAGATGAATCTCAAGTATTTCTTTTACACAATTAGAATTTTGTCGTAACATTATGTGTTGTTATTTGTCCTATCATGTATTTTACCACTATTTATATATCTGAGTCAACAATTTAGAAAGTTCTAGAATTATTTATTAAAGGAAAGAGACATTCTTCTTTAGAAGAGGAAAATAAACCTCAGGCAAACCTTCCGTGTCACTTTGCTTATTGATACCACTTGTTTGTCTTTTTATATGTATCATTTCCGAAATTCTTCTTTTCACTAAAGATTGTTCTATATCTAAAATTCTTATATTATCCCAATCTAATTCATGCATCTCATTCATACGGTGACGTGAAACCACAGAAATTTCGGAAGAAGGTTTTTTTAAATCGGCCTTATGTTTTTTAATCCGAGTTTTTAATTTCCTTTTAGTTTGGCCAACATAAGACGATTCACAGTTTAAGCAATTAATTTTATAAACTACTCCGCATTGGTCATCCTTAGGCAAAGAATCCTTTTCTGTCTTAATAAATGTATTCATTTTATTCATAGGTTTATATTAAAACCGTACACATGTGAAAGTTTTTTAAATTTTTCCGAAACTTTGCCCAAATATGGTATCGTGAAAAATTTTTTTGAAGTAAGATTAGAGTCACATCATTATTAATTTCTTTACGATTCTGAACTAAATTCTGTTTTCCAAAGTTTTAATTCTATTATTTATTGTTGAAAATATAAACTTTAAAGGATAACCATTACTTAGAAACGTGTGAATTAATTCAGAGATGTTTTTTTCATGAAATTTAGGATGGGATAAGAATAGAATTCTATCAAATTGCCCAATAATAATTTCCCTTTTGTGTTTTAACGGATGATTCGAAAAATAATTTAAATATCTCTCAGAATTGGTAGGTTTTTTATAAATATCGAAGATGATATTTCCTTCCTGTCTCATTAATTTAACATCTAGGAAATGTATGCCGTTATCATCGCCAAAGTCCACAGTAAATTTAAGCTTTTCATGATATGAGTTAAACAATTCTAGAATTCCTTCAACCTTTTCTTTATGTATAGCTAATACAATATCATCCACATAACGAAAATAAAAAGATGAATTAATATTATTCTTGGTAATAATTTCTTGTTCAAAATCTTGTAAAACAATGTTCGCCAGTATGGGGGACAAAGGAGAACCCATTGGCATGCCAAAAATCTGTTTAAATATTTATTATCAAAACTAAAAAATGTAGAATTAATTATAATCATAATTGCTTTGATAAACTCATGTAAAGGAATCGAAGTCTTATTATCCATAAAATTCCACCTACGTTCAATGCTTTTTGATACTAATTCGGTCGGAATATTCGTGTACATGGAGACCACGTCAAATGATGTAATATTAAAATTTTTATCAATTGCTTTACCATTAAGTTTATTTACTAAATCAAAGCTGTTTTTAACAAAACTGAAATTTTTTATATTATTATTGTCAATGATTTCTTTTAAGAAAGTCGCCAGTGGATAGAAAGCACTATTAATACAACTGACAATTAATCTTAGAGGGTGACCTTCTTTATGAATTTTTGGCAATCCGTAAGATCTCGGAAGTTCGCCGTCCGAAACGTACAATTTTTTGTATAAATTCGAATCAATGTACCCCTTATTTTTCCAATTTTTTAATAAATTATCAATTTCCACAGTTATTTTCTTAGTAGGATCTTTTTTGATTGAATCGTATGTGGTATGATCATTAAGAATCTCATACATTTTTCTTTATAGCTATCTCGACTCATAATTATGGTATTGCCTTTATCCGCTCTAGTAATTAAAATATCAGGATTCTCTGAGATGAATCGCTTAACCTCTCTTACACCTTCATATAAAATTGTATTTTCAGAAGATTTACTATTACAATTCTTAATCTCTTTAAGAATTTGAACAGTTTCATTCCTAACATTTTTACATCATCCGCCCTAAAGGATTATATTCCACGTGTTTGATGAACTCACGTGTAATACCGTCCTTACTAACTACGTTGTTAGGTAAATTAAATTGTTGACCTAATTGTAATAAGACTAAGGCTTTATCTGAAACTTTAGCATTGCTCAGATTTATCAGCCATTGTTCATTAATATTACGTATATCAAATTTGCCATTAAATCTTTCAGGAGTAATATTGATATTGTATGATGAATGAATTGTGTTAGGATTCGTGATTTTAGTTGAAACTGTATTCAATTTTAAAGGTGCACAGGAAGTATCACCATTCATCTCAGAGTTCACAAATTGTGTAATATTATAGTTAATACAATTTATATTCAAATTGTGTAAAAGATCATTTTGTGTAAAAGAAATACTTGAGATTCATCGTTTGGTTTTTTTTGCTGTAAAACAGATAATGATTCTATTTCTTTATATTCCGACTAGAAGATTTTAATATATACAATTTTATTTAAATTAGAATCGGGAAAAAAAACTTCTGTTCTACACTTTTCTGGATATGACAACTGGCGTTGTACATTTACGTATGAAGAATCTCACATATAAAAGAACAGGTTTATGTAATTACAACTCTCGACGTTGAATTTAATGTCAACTAGGAGTAACTCTGCGTTTGAAGAATAGATGAATTACTGGAAGATGGCCAGGATGTGCCGAAACAATTTAATGTTTTACGTAAGGTAATCTAATTAAAATTACACAAACTATAATTGTGTGCCTGTGGTTTTTATGCTCTTATTTTGTATATATAATTTTTTAATTAAAAAATTTTATATAAGAAATTCATTTATATATTCTATTTTTTATTTTATTTGATTATTAAAATAATATTATTAAAAGATAATACCAGTTGTTTATTTTTAATTATTTAATATTTTCTTTAATCAACTTTTAACGCATATATCTTTGGGACTTAAGTAGTTGTATGGAGATTTTCTTAGTTATACAAGATTTAATTGATAATTGATTTTGTGTTGTTATAGAGATTTTTTAATTGTTGTCTTTACCTTTATACTAATTATTTATAAATATAAAAAAATCTTTTTGTAGATTGTAGTATTTAAAATTATTTCATCCGTTGTAATAATTTTCTAGTATTATTAATAATGGTATATCCTATCCTTCTGTCCCTTTAATTTTAATTACTTCTCCCAACAATTTTAATTCATTTGTACTGTATGTTGTTTTTCCCCACATCCTTTTCATAATAATTATATTTAATAATTATATATATTATTATATTAGGTGTTGGAATTAATTCGTAGCGTTTTTTAATGAAAGAATGTTATTTATTTCACATGAGCATTAAAAAATACATTAATGAAAGTACTTCCCATCACTTGTAAAACGCTACGAATTAATTCCAACACCTAATATATTTTATTCCTTTCTCTTATAATCTAATTTAATATTTCTCTTTATCATTTTTCACTCCCTCTAATTTCAAAATTTTTTCCATTAAATATATTATTAATATTAATTACAATTCAAAAAATTATTAGGTGTTGGAATTAATTCGTAGCGTTTTACAAGTGATGGGAAGTACTTTCATTAATGTATTTTTTAATGCTCATGTGAAATAAATAACATTCTTTCATTAAAAACGCTACGAATTAATTCCAACATCTAATATTTCTTTTTATATAATTTCTTTAATTAAATTCAATAATTTTTCTATCTTATACATAATTTTAATTTTTTTCTATTCTCCGCCCTTTTATATGTTTAAATATTACTAATTTTAAAATAATCATTTTATTACTTATTTTTATTTTTAAATTGATTAAACTTACATATAATATATTAAACTTAAATATCAAATTAAACTTAACTTTATTTTTTTCTATAATGTTAGAAATTTTTAAATTTAATTTCTTAAATAAATTTACAATTTATTACTTAAATCAGACATAACATTTTTTTATTTTATATTTTATTCTCCCTAATATTACTTATTTTTTTATCCTTCAATCTACTTTAATTTTTATTTATATAATTTAAACGAATAAATTAAATTAATTTCTATTCTATCCTTCTTTCCCTTTTAATTTAATTCTCTCCCAACAATTTATTCATTTCTGTACCTCTATCCACATCCTTTTCATAATAATATCTATTTATAATAAATTATTAACATATTCCTTATTTTCTCTAATTTAATTTTTTTTATTTTAAATCGACATTTTTAATTATATTAATAAATAAAATAAATATTTATGAACAAATGATTATTTTCTACTAATCATAAAGATATTAGAATTTTTTATTTTATATTAGCTATCTGATCCGGCATAATTGGATCAGCAATAAGTATACTCATTCATCTAGAATTAGGATCTTGTAGAAATTTTTAATTAATAATGATCAAATTTACAACTCCTTAGTTACTAATCATGCATTTATTATAATTTTTTTCATAGTTACACCTTTTATAATTGGGGATTTGGAAATTTTCTAGTCCCTCTTATACTCGACTTTCCTGATATAGCTTACTTCCGTATAAACAATATAAGATTTTGATTTTTACCTCCATCTCTAACCCTTCTTATTCTAAGAAATTTTCTATAGGAACTGATGCAGGATGAACCCTTTATCCTTCTCTCACATCTAATATATTTCACAGAGGCCCGACTTCAATCGACTTAACTATTTTTTTTCTTCATTGCAGGAATATCTTCATTCTTAGGCGCAATTAATTTTATTTCCACAATTTTAAACATACATCAAAAAATTTTCTCATTAGATAAAAATCCCTCTTCTAGTTTGATCAATTCTTATTACCGCTGTATTATTACTCCTTTCCCTTCCCGTTCTTGCTGGGGCTATTATTATACTTTTAACAAATCGAAACCTAATACTTCTTTCTTCGACCCATTCGGCCCTATCTTATATCAACATTTATTCTAATTCTTTAGCCATCTTGAAGTCTATATTTTAATCCTTCCAGGATTTGAATTAATTTCTCGTATTATTATAAGTGAAAGAGGCAAAAAAGAAACTTTCTGCTCATTAAGTATAATTTACGCTATAATCACTATTGGTTTCCTAGGATTCATTGTTTGAGTCCATCATATATTTACTGGGTTAGATGTAGATACACGAGCTTATTTCACTTCCGCTACTATAATTATGCAATTCCAACAGGAATTAAAATTTTTAAATCCATCCTCCATGGTATAAAAATCAACTACAACTCCACTCTATAACGATCTATGGGATCCATCTTCCTATTTTCTATAGGAGGTTTTACTGGAATTATACTCTCAAATTCTTCTATCGATATTATTCTCCATGATACTTATTACGTAGTAGCTCACTTTCATTACGTTTCATGCGTGCGTGCGTGCGTGCGTGCGTGCGTGCGTGCGTGCGTGCGTGCGGAGAGGAAAGGATTAACGGATATGGGAGGCGAGGAAAGTGTTGTAGGAGCACATCGGGATAAAGTACTTGTAAAGAACGATGAAAGGTGTGAGGTTTCCGGGGATGTATACTGTGACTAATCTGTCCCCTTCGTTGGAGGGGGACGAATATAATCAGAACATCCGATCCCAGTCGATCGGCTTGGGATTCGGTTGAAACGGGAGTTGATCCAAAGGAGGATGGAGTGAGAATCCTTCTTCGTGAGAAGGAGGAGGAGGGAATCGTTCCTCGAGAGGAGGAGAGGAATAACCGAGGATTTCCTGAATAGCAGGGTATAATAGGAGGAGAGGTGAGATCTAACGGTTGTCTCTCTGTTGATGAATAGGAGATCTCGGCGAATTCGCCAGTCGGTTGTGGCGGTGCGATTGTGGGTGGCCCTGAGGAACGGTTCCGCCTACTCCTCCGGACATAGGGGGTTCGTTCGCATTTCCTAATGATACGCACTACGAACCGAAGGGTTAAAATTGACGTGTATTCGTTGGAAACGCGTGTAAATGTATTTAAGTACAATGAGTGTGTTTACGGGGAAACGCGGGGGTGGACTGGAAATAAATGCGACTTACTATTAGCTGGACTTACTATTAGATATCGGGTAGGATTTAGGCGAGTGGCCAAAGAGATCCGTCGTCCGCGGAGAGCGTCCGAAAAGCAGTCGCAGTGGCGTATGGCTGGTAATTCTAGTTATGATTTGCTCACAAGTTAGCATTCGGATGGAATTGCGAACTGTTCAAAGCGAAATATTCAATAATTTCCGCACTGCCCGTGACAATAGATTAACTCGTAACTGACCGCGAACTTCACTGATGTGGACCGAGTGGTTTGAAATTTCGTACTGACGCTCTGCGCTTTCGCGGGACTTTCTATTTATACCCCGACAAAAGGACGTTGTGTCCTTTGTCTAGGAAAAGTTAGTTGCAATGTCACGCGAGATTTACGATTTTTATAGCGTCCTATCGTTATTAATCTAGAGTACATCGTTAGAATGGTTTCGAGAAGAAAAGAAGTGATTTACGTTTTTCCTTAAAGAGCTAAGATCGCTCCAGACGGATGATGAATTTTATTATTCTCGCGGAAAATATGGCTAGGTAAACAAATGGTTACCGTGCACGACTAGGTTTGCGTGCAGGGCTACCATTGTCAATCGTGAGTCTGATTTTAGCTAACGCTACAGTGGGAAGTTATTCCATGCGTTTTATGATTTTTAAGCGCGATGATTTTTACGTGGCGCCTGTTTTTCTAAGATGAAATTGTTAGTCAATTTCGGATGACAAAGATGCCTAGATTTTTACTATTGCGTGACTTCGGTGCATTATAATGTCTTTTGCAATCTCTTTTCGGGCCTGGTTAATTAAGGTTATTATTCCTTCCGAGTTGATTGGCATTTAGTTTTCGCAGAGCCTGTCCCTCTTTTCAATTCTGTCGGACCGTTATCAGAAGGCTCCGTTTGAGTCTCGCAGACCATAGTCGCCAACCATAGTCGCGTCGTGGAGCTGAAGAAAAGAATCGTGGCGTCTGTAGGACGTAACACATCCATAAGATATAATCGGGAAGTGAGGCATTTCGCCGACATTGTGCAAGAAGTCCTGCGCATATTTTATTGATGTTTAATCTCTGCAAAAAAGCATTGTGATTATCGAGTAAAAAGAATAAGTAAATACCTTCACAAAAGTGAACGCGCGGTGCTTCATCTCGGACTGTCCATTCCGATTGTTAAATGTTTTTTTCTCGTTCGCCACCAACTGTACACATGTGCTGGTCTGTGTTCGGTGACAACGTGTGCTTGTAAAAATATTGTATAATACGGAAGAGTATATATTCTTGTATTTCATCCATTTTTCACCTCTGATGATTTGCTTCAGAAATGGGTCGATTTCGTTGCGTTTTAGTAGTGTTTCGCTGATGGAAATTCGATCAATCAAATTTTTTTGCGTTAATTCATGTGGCACCCAAACATCGAGTTTCTTTGCGTAGCCAGCCTTTTTCAAATGATTCCAAACTGTCATATAGTTGATTCTTAGTGCATTGGCTACCTCCTGACAGCTCACATGTCGGTCTTGCTTGACCAGTTGCAAAATTTCATCGACTTTTTCAGTGACTGGCCGACCAGAGCGAGGTCGATCTTTGACATCAAAATTTCCAAAACGAAATCGAACAAACCACTCCTGCGTCCTGCGTTCACTTACAGCATCCGCGTCGTAAACTTCACAAATTTGTCTGCATGTTTGTGCTGCGTTTTTGCCTTTTTTGTAAAAAAGCATCACATAGCGTATTTCTTCAGAAATTTCATTCATTTTCAAACCAATATAACTTTTGACACGATTGATGAATCACCAAACTTTGTTTACAAAAAATGTAACCTAAAATGTCATCTTTCAGACGCGTGTTCGTTTGATACAATCGGATTAGTGTTGCCCAATATATGATCAATATCATCTAGTGACAAAAAACCGCGGATACTTTTTAAATGACCCAATATAATCGTCGAACACGTTAATATCTTGTGACATGACATTCTTTCGACCAGACTGCAGAACAAAGATAACGTATTCTCAAGTTAATAACTCAAGTTGAGTCGCCGTTTTGACGATCCTTGAATGTTGGTTGTATTCTGTAACAGAGAATACTCGTACAGATCCCACGAGTGAAAACTCATGCTCAGATAACAACCGCTTTTCAATGCTCGCACCATTGATAATTTATTGATCTCGTTTAACGCAACATCAGGTATCCGCCACTTTGAATAATTCAACCTCAGGCTCCGTTGCAGAATTCCCACCAAGCAATTGTATTCGTAATTGTTGCGCGCTCGTATCAAAATCAATTCGTGGCGAGCGTTGACAATCACGCATTTGTAATCCTCGCGAAAGTCCAACAGCATGTTAAGCGGCACATAAAAATTAAAGTGTTCTTCGTCTGTGTCGGATCTAGAGTTCCGTCCAGCTGTCACGAGTGCTAATTGCACAAGTGACAAGTGCACCAAGAACGTGCTAGAAAATATCAACAATTAAAAGTTAAACCAAGATATTGCTAAAACGAACTTATTAAATATAATTATTATAAAAGAAGACCCTGAGTATAAATAGTAAAAACGCGGACGCAAGACGTTTGCGCGAAAACTGGCCTCGTCGGACAAGTGGAATGCTGACGGGCCAACACGGAAGGGCCAAGACTGCCGCGAAAATCAAGATATATAAGTGCGACCTTTAATACCATTATGCCGGATATGGTGCACTGTGCAACGCGGCAAATAATTCGAAGAGCCGAACTCTGTTCACAAGCATGAGAAAGGCATTTTGAACAATTGTTGCATTAAACAATGAGAGTGGATTAGGCTTACTGGGGAAACCATTTAAAAAAAAACGCGCCAAGCTATCTACCTCAAGATGGTGTGGAAACGATAGCGTTTCCTTAGTACTTAAAATGTTTATATTTTCAAAAGAATATGAATAGTCTGCATTGCACATCTCATCACATTCTGTAGTTTAATTTTTTTATTACATCCAGAGAAAAATTTCTTCAAAGAAATGTTTCTTTGCTGTACGATTAAAGAAATTTCTTTAATTTGAACGTCATTTCTTTGATTTAAACATAATTTTTTCAAATTAAAGAAATTTTTTCTTTAACCGTGTAGCAAAGGAACATTTTTTTGAATCGGAGAAACTTCTCTGGGTGTATAACATTAAATATTTTAAATATTTAGTAGTTTTGATCACACTTAATTTTTCTTATCTTACAAAATCTCGTAATTATTATAATAATTAATCGTAAGTCTGTACATTGCAAATCCAATATTCTTTCAGCTGAAACTCTTACATTTTTTGTTTTTTAAATCATTAAATGCAATTGAACGTATTAATTACGTTATTTTGTATCACTGTTAGAAATGTTTTAATGAATTTTAAGTAATGTGCAACGGATGTTTATGATCATGCAATAATTGAAAAGAATTGAATAATATAACTGAAAATTAACACTACACTAGTCTTACACTAGTCTTAAATGTAATGAACATTAATAAAAAAAAACTTTTTTAATAATTTTTTATGATAAAAGTTATTTTTTTATAAAGAAAAAAATTTTTTTATTATAGTTCTAAAGTACTTTTGAAGCCATTCTGTTTTAATTCTGAAATCTTTTTCTATCTCTTACAATTCCAGCGACATTCGCTTCGAAAGAGAAACACCGATTTTTTCCTAAAGGTGTTCTATCCTCTAAAAATGCATATGGGTACGTATAAAAAAATACGTGTCGCTTATTTTTGTCTGGAGAATAATATAGTTAAATGCTCATTGAAATCGGAGAGGGACTGTTGGGTCCCTTTCCTTCTAAGATACAGATTTTTTTAATGTAATGAACATGGGCATTAAATTTGATGGATAATTTAATCGAAATAAATTAAAACACTCAATTTTCAATTAGTGTTTTTCAATACACTTAAGTTTTCAATTACTACAAACTTAAATATCTCATTAACGTATACATAAATAATTTTTTCAGTGATAGAAAATTTAAATTTTATTCATTAATGAACATAAAAGATTAATAAAATTTAAGAACATTTCTAATAGTGTATAATAAAACTTGTTAAACGGTAAGAAACATGTAAAAAAGAACTTCAGTCAAATGCGTCATTATATATGGAAAAATAATATTATACATCTAGATTTACAATGTAGCTATCTACGTGAACTTGTACTATAATTTCAAATGTATATGCATTAATGTCAAAAAATAAAATTCCGACTAAATATAGCATAAAACGACGCGATAGTTCCGACAAAGTGTGTCTCGAAGCGTAATTAAGTAGAAACATCGTATAATAAAGCAAGCGGAAAGGTATCGCGGCGATCAGCATACGTTTTGCGTAGTGCTCTAATTAATTACATTAATTAGTTTAACATATCTATAATTGTGTTAAAACGTATTTAATCGTGCTAAATAACGTGATTTATAATAATAAGAACCGTGTAAGGAAAACTTCAGCTAAAATAACATTTTGAAAAGTGTAGACGCGATGTGGCGAAAAATATAAGACCGCCAGACTGTGCCAAGCGACGAAGCGCTATTTCCCCCTCTTTACCCTTCTCCCGCCGCCGCCGCTAGTGTGGGCCGTCTTACGAATTCGCGCGGCACGGCTTGATCGCATATTGGCTTGGACGTTTCCTTTTCTAATTCGAAAACTACAGCCAGTATCTCAAAATAGTATAAGAATTTTTTATTCCCTTTGATCCATTCTCCGCCTCCAATGTGACTCCGACCCATCTTAAGAGACATCTATATACATGGCAAGTATAGTGGCGGCGGTGATCGGCGGTGGACTGCGCCTGGAGGCGGACCGCGCCCGGAGGCGGTGGTGGGGACCAGCGGCAGCGGATCGCGCTCGGCGGCGATGGTGTGACGTCATGCGGTCGTCAAGACTGGAAATTTTTTTTTATTTATATTTATTATTACTATTATTTACTACTCTTATTCATATTAAACAAGTTATTACATCGACTTCTCTTCTCTCTCTCTCTCTCTCTCTCTCCCCCTCCCCCCTCTCTCTCCCTCTCTCTCTCTCTCTTTCTCTTTCTCGCACTCTTACACTTTCATGACAAATCTCATGCATTTCTGCATTCCTCGAATAGCTGATTCCTCAGGCAATTCGATTGGCTCTTTACTTCATTATCCCAACAATTCTTCAAAAAACCTTTGAACATAACCCGAAATGATTTTCAAAACTCTCCTCTACTAAAACTATTTACAGCTTACTTCATTTTAACCATCAAAATTTCAACTTACGAGGGCAAGGTGAAAAGTTTTCGGCCTAACCCATAGATGGTACTGCTACAAATAAATGTATTTTTAAAGTAAAAAACTTATTCTTTCAACTTCTAGGCCGAGAACTTTTCACCTTGCCCTCGTATACAAGATTTCGATTAATCAGGGAGCTGGAAATTTAATCATTACTTTGTAACCTCCTTACAATACTAAAAACACTTGCGAATCATAAAATAATTCATAAAAGGACTAAATAGAAATTTTCGCCTACCTAACAATATCTTAAGCCTAACTCACATTCTGCTAACCGCAAAATTTGAATCTAGATTCTCAAAAATTCATCTAAAAAACAATAACGATGACAAATCCTTTACAATTATCAGTAGATATCATGATTTTTATTAACAAAAGGTATCCAATCAGAACATAGATAACCTAGTGACTTGATTAACTTGTCCATTTTTTCAAATTACTGACAATAGAATTCCATGACTGAATTATTATCACATCATAAATCTAATATACAGGATTATACGTTAATATACAGGATGTCTGGAAATAATCGTCAAATATGTCATGAGCAGGTAGAGCGGACAAAACTCAGTTGAAAAGTCCATTTTGTAAGTTTCCCCAATAGTTAACGAGATATTAATCCTTAAAGATAGCCGAATACGCGCGCCCGCCCGGCCTACTACTGAGAAGTGTATACGCCTTCGATCGCTTGGCGCGCGGGTCGTCTAGCAAGCGCTCCACGCCGCACACACCGCCGCGAGCCTTCATAGCTCGGCGCACTTGCCAAGTTATCCCCGCTTCCCACTGTCCGCGCGCTAAGCGATCGGTAGGCATATACACTTCGCAATAGTAGGTAGACATGTCAATAACGAGCAAAAATATCTGAATATCAATATATTCGATCTACCTTTGCTAGTACTGACCTACCGACTGCCGAATGCACTCAAAACTTCTTAAGGTCGGAAATCATAATCCATTATCTCAAGCAATGTCTTAAGATGCTAATATGGTTCTCTGATTGGTTCATGCTAGCTTAAGATCATCTCGAATTAATTAAGATCATCTCGAATTTTGAGCAATGTCTATGGATTCCGATCTGCAAGTATTTATAAAAATGGAGAATGAATATGAATAATAAAAAAATATCAATATCAATAATCAATATTTTATTCATAATTTTTTATTCGATATTTTTATATTGAGCAGCAAAAAATATCGAATATTCGATATTATTGATAAACATTCCTAGTAGTAGACCGGGTGGGCGCGCGTATAGTCTGCCGAAATGCTCGACAAAGCCCCAGCGACCATCCAGCGTGAGGCCCAAATATTTGATGTTGGGTCCCACCGGGACGCGGATTTCATTCATCACGATGTGCGCCTAAGGGGTCACCCCGCTCTTCCCGTCATGGAAGAAAATGGCTTCCGTTTTGGCGGGAGCCACCCTCAGGCCCAACTCCCTTATGGAGTCGATTACGTATGCTATCGCGACGTTCGCCTTGCGCACTGCTCTTTCCCAGGTCGTACCCCCGGCTACCACCAGTGTCGTTGTGTCATTTGCGTAGCAGACGACGTGGCAATCGAGGGGAGGGCCGCACGGAGAATCGAGTCGTATGCGACGTTCCAGAGTAGAGAGCCTAGGACTTCTGCGAAACGCCGCACGACATGTCCCTCCGCTGCTGTTTATTGTAGAACTCCAGCTGCCTGTCCCGGAAATAATCCTCCACGATGACTATCAAGTAAGGGGGCAGGAGGTGATATTCTCTCATCGCCCCTACTATCTGGCCCCACGGTACACTGTTAAAGGCGTAGGTGATATCGAGCGACACCGCCAATGCCACCTCCCCGCTCGCGGTCATCTGCTCTGAGACGGCACGGACTTGCCTAATGGCATCGACCGTGAATAACCCCTCTCGGAAGTCGTATTGACTGCGGGACAGATCAGGACTATCCCGGGACAGGTGCCGGGCGATGCGGGCAGTGATGATACACTTCAGCAATTTGCCCGCATCGTTCAGCAGGCATATTGGCCTATAGGCGGAGGGACTCTCCGCCAGCCTGCCCTCCTTGCGTAGAAGGATAAGTCGGGCCCTCTTCCACGACCTGGGAAAACTTCCCTCTCTGAGACAGTTCGTGTAGAGCAGACGGTCCCTGATGAGGGGGGCCGCGGCGAGCCAGACCCTTCCGTGGACGTCGTCGGGTCCGGACGCTCGAGGCCTTCCTCTCAGGTGGGCAAAGGCCTTCCCCATCTCTTCACCGGTGACGCTCAGCTCCTCTGTCCATCCCAACGGGGACCCAGCCCCCTCCGGTATGTCTCTTTCCCTGGTGAAAAAGAGGGCGGCCACCACGTCCTTCAGGAACTGAGCGTCCAGAGTTTTCGTTATCGGCCCACAGACCTTATTAAGGGCCCACAGACGAAGCTTCTTCGTCACGATCTTGTAGGGTCTCATACACGGATCCCTATCCAGGCAGGACGAGCTCTTCCAGACGTCGGCCTTCGCCTTTCTTATGATCGCCCTAAGGGCGTTCCTTGTCTCGGAGTACCCCGGTGGCCGTTTCCCTCTGCTCGTCGGTGCCCCGCCGCCTGCGGCGAGTATATGCCCTTCTGGTAGTCACGGTGATGTAGCGCAGCTAATTCCTCGGATCACCAGTAGGCTGCCCTCCTCCCATTGGGCGGCAGCGGGGCATCGACGCGTCGCGCGCGCGCAACATAACGCCCCCGAGCCACTAGGCTTCTCCTCTACCGTGTTGGCCGGGTTATGCTCCGGCTAGGTGGAGGAGAGAAGATTCGTCTCGAGAACGCCGGGATCCAACTTTCACAGGGCCCATCGAAGTCCCTCCTATTCTCGACGGCGTCTACGCGACATCTCCGCGGGGGTGGACACAAGCTCCATCCGGATCAGCCAGTGATCGGACAGCTCCCCCAGAGAGCCGGTGTCCACGTGCCCCTTGATCTTAAGGGCCGCCGCAGGAATCGCCCACGTCAAGTCGACGATGGACTTTCCCCGGGCCTCTATGAAGGTGCTAGCACGGCCTCTGTTGAGCAAAATGAGACCGTGCCTCGTCGCCCACAGCAGTGCTGTCGCCTCTGGAATCGGTGGATGAGGATCCCCACTCCAACGCGTGGGCATTGAAGTCCCCACCCACCAGTCGGTCTGGGGGAGCATATGCTCTCCCCCAGAGATTCCAGGGCGTCCTCGAATTCTCCCTTGCTTAGGCAAGAAGAGAAGTAGCACTTCGCAACATCGATGGGCCCTCACTCCACAAGTCCACCGCCGCCGATGCGGTGTTCCGAGAAGCGGCCGAGGCCTCGGCACGCGAGGCAATCGGCCTTGCGCGGCAATCTCATGGCCGATGCCCCCGCACCGCCCAAATAGCATCTCGAACGATCGACGGTGCTGGCGCACTTCTGCTGCACGTGCTCGGCCTCCAGGCATCTATAGCACTCAGGCATCGGTAGCAGGGCCATTCTGTAGCTCGACTATCCCAACTTGACACGAAGGGCGGCGAGCAATTTTTTTGTCGCCTCCACTGGGCATCTCGCTCAGCAGGGTCTTAACCCGTTGGGGGCGCTCCTAACGTCCCCCACTTTGAATTCCTGTGGGAGACGTCCACAGGCCTCCGCGAGCTCCTTGGGAGTGGCCGAGTCGTCGAAGCCAGAGACGCGAATCTCGGCTGTCTTCGACGGACGAGATACCCTCACGTCGTCCTGATCCGCGAAGATTACTGACAACCTCTCCGCCAATTTATCTGCCTTTGCTCGGCTCTCCGAGTCCTTCACCTCCCAGATAAGGGCCCCGGTGATGGCCCTCCTGGAATGCAGATCCTCGATCTCCAGATCTTTCAATGAGATCGAGGATCTCGCCCTATCCACTATCTCTTGGTAGTTCGGCGCATATCAGTGTGATTGTCGCCGAGGTGGGCGGCCTGAGTATCGGAAAGAGAGGCCTCTCGGAAGCATTGTGGCTCCCAGTTGTGCCCTCCTTCTTCGTCCCTCGCCCATTTGCGCGCCACTTCCAGTCTTGGTGGGAATGGCCTCACTTTTAGGCAACCGGGGCGGCACCGTCTCGGCCTTTCTCGCCTTGGCCACTCTAGAGACGACCGAGCCAAGGGCCGCGGATAAGTAAGCCGCCACAGGTCCCTCACAATGTCTCCCTTTATATTGCGGGATTTTTCCACCGCTTTAGCGATGGTGCCCGTGTTGTCGGCAGCTATGGCACACAGCAGTTGCTCGTACTTGAGGGCGAGCTCGACAGCCTTCTCTCTGGCTCTCTTCGCGGATGCGGAGGCGGTCGTCACCTCGGGGTCGATTATGGCCTGGTGGTCTCTCCACAGTTGGTGAGTTTTTTGGGCCTTCTAAGTTGGCCTTCTCGGCCTTCTTGGCTCTGGCCTCGACTGTCAATTTCCCCACGTACTCGGAGTTCAGGGCTGACCTCCCTCTCGATCTTTTAGTGGTCTCTTCCTCGGAATCCGAGAAGGAGATCACAAAGTCGGCCGTTCTTTTACGGCCCTCCCGGCCCCCGAGAAAATCCAGCTAGGCCGTCGATGCGATTCTCGACAGAGCACCCTCCGAGCGGCAGCCTCGACGCGGGCCCCGACCTTGCTGCAAGCAGGGCCAGGACGCGCCTTCCGAGGGGTTCTTCCACCCTCTGCTTCGTCCGTAGTCGGGCGACCTTCCGCCTTGACGCCCTTCGATGGGCGTTCTTCATCCGCGATTTGTGTTGTTTGACATTGTAGTTTTGCCCACGGTCCGCAGCGGCTCCGCCAGCCAAGGTATACCTTCGTCCCTTTCCTGGAACCAGAATAAGGATGCCCCAAGTTCCCCTGGGGAGCACATAACTCGGGTCCCCGGAATGTGTCATCGGGGACACTGGCCTCCCGCCCCTTACTTCCCGTGAGCGGATGTGGTGCAAGTCTACTCACGAGTTTTGGGGGTCCCTCGCCTCGACGAGGGCACCGCTGCGGGTAACGCCACCTGGGGCGGCTCCACGGACGGTTCAGGTCATGGAAACGGCGCTCCTTTCGGACGGCCTAGCCACCGTGGCGACCAGCAATAAGATCCGCCGCCCAGTGTTCCGCTTCGGAAGGGACGCTGTCGCGGAAACATCGGGCTACTATTTCTCGGCGCCCTCCCCCTCCCCCCCCCTCCCTCCCGAGGCCACGGAATATGTCCGAGCGGCCTGGGGGAGGGGAGGGGGACGGAGACCGCGCGCCCTGCCTCGGAATATATCCGACTCCGGGAGAGACGAGGGGTTCCACGACGAACTAAGAAGTTCGCGCGGCCTCGTCCTCCCCTACGGACAAAGTCCGCATCTCCCGAGACGGGAGAAGCTCCCAGTACAATGAGTCGAAGCTCTCGGGGAGCCCAGCGGCATGGGCCAACCCTTGCGGGAGCACCCACTCGATACGTTCTGCGCCCGAAACCCCGAGGGAACCCCCCACTCTCCAGGGGGGAGGGAGGACCCCACGGGAGCCCGGGCGCAGTGGGGGTCGATGCCCATACTCGCACGTGCAGGGAATAGAAATTCCCCCTAACAATGCCGTGTCATCGGGCGATTGAAGTCAGGGCCGCCAATCCCTACCGGTACATTGGGGACCCGGCCTAAAAAAGACGAGACCCTCAGGAGTCCCTCCCTCGAGGAGAGAGAGACCCCCTTGGGGTGCCGGACCCGGCGTGCAGACTTCTCCTGTCACGAAGATGTCCGTACAGATTGCTCTTAGACCCCCCCCGAGCCGCGAAGCGACCCAAGGGTGAGCCCCCTTATCACGACAAGGCAACCCACGAAGGGGAGAGGAGGGGGTTATTAATTCTTCCAATTATTTCAACTAATTCTTTCAATATTTTATTAACCCTTCCAATATTTTATTAATTCTTCCAATATTTTATTAACTCTTTCAATATTTTATTAACCCTTTCACTTAACCCTTCTCACCCTTTTACTTAACTCTTCTAACCTTCTCACTTAATTCTTCTAACTCTTTCACTTAATCTTTCTAACCCTTTCACTCAACCCTTCTAACCCTTTTACTCAACCCTTCTAATCCTTTCGTTCAATCCTTTTAACTCGTCAGTCAACCCTTTCGCTAATCCTTTGATAACCCTTCTAACCCTTTGATTACTGTCATATCCAATGATTCGTGATAAGCGAATTCTAGATGTTTTTAACGTTTGTCCATCCCGTTATAAGAGGATCATTGGAGGGAAGGTAGCTCCTTATATAGCAGAAAAGTGAGTTATGATTCATCAGAGTCTATGAATAACGCTCCTTATAAAGTGACGTGATCGCAAGTAGCGAGCATTCGCTCCTTATATGGTAAGGTATGCGGAGTCTAATCTTGCTTACAGTGGTGAGTCAGAATGTGCGTCTAAAAATAGCTATGACTTTTAGTGTAGAGTATGTAGATCGTTAGTGGCATGATCGGATGATTTAAGCAAAGTATGAGTCATGATACTATGGCAAAGCTTATTCTATTGCGAGAACGATATTCTTTTCTGTTAAGAAATAATTTTAATAGTATTATTCATTTCAATATGTTAGAATTAATATTAGATGCGTTTTACATATGATTGGTCGATTTCTATTTTTATTGTTAAATAAATTTACATTGATTCTTTTTATTAAATAACACATCTAATTTGCTGTGAATTCTAAATAAAATATCTTTCTCGTCTTTTTAGTGTTAATATTACCTTAGATTTGGATTCGTTTCGCATATAATGTTGTATATAATTATTTTATACGTTATTATGGTTCGTCGCAATTGTTATATTGTTTTTATATAATGCTCAGTTGAAAAGGATAATAAACAATTGATTTGGAGTTGGATATTAACGGATGGTATTATTGTCCAATCGGAGGTTTTCTTAGGACATCTCCTAAATTATTGAGAATTTGAATATAAATCATATTAAAGAATTTATGTGTGGGACTAAGGTCTATAATAATTCAACATAAAAGATATTGCTTAATAGGGTTAAAATACAATATCATAATAATTTGTTAGTTAATAATTTTCCTTATTAATAATTTTATACAATATTTAATTGTTAATTAGTTCTATTTGGTTACAGGAATTCAGTAAGGCAGTTTAATTCGTTATACGGATATTGTAAGAGTAGTTTCTCTATTTTAATAGGTGTAATAATTTATTAGGTGCAAGAATGATAAAAGGATAAATTTGTAGATACGATTGAAAAATGGAATGTGCAGGTTTTATTTGTATCACTTTTACATTTATAACTCAAAAAGTTTATTTTAAATAAGTTTTATTATATTGGGTCATCTAAAAACTGCGGATACTTTTTAGATGACCCAATATAAATTTCGAATATGGTTCTATTATATAGGATTACATAAGTTAACAAGATATATTGGGTCATCTAAAAAGTATCCGCGGTACTTTGTCACTAGATATATGACCATAACACACATCTAGTGACAAAAAACCGTGGATACTTTTTAGATAACCCAATATTTCATGGTTTACTAGCGTTTTCTGGTATTGCAATTGAATTGTGGGATGTTACTATATTATACCGGCCTTCTGATTGGTTGGTGTCTTTTATGAGTTAAATCTTGGTTGTGTTCCAATAACTGTGTCAAAAAATTTCTTTTTAGTTACAAGGTAGCGCTGTAACTAATATAGCTGTGTTCCGTAAGAGATCAGCTGACACCGTAGTTTGTATTTACTTTATCGGCTTGTCTAATTTGTTATTTAAAAAATGGAAATTTATTTATATTTGATGAATTATTTTCAAGTTCAAGTGAAAGTTCTGAAAGTGAAGAAGAAATAATAAATATTATTTATGACGATAACGAAAATCATTCGATAAGAAGGAAAGCAAGAATTCAAAATTTTATTGAAAATGTAATTTGTAAATACAACAATTTCAAGAAGAATTTTGAGAAAATTTTCGATATGTATAAAGTTAATTTAATAATCTATATATGTGTATAAAAAATCAAAAACAAATAATTTTTAATTTTAGACTGCGATATTCAACCTTTAATTATCTCTTACATTTATTAAGAAATGATTTAGAAGGAGAAAATTTTTCAGGGAAAATGCCTATATCTGCAGAAAAACAATTGTTCATTGCTTTGTACATGCTGGCAACATCAGATTCAGGTTACTATATTGATTAAAATTTGTAAAAGCACAATTGTTATAATAATTAATTTTTTAATAATTTTATTTGGCTAAAGATCTGTAGTTACAAAATTCGATATTGGTAAGGCAACAGCTTGGCGAGCAGTACGAAGAGTTGTTAAAGTTCCTTGTAAATATAGAAATTACTTTATTCGATGGCTAAATCAAAAAGAAATGAATGAATGTAGCCAAACATTACAAATGGTTTTTCTAGAATCGGAGCTCTGGATGGAATATCTGAATGGACACATATTTATATATTAGCTCCAACTCGAGATAGTCAATCTTATATAAATAGAAAGGGAAGACACTCTATTCAGTTGCAGGTACATACATTTATTATTTTAAAATTTTATTAACGTAGTATTTTAATATTTAAAATAATTGTTCATACAGATTGTATGTAATCATAAATTGCAATTCTGTTATACTGGCCTTCCTGGATTCGTGCATGATATGAGAGTATTTAAATATTCGGGACTACAACAAAGATGTAACGAATATTTTCCAAATAATATCCACATTATCATAGATTCAACTTATGTGCAAAAACATATTATGGTGCTATATAAAGATAATGGTCATCTAACTGCTTAGGAAATATATTACAATACTCTCTAAAACTAAAATGATAGAGAAATCAATCTGCTTATTAAAAGGACGATGGAGATGTCTTTTGGATAAACAACCTATGCGAAGGACAGATTTGATTTCATACTACATATTAAGTTATTGCATCTTACACAATATCTGTTTATTTCAAGATGATAATTTTGAGTATCCAGTCATCATCAGTCATCATCAGATAATGTGGTTGCAGAACCAATGATCGTAAATCAATTATTGCAAGACAAAGGATCAGCGACAAGAAAAAAAAATTAGATTAACTACTTAATTTGTATATCATCTATTAGATGTACAACTTTGCTTCCGCCGTTTTCCTATAGATGGCTTTAGCGGTAAGTGGTGGTCGACATAAATAGATCATAGACGTCATACAATAAACTTGAGCATCTGTCAATATAATCCCATAGAAACATTAGTCGATTTATGTCTGCATCATAAAGTTATCGATTGAAAATGTCAGTTTACGAGCCAAATTCTCGTTATTTGCGGGAGGTTTTAAAATTCTGCTTCAATATGAAGAAATCTGCGGCTGAGGCTCATCGAATGCTTTCAAATACTTATGATGAGACCGCTATTAGTGAAAGAACGTGTCGTGAGTGGTTTCAACACTTCAAGAACGGTGATTTTGACATCGAAGATCGGCATAGCGGTGGAAGGGAGAAGGTTTTCGAAGATGCAGAATTGGAGGCATTACTTGATCAAGACTCGTGTCGAAATCAAGAAGAAGTGACACGATCATTGGGAGTGACTCAACAAGCCATTTCAAAATGCCTCAAAGTCATGGGAATGATTCAAAAGTAAGGAAATTGGGTGCCGAAGTCGAGAGATGTTGAACGGCGTTTGTTTGCTTGTGAATAGCTGCTTAAAAGGCAAAGACGGAAGGGATTTCTGCATCGCATTGTGACCTGGGGACGAAAAATGGGTTCATTACGATAACCCCAAGCACAGAAAATCATGGGGAGTTCCCGGCCATGCTTCCACGGTCAAACCGAATATTTACGGCTCCAAAGGTCATGCTCTATTTGGTGGGACCAGCTCGGCGTAGTGTATTATGAGCTATTAAAACCGACTGAAACAATCACAAGCGATCAGTATCGAACGCAATTGATGCATTTGAGCCGAGCATTGAAAGACAAACGGCCGCAATACAACGAGAGATACGATAAAGTGATTTTGCAGCATGACAATGCTCGACCCCATGTTGCGAAAGTGATCAAGACATACTTGGAAACATTGAAATGGGAAGTCCTACCCACCCGCCGTATTTTCCAGACGTTGTTCCCTCTGACTATCACTTGTTTCGATCAATGGAACACGGCTTGGCTGACCAGCACTTCCGGTCTTATGAAGAAGTAAAAAATTGGATCGATTCGTGGATCGCTTCAAAAGATGGCCAGTTTTTTCGACGCGGGATTCGTACGCTGCCCGAAAGATGGGAGAAAGTAATGGCCAGCGATGCCGACAATACTTTGAATCATAAATGTATAACCAGTTTTTTACAATAAAGCCTCGTATTTCGGAAAACGGCGGAAGCAAAGTTGTATACCTAATATATAAATATTAGGTCGGGGAAAAAGTTTCTTCGTATTTAAAAAAAATTTTTCGCAAAAGTTTTTCATTTGTTGCAAAATTTTCGTTACAATTATATTATTCGTTAGAGCAAAGTTTTAGCTTTAAGAATCTGTTTTTTAAATTGCGGTGAGATGATTTTTATCGGAGTTACGAGCAATCAAAGTTAGAATGCTCCTTTACTTAATTCGCGAATAATTCAGTAACAAAAAATCATAGGAACATTTTTAAAAAATGATTTTGTAGGAAAAGCTTCGAACTTTTACGATAGGTAGTCGAAAATTTTTGTAAATTTTTTTTGGACACGTGAGAGACCTTCAAAGTGAAAAGAAAAATTTTCATCTTTTTCAGTTCGCAGTTTTTTTAATGTAAAAATTATCAAACTCATAGAAACTGAAAAAATATAGTAATTTTTCGAAAGTAGAGATTTCAAGCTTTAAAACTCTCTTTTTAAATTGAAATTTCATTTATTTTTGACGAAGATATTGTATATACAATTTTGAATTAAAAAATACGAAGAAACTTTTTCCTCGACCCAATATATAAATATATATAGCTTCTTTTTCTTATGATACATATTAACTTTCGTCTTATTATTAATAATTTTAAAGTTACTTAAATTAATTTTTTCATTGATAGTTGTTACTTTATTAAATAATTTTAGATTTTTTGACAACTTAACTATGTAAATAAGGAATAAGAATTGTAATCAAACACACTTTCGTACACCTGATGACATATCCTAGAATACTTTAATAAATAAACACCTCTCTCTCTCTCTCTCTCTCTCTCTCTCTCTCTCTCTCTCTCCCTACTTCATTCCTTTTATCTGTAGATATATATCCTTACATGTTTCCATCCTTTTACAACTTACTGATCTCTCACATTTTTTTGCTTTCACCAACTTTTCGTTTATTGCAGTTCTTCCTGACCACTCATTACAGTCTTCGTTACGTTAAAGACTTCCACTTATAATAAATGGAAATAGAATGGCTTGAGAGAATTGGCGTTGTTTAAAGTGCGCTAATTGTAATTGAAACAAATCTATCAATATTTATAGATTGAAAATTTATTAAAGAGATGGAAGAACAATGATAATTAAAACGTTAAAATGAATGAATAACTCATATCTTTCAGTTAATCTTTTAACCATCTTGAGGTAGTAGTAGACGCAAAACAATTTACAAACTTTGTGTTCCTATGTACATGAAAAATGATCAGAACGTATGAATTTATTTTTTGCAGTCTCCAGGGAAAACAGACTAAGCCTCGATTCGTCGAGAATACATTCTCCGATGCTAGTTACAAGGATGGAATTTACGATGTTAGTGCCTTTAATTACGAATAAATATTTTTATATGAGAAAATGGATATACAAAAAACTTACTCGTAATGGAAACTGCAAGCAACATAAATGTAAACTGCTTTCAAGTCTTCATAGCAAAAGCATCAACAATTAAAGATTTTTTAGTCAAATTATAAAATATTAGATGTAGTAAAAAGAAATCCATTATTTTTCCAATAGATGGCTTTAGTAATCTGTATCTCGCGTTGCAACTAGGTGCGCAACTAAGTTCCCGCTGTTTGTCAACAGATGGCTCCAGCAGTAAGTGCTGGTCGATTTTGACATAACCTAAACGTCATGAACCAAGCTTAGACATATGGTAAACAAACCGCTTTGAAACATTAGTGATTTTGTTTTTACATATTCTTTTGGTTGTGTGAAAATATCTGATTTTGTGCCAAATAATCGTCATATGCGGGAAGTATTGATTTTCTTCTTTCATTCGAAGAAAACGGCGGCTGAAGCGCATAGAGAGCTCCAAAAAGTTTACGGAGATGCTGCTCTAAGTGAAACAACGTGCCGAGATTGGTTCCGTCGCTTCAAAGACGATGATTTCGATGTTGACGACCGTCCGCGTGAAGGAAGGCCAAAAACCTTCGAAGACGCTGAATTGGAGGCATTGCTCGATGAGGATCCGTGCCAAACGCAAGAAGAGCTTGCTTCAGTATTAGGAGTTACCCGCCAAGCCATTTCCAAGCGATTGCATGCGTTGGGAATGATTCAGAAGCAAGGAACTTGGGTTCCTTATGAGTTGAAGCCAAGGGACGTTGAGCGTCGTTTTTTCGTCTGTGAACAACTGCTCCAGCGACAAAAAAGGAAGAGTTTTCTTCATTGCATCGTGACGGGTGATGAAAAATGGATTCATTACAGCAACCCAAAGAGAAGAAAGTCACGGGGCCGCCCAGTCATGTTTCTACGTCGACGCCTCAGCCGAATATTCACGCTGCGAAGGTTATGCTGTGTATTTGGTGGGACCAGGTCGGTGTTATTTATTATGAGCTGTTGAAACCGAACGAAACCATCACTGGGGAACAGTATCGACTTCAATTGATTTGATTGAGTTGAGCACTGCGCGAAAAACGGTCACAATACGCGGAGAGGCACGAAAAAATGATTCTACAGCATGACAACGCTCGGCCTCACGTTGCCAAACCCGTTAAAACCTACCTGCAAACGCTGAAATGAGAAGTCCTACCCCACTCGCCATATTCTCCAGATATTGCATCGTCCGATTATTACTTGTTCCGTTCGATGGCACATGGTCTGGCTGACCAGCAGTTCGACTCATATGAAGACATCCAAAAATGGCTTGATTTGTGGATAGCCTCAAAAGATGAATAGTTTTATCGTGATGGTATACGAGCTCTGCCAGAAAGATGGGAAAAAGTAGTAGCTAGCGATGGGCAATACTTTCAATGATTCATTTGTAACCATTTTTTCACAATAAAGTTGCATTTTCATCAAAATAACAGCGAGAACCAGTAGTTGCGCACCTAGAAAAATAATGAATTTCTTTTTACTACACTTAATATAAAATATTCAGTACAGAATAATGTGTCGACCATACATCGTCAAATATTAAAATGAATAATTTAATCATATACAATTTAATCATATTACGAAGTAATCATTTAAATTCATTATCATTTTATTTAGGTCGTCATTTTATTTTGAATTATTTTATTTAGGTTCGCCAATCATTTAAAAATCATGTTTGATGTCAAAAACAAAAACAAACTAAGAGTTAAAATAATTAAAATATACTTGGTTTAACAGTTTTATGTCTGTTTTTAAATTAATGCTACCATTTTGTTATTTTAAATTCATCATTTCTGATATCAGTCTCTTATTGTAATTTTGCTCATTGTTTAATATTTTAATGTCTAAATAAGTAAAAAGGAAAAAGGGCTACGAGCCTAAAACATAAATTGACAAACTGTATAAATAGTTAAAAAAATTGAAATAAAACTATGTCATAAAATTAAAAATATAATTTGACAATCAGAAGATGAACAAAACAAACGTTTCGATCCTAGTTGGATCATTTTCAATGTGACAAATAAATTAGTGTGACAAATAAATTAACAACGGTAATTAACAATAGAGTTATAATGTAGATAAAAACATAAGAAATTAAGTAAAATTCGCATTCGGACGCAAACTAACTATAAAACTCGCTCCAAATTGAGAAGAAATCAAACAAATTATAGTTGACAAAAATGTGCTCCTCCGAACCGTGTGTGTGTGTGTATAAGGACGAACATGTTTCTGTTAGCAAGTATAAATTGTAATAATAAATTAACGATAGAAGTAAATAAAAATAATAAGAAAAGTACAAATCGAGTCGCAAATAATAAAAAGAAAAGTACAAAATAAGTCGTAAATAATAAGTCAAAATTAAAAGAAAGAGACAAAAATTATCTTTGATATTATAAAACAAGCACATAAGAAAAAAAGAGTAAATTGCCACATGCATTGTATATGTATGATGAGTTTAGAACAAATAAATTTATAATAAATACCTTATGTGTGTGTCGAAATGATGTATTATCGATTAGGCAATGCAATTGGAATCGAAATTGATCGTCTCTCTAAGAAGCTAAGATATAAAGTACGACATATAAAGACAAGAAGGTTGAAATGGAAAGGGAAGGGGGAAAAAATCATTTCAGTGATATCTCTGAAGATAGAATTTTAATAGTATCTTACTTTTCAAAGACTTTTAGAGAATTCCTTTGAAAATCATTTTCAAGAGTCTGAATGTTCCTGAATTTCACGCGAATTCAATGTCTCTGAAACTTAAATGGATATAAATAACACGCTTTATCAGTTGAATAAGTGGTGTAGTACGTAATGTAGGAGACATAATCCAGAGCTCCCAAGTTCGAATCCCATTAGATAAGTGTGTTTTTCAAAATAATTTCGATAAAATCATTACATGTATTATAAAATTTATAAGTCTTAAAATATAAATTTATTTTCAAGTATCACATTGAAAATGTCTGAAAAATTCTAAAAGTTTATGAATATATTGTAAAAAATTTTATGAAAATCTTTAAAAGTCACTGAAATATTTTGATAAATATCTAAATTTATACTGAAAAATTCTCTGAAAAGCTTTGCAATGTATACGAAAATATTTAGACATTTTCAGAAAAATTTTCAGACTTTTTCAGAAAAATTTTCGGAGAAATTCAGAGAAATTTTTTCTTCATCTCGAAGCTTAAATTTTGCAGTGAACATTTGGTGCTTTCATTTTTTGTGTGAAGGTAATGGGATACATTTATTATTAAGTTAATTAATGTTTACAATTTATGACATTTTAAAAGAAGCTTACACGGAGTTTATAATAGCAGTTGTTCCGGTCGTAGGATCTTAAGTTATAGAAAATTAATCAATCACAGAATATGAGAAGAATAATTGACTATGATTCATCAATTTTCTATGACTTAAGCCCGATTGCACCAATGTTACTTTGACTTTAAGCAAGGCTTAAGACCCTACGACCACTACGACCATGGCGAAAGGGATAACATGGTGTGCGCAGTTTGGACAGTATCTCTTTCTAATAGACTTTTTACAATAAGTCATTACCTAAGCTTTAAATCTTAAGCTATATGAAATTAACCAATCATAAACAATTTTTTTTCTTACATTCGACTGTGATCAGTTAATGTCTTACGGTTTTTACTCAAAACTTAAGTAATAGCTTATTTTTTGTAGAAAATCCATAAATCTCTGATCTCTCTCTGTTTAATCGTTCATAAGGAAGAAGCTACTAACTGTGAAACGCTGAACGGCATTCATAGTCCGTTTTTATTTTAAAATCATCTTAAATATAATGTCTTAAGATGTTAATACAGTTCTCGGATTGACTTGTGACATCTTAAGACTATACTTAAGACAGTCTTAATTGCAAGAATTGATTATGAATACCGACCTGTTTCACGTCGTAAGGTAGGTATTGAATCTTTCCTTACACAAGAAAAGAATACCGCGTTTATGCTTTATTTCGCGTTTCACAGTTGTAGCCCTTGAATCTTATGAACATCCATAGACAAAGAGGGCGAAGATTTACAGAGAGACACTGTCCAACTGCACATACCATGTTATTCCTTCCATGGCTACGATTTCTATTGTATAATAGATCTCTTATTAAGTTTCAAACTTTGAATCGTAAGAAAGTGACCAATCACAGGAAAATAAATTGATGTTTATTACACTACAGAATATTTTGTGATTTATTTCAATTAGGAAGATTTGATTTTCTTATGTATTATGCTCATTTGCGTGCGCGAAATAATTGTGTTAATATAAGATTTGTAATAATTATTTGTAATAATTATTTTTAAGAATATGAATTTGTATAATCTGAATATTAATATAATAGGATTATCGTAATAAGAAATGCCAAAGATGAAGGATTTTTGTGCATTGTCACAAAGAAAAGTCAATTACAGCAAATACACATTTCTGAAAATTTCGTTCCAAAAATGATTACAAATTTAAATCAGAACAGAAATAATTCTTGGCACAATTGTAATCAGGAACTAAGTAATGTTTTAGTTGATAATCTTTGATGATCCCATACAGCACAGAAAGATTGTAGAAACATTGCAGAATGATTTCACTGAAACATTACAATATTGGTGGTTGCGAAACGTTGCTAAATCATTGTTGTAAAATTCGAATAATGTTAAGATATCCGCGTATTACAACAAAACGTTCCAGCAATATTTGAATGTAATGTATTAGGTGTTGGAATTAATTCGTAGCGTTTTACAAGTGATGGGAAGTACTTTCATTAATGTATTTTTTAATGCTCATGTGAAATAAATAACATTCTTTCATTAAAAAACGCTACGAATTAATTCCAACACCTAATATTTAGATAAATTTTTTACGAAGACTCTAAAATGAAAACTATTTCTATACATATATCTCACTAACTTTAATTTTTTTACAATCACATTTCTAGTGATATGTGTTTTCCAAAAACAATTTTTTATGATAAAACCATAAAATATTCCAATAAATATAGTATTAATTCTGAAGAATAAATTTATTCATAAGGATATAGTAAGTTATATGTGTGCCCCCAACAAACTACAAATATTATCCACATTAATATAATAATACAGTCGCTTGGTAAATTAATCATGAATTAAGTTAATCGCAGTGATTCTTTTTAATTCGAAACTCCGAATCAATTGAAATCAATGAAAAAATGACGGTATAAAATTTATCAATAAAATTCAGGCGCTGGTTTATTTTTGCGTTCATATCAGGCATAAATACATCATCGATCACATAATTAATATTTCGATAAATCGTTTTCAGCAGCTTAATTGCTTATCGTCTTATTCGATAAAAATTGCATTGATTGTGTTCAAACTCAATATTATACAATCTTTTGATTTCATATTTAAAATAAATATCAAACTTAGCTAATGAAATGGCCGTCAAATAATAGATCAATAAATTTTTTATTTAAATATAAAATGCATTATATCAATTATTATATCATAAAAACGACTGTTAATATAAAAAACTGTACTACATAAATATTGTAAAAACTTATATTTTTATATTATTATTGTAACAATTAAAGAATTACAGTTTTGCAATGTTTATGGAATATTACAAGTATATTACTTTTACAGGCATATTGTTAATTTACATTTCTGTAATATCTCTGCAATGTTACATTGCAATCTGCAATGTTGTAACATTACAACAATATTGCTTCAATCTTCTGTGCCGTATTTTATTTTGTTTTTGATAATGAGAACAGTTATGATAATCTTTCGAAAAATGATCGATGCAGCAATCGAGCAATCAAATGTATTACATATTTTTACATTTTTTATTTTTGAAAAAAATCCGTTATTTAATAATGAGCAAATCTCCGTGAAAAATTATCATTTGAACTGATAAATATAAAATACAGCAAAAAAGTTTAACTTCTTTACTTCATGTACTAAAAAGTGAAGGTCACGATAATCTTTCTAACAATGGTAAAACATTAATGAACTCAAATTGTTTTACCAGATTCTTTTCTCCTTGGTGCGTATCATGGATATAATAAGCCAACAACTCATGATTTTTTACAACACTTTGTCACAGAGTTCAAGCAACTATGTGCAATCGGTTTTACGTATAAAAATAATATTTATTATGTTAAAATTAAAGCAATCATATGTGATAGTCCTGCACGATCATTTATAACTTGTACAAAAGGTCATAACGGTTATTTTGGATGCAGTAAATGTAGAAGGAGATTATGAAAATCGAATGCTTTTTCTTGAGTAAAATTGTCATTTGTGAACTGATGAATCGTTTAATCTTCGACAAAATCCTGAACATCATATTGGAGTAATCAATTTTTGAAAGTATTCCATTACCAATAGTTATTACTTTTCCGCTCGATTACATGCATTTAGTATGTTTCGGTCAAAAATGAAAAAAAATGTTGAATTTATGGTTAAGAGGACCCATTCGAATTCAATGTCGATTATCCGACCAACAAATAAAAAATTTAAATAAGCGTATGCTTGCTTTAAAAAAATATGTTTGTGCTAAATTTGTCACAGTACTGTTCAACAAATAGTGTTGAAGAAATAAATAGACGAAAAGCTACGGAATTCCGAATTTTTTTATTATATCTTGATCTTATTTTGTTGTATAAATATTTTCCTTATAATTATTTAAAACATGTCATTGCATTTCATTGTGCAATTCGAATATTATGTAATCCCCAAGATTATTTATAAATAATGAGTATAAAAAGAACTTTTATTTTTTGTTCAAAATTATGAAATTTTATATGGTAAGGATAATATGATTTACACAGTACATAATTTAATACACTTGAGTAATGATGCTAAACAATTTGGGCCATTGGATAGTTTCAGTGCTTTTTCTTTTGAGAACTATTTGCATAGTTTAAAAAAATTGTGAAAGTATGAAAAGCCTTTGCCACAAATACATCGTTGAATAATTGAAAAGAATACAGCAAGTAAATATAAACAAAGTAAAGATACAGAACAATATCCAATATTAATTTTAAAAAACAATAAAAACATTCCATTTGAATGTTCTTCTTCTTATGAGACATTGAAATTTCGTGAATTCAAGTTATCTTGTTTTTCACATTGTTTTTGTTATTTAAAAAAATAATAAAGTCTTCATTGTTTTTATTATTTAAAAAAATAATAAAGTCTTCATGATACATTATATTGGATTGAAAAATGGAAATCCTGGTCATTTAAAAAGTATTCTTCTCTCAAATTTTATCCATGCAATTCTCAAAATGTGAATATTTTTGTGGTCTCTAATAATTTAACTGAACTGAAATGTATTTTTGCGAACGAAATCCAAAGAAAAGCTGTATTACTTCCGAATCAAGAAGACAAATTTTGTCTTTCCACTTCTTCATTCAGATTTAATACAAGGTATATACAGATTGACGAAACGCAAAATTAGTTCATAATTTTACTTATTTATTTAATTATTGTAATTTTTTATTTTTATTTTTATATAGATGTTTAAAGTTGTGATTGGTTATGGCTAGTGTTTAGTTGTGCTACAATCATGGCTTGATCCTGATGAAGAAACTAAGTTTCTGGGCACCACATGGTATTGACGTGTCAAAAGCGTTGAAGAAAATATTATCTCCAGAAACTTCATGGGAGAGCATTCCATATAAATATGCCATTCGGTAAGAATAATAATAGATTAAATAAATTTTGACGAGCGTAATATTTCAGGTATACATTTTGATTTGAATGGATATTTTGTTATAATTCATTATTTTTACATTTCTATAAGTAATAAATAACATATAAAATAAAACATTTGTAACGCATTACGTTACAATACGTTATGTTTTGATTGTAAAACTGTATGTGACAATAAATATCGAAGAAAATTATAACGTTTAACTTTACATATTAAGGCCCAACTTGTTATTTCTCATCTTTTTCCAATTCTAGAATTGAAAAGAGATAATGAATAAGTTGAACCTCGGTTAAGAGTTAACCGTCAGTTGTGAAACTGGGTTTAACTCATTCTAATTCGTGAGGATTTGAAAAAAATGATAGATTGATCAATAATTTTGTCATTTTGTGACCAGACTGTGTTCTAAAGTTTCTAATTTTAAATAAAAAATATAAAATCTTATTATGTATGTATGTATGTATGCATTATTATATAAATAATAAACAGAGTATCTCTGAAATACATGCAGTCATTCATTTCATGTTTTACTGCGTCCAATGGAGAATTAATTATTTTTTATTGATGTTTTTGATTATTTTTGGAGATTCCTTTAAAGATGCTAAAGAAGCAGAGAAAGATGCAGAATTTGTGTCATCAGATAAAGGAAAAATTATAGCTCTTCAAAATAAAAAAAGATTTGCCTTTAAAAAGATAAAGGAAACCTAAAATTTTTGATAATTTTAATGATGACAAAGATTGATCTTCCGATATTGAAAATCTATAAAATTAAATTATTATATTTCTAAGTTTTTTACTGTTTTTCAATTTAAAATTTTTAATTATATCTGGCTTCATTTTTTATAGCAAATGATTCTGAGAGATCAAAAAATTCTTGGGAAACTCAAACTTCTGATGAAGAATCGGTACCAAAACTAAGTAAATATTTAAAAATTAAAGCAAAAATATTATATACTTTGCAATATATATATATATATATATATATATATATATATATACAGGGTGTTCAAAAAGTCCCGGACCGGGTGAATAACTTGAAAAAAAAAATTTTTTTGAAAAAACGCCGAAACACCTGAAACGATTTTTCAAAAAATCTATCTTTTGAGAGGGGTGTTTTGGATTCGCCTCGAAAAGACCTTTCAAATGAGCCCCCACTTGACCTATGTTGCTATTTAATATTTTCGACCCCTCTCGTGCCCCACGTGCCCCATTGGGGGCGGGGGAGTCGCAACCCCTTCCAAAAGATAGATTTTTTTGAAAAATCGTTTCACGTGTTTCGGCGTTTTTTCAAAAAAATTTTTTTTTTCAAGTTATTCACCCGGTCCGGGACTTTTTGAACACCCTGTATATATATATATATATCTTGTATAAAGCTTATTATTTCAAATTTAATATTTTAAAATGTATCATTTGTATTTGCAGAGAAAATTGAGAAAAATGTTCCGAATCATATAATTACTTCATATAATTACAAATATGATATAAACACATATATGAAGTTAAAATCTGATAAATTTTTTCTTATGATTAAGTAGAATTTATTCATGCATTATATAATTACACATACATATATATATATACAGGGTAAATCAGAGTCGTTGAACCAGCTTTTTACCCTATGAGAAAATTATCGACTGCACACGTTATAAATCAATTATATCGCATGCTTGGTTACTGAATAGATATTGAAGTCGATAATTTTCTCATAAGATAAAAAGCTAGTTCAATGACTCTGATTCACCCTGTACACACACGCACGCACGCACGCACGCACGCATATGTATAAGATGTATTGTAATCATTTTACATACAATTATTATATATTTATATGTGATTACCTTGGTGGAAAAATTTAGCTGAAATTAATCCACGTTTTGAAACATTTCAGCAATTTCGCAGTAACGTTCCAAAACGAAATAATATCAATAAAATTTTTTCATCATATATTATATAGATTTTTAGAAAGAATACTTAGAAAATAATTAATGATAAAGTTTGTATAATTTTATCTTTTTTTTTTTAGATACACAACTCGAACAGGACAAGTCTTTCAAATGTTCAAATATTTCTGATACTCGTAAGTTTGACGATGATTATCATCCGCAAAACAAAGAAAATTTTAGAGGTAAAGAAATTATTTGTTACTAATAAAATTTATATCGTTTATAGATTTATAAAATGTATGTATTCACATACACACATATCTATTTTATAAATGATATTCAAGAGAATTATTCCGGAAGGATAAAATATAATGTGAAAAAACCTTCACCTAATACAGAAGAAAAGCGGTGTCTTCCTACGATAAAACACAGTACATAATAATGCTATTATTTTTATATTTTATATGTTTATTATAAATATTTTAAAATGTGTTTTAATATTCATTATTAATATTCTTTAATTTTTATTTATCAATTGATTATAATCCCGAAATTGATATAAAAACGATAAACAGAATGAAATCTGAACCTTCTAAAGGTAATCAGGAAAAATAGTTTTTTATTATACATATTATACTATTTCTACAATTTTATAATCGAACTACCTATATTTTTAATTATTAACAATTATTTTTCTTTTTTTGATAGGGAAAGATGATTCTGCGCTATAAGTGCAACAACCAAATATTATTTCAAATCCTTTTCAAACTTTGGAAAAGAAAAGCAAAGGTCAGTCTTTTGTACATAGTTGGAAATATAAATTTAACACATTTGACACATTCCAAACGGTCATTCAATATTTTGTGTTAATTTAATACAATATGATTATATATATTATATATTAGGAAATAATGCAAACATTATATGCAAATTTTACACAAAAAATGTAACACTGACAATTTGTAAGCAATTATATATCTTCATTAAAATTAACATTTATAATATAAATTAATTAACATATTTCAATAAATTTAACTTTTACAATATTATATTATTACATATTTATTATTACACAGTATTTATTATAGTTTATTTATTTGTCTTAAAATGTATTCTTTGAAAAACATTTTTATGTGATTTATTCGCTACTCACAACTGTATTACTTTAACATTGAAAAATATTGAAAATCAATTTAATACAAAATATTAAAATAATCACAGTATGTTAAATAACATTAACAATAAGTTAAATTAACACTGGAATATATTAAAAATTTAACACAAAATTTTAACAAAGACTTGAGTGACCATCTGTAACACAAATACAAAGTGTTTCTTACTGTGTAGCCTTCTTGCATTTTATTATTTTATGTTATTTAATTATTTTTTTTAGGAGAAAATTCCACACAAGGATATTTAATATCAATAAATCGAAAAGTAGATGCAGTCTTAACTATTCTTCATGAACACAATATCCTTCAACAGCAAATTATTCTTTGAATTTATTACCTAATTTTCCGTTAAATTCAATGGAAGACTTTAAAAAAATTTGTAATGATTTAAAAAAGAAGAACTACGAAATCAATTTGTAAGTTTAACATTATTTTTTATTAATAAAAAGATGAATATATTTTTAAAGTTACATTTCGTATTTGATATTTTTTACAGCAAAAAAAGATTCTTATGATAGATGGAAAATCAGCAGAAAAATAATCATTTTCAATGATAACTTGGATATGTTGCTGGAAAATGTAAAATGGTAAGCACTAATTAGTGAGACTTATGACGACATTATTGATTCAATCAGTTGGCTCACTACATATGCTGAGGATTCAGTGGAATGCGAAGCTTCTAAAAATTTGTGGTGGGGATCATTATTTAAAAAAAGAAACTTACGATAAGTCTTATTACATCAGTCGCTCTGTGGACCGCTCCTACTACATAGAGCAGATTTTGCTTTTACTGTATTAAAATGTATATTACCCTTGAAAACGTCTCACGCTGTGAATTATTACGTTCCAATTCAACAGGATGAGACGTGTGAGAGACAGTAAATTTATTCAATTTTTATAAAATTTTGATTATACATTTTATACATTATGCATTTTTCTAAGGTTTATTTACATATTTTCTATTTTCAGCGCATCTTCTCATACATCTTCGAAATCTCGCTACATACCTCATATCTTGATGAGGAGATTGCATTGACAGCGTATAAATTCTTGGACATCGGGATCGTCATGGGATCTACGTCTCATGTAGAAATTGCGATCTACGACAATCGAGAAAACCGCATAATCCTGCCTCATGCTACGTGAAAGGCGTTCATCGAGAGATGTGCAGATATTGAGCAATTAATACAGTCAACTGTCCCATCATCATCATCATCATCACCGATTTAAGATCTGAATCTAGAACTTGTTAAAGTGATATGAAAAACGTAAAATTGTCATTGTATGATACATGCTTGTACATGAAATCAACAACCATATTTTTCTTATTTGAGCTCGAGCAATGTATCGAGCATGCGTACTATAAACTAAGTCAATGTACGCACGGCGTTAGTGAAAAATTCAAATATTTTGTATAATTTCTAAGACAAAATTGTATTACTAATAAACGCGATGCTGTAAACACTTTACACAAAATTTATGATAAAAATTCTATTATAGAATGTAAACTAATGGTATATGGTTTAAATTATATTGTACATGCTGCATTAAATATTAGATAAATAAATCTATATTAAAAAATTTCTTTGAAAATTGATCTTTTTCCTAATCTCTTCATCATTCCTTCTTTATATCTTCATGATAATAAATTACTTAATAAAGCGCGTCCGGCTGATTGACTTATACCATTAAAATATTATTAATATTTGCTTGTATCATTCTATTGTAAAATCGCATCATAAAAGTCGTAAAATAAAAACCATATCTTTTTAATAAAATCGCATGCGAGAAAATATATATCAACAATTTGTGACTACTATACAAAATTGTATTAACAATAAATGTGATGTATTAAAAAATTACGTGAAGTTTATGATGAAACTTCAATCATGGAGTGTGAATTAGTAATGTGCGCTTCAGATGAAATTGTATATATTGCAATACAATTAAAGTAAGAAATAAATTAATATTTTATAAAAAATATAATGATATTTAAATATATTAGGTGTACAACTTTGCTTCCGCCGTTTTCCTATAGATGACTTTAGCGGTAAGTGGTGGTCGAAATAAATAGATCATAGACATACAATAAACTTGGGCATCTGTCAATATAACCCCATAGAAACATTAGTCGATTTGTGTCTGCATCATAAAGTTATTCTCGATTGAAAATGTCAGTTTACGAGCCAAATTCTCATCATTTGCGGGAGGTTCTAATTTTCTGCTTCAATAGGTATAAAGAAATCTGCGGCTGAGGCTCATCGAATGCTCTCAAATACCTATGGTGAGGCCGCTATTAGTGAAAGAATGTGTCGTGAGTGGTTTCAACGCTTCAAGAACGGTGATTTTGACGTCGAAAACCAGCATAGCGGTGGAAGAGAGAAGGTTTTCGAAGATGCAGAATTGGAGGCATTACTTGATCAAGACTCGTGTCAAAATCAAGAAGAATTGGCACGATCATTGGGAGTGACTCAACAAGCCATTTCCAAACGCCTCAAAATCATGGGAATGATTCAGAAGCAAGGAAATTGGGTGCCGTACGAATTGAAGCCGAGAGATGTTGAACAGTGTTTGTTTGCTTGTGAACAAAGGCAAAGACGGAAGGGATTTCTGCATCGCATTGTGACTGGGGACGAAAAATGGGTTAACCGTTACGATAACCCCAAGCGCAGAAAATCATGGGGAGTTCTTGCCCATGCTTCCACGTCGACGACCAAACCGAATATTCACGGCTCCACGGTCATGCTCTGTATTTGGTGAGACCAGCGTAATGTATTATGAGCTGTTAAAACCGACTGAAACAATCACAGGCGATCAGTATCGAACGCAATTGAGCGTTTGAGCATTGAAAGACAAACGGCCGCAATGCAACGAGAGACACGATAAAGTGATTTTGCAGCATGACAATGTTCGACCCCATGTTGCGAAAGTGGTCAAGACATACTTGGAAACGTTGAAATAGGAAGTCCTACTCCACTCACCGTATTCTCCAGAATTGCTCCCTCTGACTATCACTTGTTTCGATCAATGGCACACGGTCTGGCTGACCAGCACTTCCGGTCTTATGAAGAAGTCCAAAAAATTGGATCGATTCGTGGATCGCCTCAAAAGATGACCAGTTTTTTCGATGCGGGATTCGTACGCTGCCCGAAAGATGGGAGAGAAAGTAGTAGCAGCGATGGACAATACTTTGAATCATAAATGTATAACCAGTTTTTTACAATAAAGCCTCAAATTTCGGAAAAAAACGGCAAAAGCAAAGTTGTACACTTAATATTATAGAATTTTTTAAATTATTTTTAGCCTCCTTTTTGCCTGCCTCTATTTAGCGGTTTAGAATTATATAATAAAAAGGCATGCAATTTTTCCTCAAATAAGTTAATCAAATTATTAAATAAAAATAAAAATTGAATAATAAGAAATTATAATTTTAATTTCTATTTTTTTCTTGGTTTCCTCCACAATCCTAAAATATTTTTTTCGCTCCCTTCTACGACATCATTCGTTTGTCACGTAACTTTGAAATCTGCACTCCTGTTTCTTCTTACTGCGAGTGGAAAAAAATCTTCTTTCTCTTTTATTAAATAAATATAATATATTGTTTTACGATTTTTTAATGATATGATTTAGCAATGATTTTAATTTAACAACTAATTATAATAATATTTTTAGTAATGTAATATAAATAGAGAGCTGAGCGTTCCTAATTATCAAACCATTATAAACTATTATTGAGTAACTATCGAATACTTATTATGCTACGTCGTACTATTGAACAGCTATCATATTATTAATTAATTCTAAATAATAGTTATTTAAATCTCGTCATACACCTCATATATTGAGAAGAAGATTTACACTGACTCTTACAGTTTATACAACTACCTGGATGTCGGAATCGTTGTGGGACCTGTGTTTTTTGTGGAAATTGCAATTGGCAACAACCAAGGTAACAACATAATCTTACCTCGTGCTATGTGGCTTTCACCGAAAGACGCGCGGATATTGAGCGATTCATGCAATCAATTATACCTTCATCATTATCGGTTCAAAATCTTGCGATAGAAATCGTAAAAATGCGTGATGTGAATGTGGTCAAATTAACATTGCGCGAAACATGTCTGTATATGAAACCGTCAACCATGCTCTTCATGTTCAAACTCAAATTGCGTCGAGAATGTATACTCTGAGCTGTGCCAGTATACGCATATCGTCAATGAAAAATTTAAATTTTTGTAACACTTTTAGGTGAAAATTGTATCATCGATAAATATGATGCTGTAGATTTTTTGCGCAAAATTTATAATAAAAAATCAAATATAGAGTGTGATTTAATAGTTTATGCTTTAGGTAATATTATAAACAGAGTGAAAATGTACATTTTATTGCTAATCAGCAATAAACGAAGCAGGTGCTTAAAATTCGATTCGAAATTAATTAAATTAAATTAAATTAAATCTTTATATTATTCGTGAAAATATCACTTTTATTTATCATACAAGTGATATGATTAAATGTTATAACAATAAATTGCGCTTTGCCTAATTATGATCCAATGTCAGAGGCGTTAATCGTGAGCTGGCTCAAAGGAAAATGGATCAAAGGAAACAAAAAATTCTTATACCATTTTGAGATACTCGCTGTAGTTTTTGAATTAGAAAAGAAAATGTCTAAGTCAATATGCGGTTAAGCCGCGCCGCGCGAATTCGCAGGACGGCCCACACTAGAGTGGCGACGAAGCGCTTTTTCCCCCTCTCTGCGCGCCGCCGCCGCTGCCGCTTAGTCTTAGTAAGAAGCGTCATTCCTCCTATCGGTCGCGCGCAAACGAAGTAGTACCTCTATTCAACTACAGAAATGGATTGAACCATTGTAAATAAACCAGCAATATATTATCAGCCGGAAACGCCATAATAATATATTTTTGTATATATAGAAATATATATCAGAATCGTTGTTTAGAGAAGGAATCGTGCGTCCTTGCTGCATCGACGATGCCAGAATCGATAGAAATCACATTCTTGAATTGCAGAACGAATTATTGAAACAGAAGTAAGACAAAGTGAGACAGAGAAAAAACAAAAAAGGATAGAAACTCCGATTGTAATCGGTGAGACTCCGCACGCCGAGCTGGGCTCGTCGAACAAAACAGCGAGTCTATCCTTCAGAGTCTCTCTCTCTCTCTCTCTCTCTCTCTCTCTCTCTCTCTCTCTCTCTCCCTCCCTTTCTCTCTACGGTCGCTTGTTTCTAGCGATCGAAAATGCTTTCTGGAAAATTTCGGCCTGCTCAACGTGTATAATTAAGAGGAGAAGGAACATTATATAATAGATAACATATAAGTTTTAATAAATTATGTTAATCCTATATCCCTCCAATTTATGTATAATAGCAAAAATAATTTCAAACACGACAATTTACGAGATATTGATATTTCCATGATTTTCCATGAGCGTTATATACAACGTTCATAGAAGTGATTTGCATGACCTCGGCATGGTCTCACGCATATGATGCGAGATCTGAATGTTAGAGATCCCATGATCAATTCCTTTTTTCTTTTTTCATAATTTTTTTTTTTAATAAGTGACATTGTTAATAAACACATATTACAGGCTAAATATATTTTTATTTAATTATTGAAATTATATGTGTATTTGTTGATTGTATGCCGTTAGTCCCACTATATGTATATCACGTTTTTTGTTTATTATTATATCAGTTACAGATGGCGTGAGCACCCTTCTCGTACTAACCTAACCTTTTTTTTTATTATTGTTTCGCACACGCCAGAAACCAAGCTCTGTCTTTTATCTTATTCAAAAATAAAGAAAATCCCAATAGGTTATGGGCCCAGGAGTGTGAACGGCTATAATAATAAATAAAAAAAAAAGGAGAGTGATAGTGTGCAAGGAAGACAGAGGTCCAAGTAACATCGCTTGAATCTGCAAGGATGGAAATAAACTTGAAGTCTGTTACGCAACTGAACTCAAGCAGTTACGTTCGTTGGCGTTTTGAAATTCAGGCTCATCTCGAAGCAAACGATGTGTTTGATGTGGCTGATGGATCGAGAGAGCAACCAACGGATGCCACACTGGCTGATTGGAAAAAGAAGGACGCTTTGGCGAGGTCTTTGTTAAGTAAATCTCTCGATGATGCACATTTTAATTTGGTGGTCGCCTGTAAATCATCCACTGATATGTGGAAGACTCTCGTGGGACATTATGACGAGGTTTCAAACACGACAAAGCTAGCTGCATTGGAAGCATACAACGACTATCACTGGAAAGACGATATGACTGTGACGTCGTATATTTCAGGGCTTATGCTCATTGAAAATAAGCTTAAGGCGCAAAAATTAAACATCGAGTGAGACTACGTCAAGAGGGGGTGTTGATTGTATGCCGTTAGTCCCACTATATGTATACGTCACGTTTTTTGTTTATTATTATATCAGTTACCTGACAGATGGCGTGAGCACCCTTCTCATACTAACCTAACCTTTTTTTTTATTATTGTTTCGCACACGCCAGAAACCAAGCTCTGTCTTTTATCTTATTCAAAAATAAAGAAAATCCCAATAGTATTTTTAAAAGTTTCAAAACCGACAATTATAGCAAAAAATAATTCGACGTAGTATGCGTCGAATAGATAGAAAATCAGTATTTTTATATGTAAAAATATATGTAAGATCTGTTTACCTTTAGAAAAAATCCGAAAAGAAATCATGTTTCTGTAATAATGTTACGTTGATGTCGATCAGTACTTTCTGTGAAATGTTTTTTTTATAACTATCATCCGAATGAAAATTTTGATAATCAATCAAATCGCAAAAGTGCGATGATTAATATAATTATAAGGATGATGTCAATATAATTTTATGATTAACAAATCAAAAAGCTTTTTATATGTGCCTTTATATGCAATATACAAATAATTTTTTATTTATCTATTGAAGTGATTCAGTATTCTTCCTATAGTTATTGGAGTACATGTTAAATTTTGGGTTGATTTTTGAAGCGTCGCTTTCTTTCCTCCCATCGCCGCCGTTCAATGCTCGACGGCTGAGCCGTATCGGATCACACGCGGATGTGTATCTCAGGAGCGTTGCAATAAGAAATACTGCTACCTTCTAGCAAATTATCAATCTTTTACTTTCCTTAGTCTTATGTGATGTCTTCTTTATTCAACATGCCTTCTTTATTCACATGTTGAATAAAGAAGACATCGCGGAATTATTGGAGTTAAGTCATTCCAATTTAAAATTACGCATCTCATTCTGTATCGACTCTTATTCTTTAGCCTTAAATTGATATTATCAGTATTCTATATTAAAAGATATTACATTTTGTGGCACATAAGCGTGGTCAATAGCTCTTTGAAAGAAAAGAATGTATCATAAAAATAATAAAGTAATATTTTAAAAATACATAATATTCAGTAAAATGTATTTACTTATTAATATGATGTTCAATCAATATTATTAAGAAAATAATTAAGAAATTATGTAGGAAGGAAAATATTTTCATGATAATTTTCATGCTAAAATGTTGTCATGTTAATTTTCATGTTAGAAGGTATGATAGCAGCATATTTCTTATATTGTGACGCTTCTGAGATGCACGTCCACGCGTGATCCAGCGGTTCAGCCGTCGACTGTTGAGCGGTTGTAAAGGAAAAATAGGTAGCATTTCAGAAATTGACTCGAAATGTGTAACTAGTTCCGAGCACACTGAAGTACACATATAATTTCCATAATTTTATAAAAATATATTTGAAGTATAATAATATGTTCATTAATAACGTTATTTAAAAAAAAATTATGAAAAAAAGGAAAAAACAGGATCGAACATAGGATCCTCAACATTCTGATCTCGCACTTAACACCCAAGACCTTGCTGAGTTTTTGCGGATCACCTCTATGAACGCGATACATAACATACACGGAAAATCGTAAATTATATCTCGTCAACTATTGAAATCATTTTTGCTATTATGCGTTAATGAGAAAGATATATGATTAACCCTTTCACTTACAATATCATGTGAGACTCATGGTAAAGAAATCGGGTCAAACATAAACAACACGTTCCAGGCTGTTAATTATCGACGCGTCATCGAAACTTAAATCGTAGGGCAAAGGATTAATATAATTTAATAAAAATTATGTATTATCTAGAATGTCTCTTTCCCCCTTATGATACACGCTAAGCGGCCGAGATCGCCGAAAAATATTTTCGGTCGCTAGAAACAAGCGATCACAGAGAGAAGGACAGAGAAAGACTCATTGTTTTGCTAGACGAGCCCAGTTCGGCGTGTCCGCGCGGAGACTCACCGATTACAATCGAAGCTTTTATCTATTTTGTTTTTTTTTCTGTCTCGCTCTATCGAAACAACAGAAATTGAAAGAATTTTAAATCATAAACATGGTTGCCAGTTCTCCGTTTTTTTTTGACAGTCTTCGGTTTCTTGGCTAATATTCAATACTCCAGCAGATGTGAAAATCTCCAATTTTTGTCGTCTGCTGGAGTATTAAATATTAGTCCAAACAACCAAAGTCTGGCAAAAAAAAAAACGGAGAACTGGCAACCGTATTTGTGAATTAAAATTCTTTCATTTTTTTTTATTAAATTATATTAATCATATGTCTTTCTCATTAACGTATAATAGCAAAAATGATTTCAAAACATAAACATTGATGAGATATACAATAGTTTACGACTTCCGTGCACTGTATGTACCGTGTTCGTCGAGGTGATCCGCAAGAACTCAGCGTGGTCTCGGACGTTAAGTGCAAGATCAGAATATTGAAGATCTTATGTTCGATCCTGCTTTTTCCTACTTTCATAATTTTTATTTAATAAATAACGTTATTAATAAACATATTACTCCAAATATACTTTTTATAAAATTTCAGAAATTATATACGTGTACTTCAATGTGCTCGAAATTAGTTACGCATTTCGAGCCGATTTCTGAAATGCTGCTTACTTTTCCTTCACAATCGCTCGACGCTTAACGGCCGAATCGCTTACGCGTGGACGTATATCTCAAGAGCGTCATAGTATAAGAAACGTGCTGCGACCATACCTTCCAGCAAATTGTCATGAAAATATTTTCCTTCCTACATATTATAATATTGTATTTTCTTAATAATGATGATTAAACATCATATTAATAACTTGATGCATTTTACTAAATGTAATGTACTTTTAAAATATTACTTTATTATTTTTATGATACATTCAGTTTCAAAGAGTTATTGATCACGTTTTGCCATAGAATGTAATATAAAATTTTACTTTACCGCGTCATATATCTGGTCATCTATTTGTATTTTTTTTTTAGTGGAATAAACCTGGAGAATACATTTAAATAACGTATCAATAATAGAACTTCAAAGATAGAGAGTTTTTTTACAATAACATGGATTTAGATACGGTGAACGCCTTTTCTTAATTAGTCGCTAAGGAGAAGATAATGTGATCACGATATCGATTATGTATCTTTTTTCTTAGAGTGAAAAATAAAAATTTTTTGCATGTATGTATATATATATATATATATATATATATATATATATATGCATACATATATTATTTTGCGTGACGCTGTATGTGTAGAAAACAACGGCGTTACACGAGTCAATCAGCTGTAACCAGTATGACCCGCATTCACAGTATCATTGCCGCGCAACAGTACTGTCAATTCAGTGTACTGTCTTTCAATAAAAGTATATGTTTTGTGTAATTAAAACACTATATGATTTCATTTATATATTAAAAAAATTCAAATTACTCCGCTTTATTCTACTTTTTATTTAAAAAAGATCATATCGTGACGACCATTGTTACATGTCAATATCCTGATTCCAATTATCATTACTTAGAGTGATGCTTATAGTGTTTGATGAAATACAATTATATTCAAGTTACGGTTTTAAATTATCACTAAATAAAAATAAGTATTGTAAACAATTTACATATAAAAATACATATACAATAAAAAATGTTGAACTATCATTATATCGAACACAGATATAAAATGGATAAAACTTTCCTAACCAATATTCTGCCTCTTGCATTCTCTCTACTAATTAGCAGCAATTCGTATCTTTTCTTCGCATTTCATAAAAACTTCCACCGGTGTCGTCAAATAAGTCATGCTGGTAAAAGCGTTGCGTTTACACTTGTTGCACTTAATTCTCCCAATGTTCTTTTCGCTAAAAATATTAAAAAAAAAAAACAATGTGCAAGTTGAATTCAATCAATTTTCTTCGACTTTAATACGAATTCAAGTAGCTTTTTGCTACTCTTAGAACTTACACGAATAACTTACATTTTAACATAGCATGACTTTTTCCGTTTACAACGCCTTTTTCTGTTTACACGTAAACAATGCCTCAGTCTTTTCAATGTTTAAAGGTTGTTTCCGTGCTGTTTCTATTTCCCGTCTTCAAGCATCTAAAACACGCATCTTCCATTAGATTGTTTATTATGCAAACATTTAAATAATTTTAGTAATTAATCAACAGTTTTCTTGTTTCTATTTTACAATAATATGATTATAACTTAATTGATTTAATATAGATATATGTATATCTTTCAAAAAAATTAATCAATTTTTATCATTTTGTAATTTTATACACGCGTTTTGTGTAATGCTTCATAAAGTTGAAAAATACTTTTAATAATAATAAAAAATTGAGAAAAGTAGCAATATATGTCAATAAAATTATCAAAATAATTAGAACACACTAAAATGTTCAATTATAAATCATATTGTAATTTTTTCATTTCATAAATATCTATTGTACTTGTTGTATTACGTTGACTTTCTGGAGAAATATACATATAAAGAGGAATAGCATGTTATATTGTGACAAACATTTTTGAACTATTAAAACATGTAATATTAAAAACTTTGTTATTAGATATTTTTTTAGTATATAATATGTACATACTGATAAATTATCCGAGCACTATCAAAAATTTAATGATCATGTTATCCTTGATTGTTATGCTTGATTCTGTTAGATATTATGGTAGCAACTTGTCTGTGATAATATACTGATACTTAGATTCGTTTCGATTTGTTACAAAGGTGATTGAAGGTGGTTAAATTTCTCGAAACAATGTACGTATCTGATATGATCATTAAATTTTATCATTAAATTTAACCTATCATTAATATCTTCTAGTTGATTGTATGAGAATTAAATCGTTACCTGTTTTACAGAAAAAAAAAAATGAATCTTAAGCACTTCCTTTACACAGACGAAAATTCGTCGTGACATTGTGTATTATTATTTGTCATATCATATATGCTACCACTATTTACATACATGTCAAAAGTTTAGATTGTTTTAGAATTATTTATTAAGTGTGAGAGAGATCTTTCTTTAGAAAAGGCAGATAAACATCGGGTAAACCTTCCGTGTCACTTTGTTTATTGGTACTACTTATTTGGCTTTTTATGTATATCATTTCAGAAATTCTTCTTTTCAATAATAATTGTTCTGTATCTAAAATTCTAATATTATCCCAATCCAATTCGTGCATCTCATTCAATTGGTGGTGTGAAACCACTGACATCTCAGAGATGGATCTTCTTATGTCAGCCTTATGTTCTTTGATTCGAGTTTTTAATTTTCTTTTGTTTGGCTAACATAAGAGGATTCATAATTTAAACAATTTATTTTATAAACCACTTCACAATGGTTATCTTTACACAAACGATCTTTTCCAGTTTTAATAAATCTATTCAATTTATATTTGTAAGCAATATTAAAGCCCTGACCATGCGATAATTTTTAAAAAATTTTTCCGATACTTAAATATGATATTATAAAAAACTTTTTCTTTAAATTAGAATTAAAATCGCTTTCATTATTATTACACTCACTATTTTTATCTAAATTCGTTCTATTTTCTAAAGTTTTAATTCTGTTTTTTTATTGTTGAAAAAATTAATTCAAGAGGATAACTATTCATTAACAGAGTGTGAACTAAGTCAGAAATATTTTTTTCTTGAAATTTTGAATGGGATAAAAACAATGTTCTATCTAATTGCCCGATGATTACACCCCTTTTATGTACTAACGGATGATTCGAATAATAATTCAAATATCTCCCTGAATTAATAGGTTTTTTATAAATGTCGAAGATGATTCTTCCTTCTTGTCTCATTAGTTTAACATCTAAAAAATTAATGCCGTTTTCGTCGCCAAAGTCAACTGTAAACCTTAGCCTTTATATGATATGAATTAAACAATTCCAGAACATTCTCTACTTTGTTTTTATGCACGGACAATACAATATCAATATAACGGAAATAAAAAGACGAAATAATATTATTGGTCGTAATAATTTCTTGTTCTTGTAGAACAATATTCGCTAATATAGGGAACAATGGAGAATCCATTGGCATGCCAAAAATCTGTTTAAATATTTTTTTGTCAAATTTAAAAAATGTAGAGTTAATTATAATCATAATTGCTTTTTACAAACTCATGGAAAGGAATCGAAGTCTTGTTTTCAATCAAGTTCCATCTACGTTCAATACTCTTTAATACTAAATCGATCGGAATGTTCGTATACATCGAAACCACGTCGAATGATATAATATTGAAATTCTTATCGATTACCCTTCCATTGTATTTATTCACAATATCAAAACTGTTTACATAACTGAAATTCTTTTTATTATTATTATCTATAATATCTTTTAAGAAGGTCGCCAATGGATAAAAAGCACTGTTTATGCAACTAACTTAATATCAGCAGATGACCTTCCTTATGAATTTTAGGCAATCCATAAGAATTTTTTTCTATAAAACAGGTAATGATTCAATTCTCATAGAATTGACTAGAAGATATTAATGATAGGTTAATTTTTTAAATTAGAATCTGGAAATTCTTGTTCTACATAATTTGCAATATGACAATTGGCGCTGCAACATTGTTGTACGATGCACCTTCACAAGATGAAAGAACACGTTTATATATAGTTATATTACACGACGGCTGAATTTAATGTCAGATATATGTAATTCTGCGTTTTAAAAATATTTGTGAATTTACTGAAGATGGTCAGATTGTGGCCGAAACATCTGAAAAAAATGTTTTATTAATGTAATGTATATTAAATATCACAAATAATATCTTGTGCTGTGGTTTTATGTTCTTCTTTTTGTAAGTTTTGATTTATAAATCACATTCGTTTTAATTATATATTTTCTGTTAACTCATCAAAATTACTCCGCTTTACCCTGCATAAATATTATATATACATCTAATTATATAGAAAAAGTAACAAATATAATAAATAATTAGAATAATTTTGACATTATTTTTTACGAAAACATGAAAAATATACTTATATAAAAATAATCAATTATATTAGGTGTTGGAATTAATTCGTAGCGTTTTTAATGAAAGAATGTTATTTATTTCACATGAGCATTAAAAAATACATTAATGAAAGTACTTCCCATCACTTGTAAAACGCTACGAATTAATTCCAACACCTAATATATAAAATTATATACGTATATTATTACATATAGGATATTATATAATTTTTTTGTAAAAAATCAATTTAAATGTTATTTTTTATTAATTAATATTCAATCTTCTTATTAATTCTTATTTATTAATAAATAATAATTATTGTTATCATTTTTTAAATATGAAGAAAGAAGGAAAAAATATGAGAATATTTTACATATATATTTATATAATATTATACTTATATATATAATAAATGTTTTTATATAAAATATTTCTTACGAGACACGTTTGTTATCAGTTAAAAGTTTATTATAAGATATACGTGACGAAAATTCGTACATATTATTGGATTGTATGAATGAAAATGCTTTTTGCTTTAAAAGATTATATTAACCCTTAATACACACTTATACTTAGTACACACTTTAGCACCCTTATTACACACGATGGATCTTTCGCGTCTTGGATTAATTTCATCACTTTTATAAGTATATAAAAATTATTAAGCAATTTTTACTTTTATATTTTGACATCTTCAGAAAATTATTCTGAAGAGAGTATATTTATAATATTTTTACAAAGTTGTATATGTATAATAAATTGTATATAAATTATGTACAATTGTTGCACATAAAAAAGAAATGTGCAGGACACAAATGACCTAAAAATGATCTTGAAGAGTCTATATTCTCTGAATGTTTTTACACCTATTTCTCATTGATAAAGGATAGATACTTTATATACGAGGGGTATCCAGAAAATAAGTTCCGTTTGTATTATACGTTTAGTAAGGTCGATGTATGAGCGAGCTGGCAACACAGCATTGAAGAGGGGAAGCTACCGAATAGAATGAGCGGTGTTCGGCGTCAGTAGCTCGTGAAACACGGTCAGGAGAGGTTATCAAAATGGAGTCCTCCACTTCGCGTCCCGCCACCTCCATTCCGATTCCTTCTCGAGTTGTTTTGCGCGGCATCATTCAGTTTCTTTTTGCTCAAGATTTTAAATCCCTTTGGTGTGTCCCTTCTTCACGATAATGCTCGGCCGCACGTCGCTGCTTCAACAACTGCACTTTTGAATCAGTTTAGTTGGGATGTTTTGACCCACCCACCGTATAGCCCGGATCTAGCACCATCGGACTACCATTTTTTTACGAAACTGAAGGAGTCCTTGGCCGGAAAACGCTTCCAAAGCGACGAGGAAGTTCAGACAGCTGTAACTAACTGGACTAAAGAACTGGCGGGAAGTTTCTATGCAGAAGGGATTTCGAAGCTTGTTTCCAGATATACAAAATGTATTGAGATTGACGGGAATTATGTAGAAAAAGACTAGAAGTTGTCAAGTATTATCCATGTAAATTTTAGATTTTTTCAATAAAAACTTTATTTGTAAAAAAAACGGAACTTATTTTCTGGATACCCCTCGTATTTTGCTGGTTTAACCTTTGCAGGCTCTTGAGGGAACCTATATTGATAAGAAATGTCCCTTTACGGGCAATGTATCAATTAGAGGCCGTATTCTTACTGGCGTTGTACAAAAAATGAAAATGCAACATACTATAGTTATTCGCAGGGATTATTTGCATTACGTTTTTATTCCTCTGCTAGATTGTACTAGAACTGTCTTTCTTGCTTTTGACAAATATCAAATATATCTACTTTAGATTCGAAAAATGTATTTATTTTAGCTACAAAATTTAGCTATAAAAAACAGATCTGTTCTATAATATTATTCAAGTAGGATGTAATTCATTGGGGTAAAGTATATTGAATTAAAAATAAATTTGATTGAGATTTAAATAACTACAGATTGTTCAGTATATATAATACCATAATTTTATAATTATTTTTATTACAATATTATTATTATATAATATATATTATTTATTATATAATAGATCATTTTTATTACATTATCGTTATCGTAGATTTGACCAAAATATTAATTGATGATAATATAAATATCGCGATGGTCTTCTGAAGATATTTTGAAGAGTCTATATTCTCTGAGTGTTTTTATATCTATTTCTTATTGGTAAAGGATACCTTATATATTTTGCTGATTTAATCTTTGCAGGCTCTTGAGGGCACCTACATTGATAAGAAATGTCCCTTTACGGGCAATGCGTCAATTAGAGGGCGCATTCTTACTGGAATGGTGCAAAAATTGAAAATGCAACGTACTGCAGTTATTCGCAGAGATTACTTGCATTACATCCGAAAATACAATCGATTCGAAAAGCGGCACTACAATATGAGTGCTCATCTTAGCCCTTGCTTTAGGTACATAGGCAATAAAATAATTTTTTTATTTATGAAAATTTTTTTAATTTCCACTTTTATGCTGATAATTTGTATCACGATGGTCTACTGAGATATTTTGATGATCATTATATATCTGAGTTACGAAATAATGTTTAAAGAAAAATGTGCAATTAATTTAGCATTTATATTCACGAACGTTATGTTTCAGAGATGTAGAAATTGGTGATGTAGTCACCATTGGAGAATGCAGACCTTTAAGCAAGACAGTAAGATTTAATGTATTGAAGTTGTCGAAAGGAACAGGATGAAAGAAAAGCTTCAAGAAATTCTAAACATCTTACAGCAATGGTTTTTAATATTCATTATTTGTAATTTATATTACTATTGTTAACCTTTTAGGTCATTTGTGTCCTGCACATTTTGTTTTTATACAACAATTGTACATAATTTATACAATTTATTATAAATATACAACTTTGTAAAAATATTATAAATATACTTTCTTCAGAATAACTTTCTGAAGATGTCAAAATATCCGTAAAAATTGCTTAATAATTTTTATATACTACAGGGTGGGCCATCTATTGGTACGTTTTTGAATTTCGTCGTATGGCAACACCGAACGAGCTACAGACCCGAAATTTTGACAGTTTATTAGTCATACCGTCCGCGGCACGAAACAACATGTTTTCTCTTGAAGAGCGTTTTGAAATTTTAAAAACTTATTTTCAAAGTCAGTGCTGTGTCGCCGAAACTGTACGAATTTTGAAAAGAAATATGGGTCGTGATAGAGCACCCACCGAAGGAGCTATACGCAAATTGGTGAGGAAAGTTCGTGAGAAAGGGATGTTAGTGGATGACATTATATTACGACTGTTTTGAGTGAAATTGACGCCGAGGTAGTCCAAAATGTCATTAATAATTGGGGTGACCGAATGGCATACTGTAAGGCCAGTAGAGGGAGCCACATGAACGAAATCGTTTTTCATTCTTGACGCGGATACTTTTAGCTTCACAACAACAAAAAAATTAATAAAAAATATCAATGTATGCTCATTTGATCGCATTTTTAAAAACGTACCAATAGATGGCCCACCCTGTATAAGTCAAGTAAGAGAGTGGTCGGCCTTACTCAAAGTTAATAAAAGATATCGCCCTAAATCTATCATGAATCCATAGAGGACACCTTTGTCCTTGCACTATCAAGATGCACTATCAAGGAAGATTCAGTTGTCATTGAACTTTCTTAAGAGAATCACGTTAAGCGCCATGAGTACGAAATACGCATCACGCTATGAAGCTGTGTTCCTCTGCACTCACCCAGAAATGTCACAATTAGCGGCTACTAAATACATGAAAAAGTCGAAATCATTCGTACAGAAGTGGGTGCAGCGATATAATGTGGCAAAAAATGTCGATGATTTACCGGAACGTGGCTCGATATGCAAAGACAGGACAAAAAAGACGATAAAAAAATAGTGAATCTGTTTTCGCGGAATCCTGGCTTGACACTGCGTCAAGGACAAGCAAAATTGAAGCAGAAAGGTTTAGATATATCGTACGAAATTATTCGAACCTATCTCAAGACTAATAACATGAAATGATGCAACACCACGCTGATCGAGCACGCTCTTACTTGATTTACTGTACTTATAAAAGTTATGAAATTAATCCAAAACGCGAAAGACTCATCGTGTGTAATAAGGATGCCAAAAACTAAAGTGTGTACTAAGGGTTAATATAATTCTATTAAAATTTAACTTAAACGATGAAAATACGACGGTCTTCTGAAGATATATATTGAAGAATGTCATATATTTTCTGAATATTTTTGCATTCAAGTTTTTAAGACTTCTAAACCTAATGCTTGGTTTATGCTTCAGTCTTAACCCTAAAATCCTAAAATTCAGCTAGTGATAGGAATATAGATTTCAATTAGATCTAATTAGGATTGGCAGCTCTATTGAATTTTAGGATTTTAGAGTTAAGACCGAAGCATAACATTTCGTGTGTCGGTAAAGATTTCAAATCTGTTGATTGATTGCAACACGGAAATCCGAGACCTCTCTGTTTTTTGCAACTATCAACAGATTTAAAAATTTACTTATCACACGACACATGAATTATCAATCTTAAAAATGAATTTTTTAATATGAATATTTATAACATACCTCATATATTTTTGTTTTAATTACAGAATTACATTTTTGGCAGATTTCAAGGATGAGGTAAGGAAAAAATTGCAAAACGTGATTACACAATTCTGTATTATAATTCTCATATTCGAAATCTGGCAAAATGACAAAAATAAAATTTCTATAAAAATATTATACTATAATAGCATATATTTTTCATATATCATTCCTTCAATACATATTATGTGAATGAGCATTTTTTAAGAAAATAATTTACATATCTAACTGAATTTTATGTTATATATATTCCCAATTATAGGAAGTCCAATGATTAAAAAAATTAATTTTTAAAATTACTTATACATATTATAAAATGTGGAATTATTAAGTAACAACATATCACTTAGTTTTAAAAAATATATTTGAGCATTTTTTAACAAGTATTAACATATAAAAATAATTACAAGTATTTTGGCATATATATCGTAAATTATAAAAATATTTAATTTTTAAAAAGAAGACCTGTTATATTTGTGTCGTGTAAGGTTTATACAAAAGTAACGGTTTGTCGCGTAAAAAACTAATTCCATATAATATATATTATTATGAATTAATCTGCAATATTAAATAATTTAAATATTTCCAATCACAAAAGTATGACAGATATGACAAATTTATTTTATAATATTTAGATTTTACAGATCAACAATAGAGAGTTCCAGTTATAAAGGCACCAATATTTATCTAAATATATGCTTATTGTATTCAGTATTTTCTATACTATTTTTCTATTAATGTTGTAATCATTCTTTAAAAAAAAATTAAATTAATTTTGTCAAAAATTTTGTCAAATTTATCACAATTATGTTTGGTATAGTATGATAACTTAATAACTTTTCTACATGAAAAATTATATAATTTTAATCTTATTACTAAATAGAGAGAATTAGAATTTATCAATTTCATTAATAGTAGTCATAGCTATAAAAAGATCTCACTCAATACAAAGGACAGTTCTGAGACTTCGAACTGTTATGATATAAAAATAGGATAAGAAAATATATTTTTGATATAGATATTAAATTTACATTTATGATAATTAGAAAATCATGGAAATTCAGTTTTTGATTGATTTTTAACTTGGAAATTGTAGATATGTCTATATGCAAAACATATATTCTTATCCTGTAACTTTCTATTCCTTATACAGGGTCCGGTAAAATGATCTCCCACATTTTAATCTTTAATAAAAACGCCATTTAGTAAATGCTATTTAGATTTTATTTTTATTAACTGAAAATTTATGCTATGTCATTTGTTTTTATTGAGTTTTGAAAATTACAGAGTCCAAGTAGCGACCATTTTTTTCGATACACATTCGAAGCTGATTTCTAAAAGTTTCCATCACTCGAGCAATAATTTGAGGCGATATTCCTGTAATTTCTTGGCGTATTGCTGCTTTCAATTCGTCAATGGTTCGGGGGTGGTGTTGAAAAACCTTCGCTTTCAGGTAGCCCCAAAGGAAAAAGTTGCATGGGGCAAGATCGGGTGAACGCGCAGGCCACCCAACGTCTCCACGTAACGAGATTACGCATTTTGAGATTATTGTTTTGCGATCTGGAACTGGAGCGTATCTACCAAGCGCGAAGTGAGTACGAAAAGTTCTTTGCGTCGTAATCACAGATTCGTTACTTTTCATAAATGTTTCGATAACGAAAGCACGATACTCGCCCGTCCAATTCATGACAACAAATGAAATGGCAAGGCGCGAGCTACCAACCGATTACGCTAAGCTCCCCCTCTCTTCAGTGATTCGGGGACAGTGGCGGTGCAAAATGTGGGAGATCATTTTGCCGGACTCTGTATATGATATATGTAATATACAATAGTTTTACTTTTTTTCTTTACTTTCTCACAGATTGATGATAGACGGCGATTTAGAGGTCCTAAGGGATATTAAATGTTGAAATAAATATATGTAACAATAAGATAGGAAACAAGACCGTTTATATTAAATAACATTACAATCCGAAGCGCCACTACGGTCTAAGTATTAAGATGTTGAACTAATATATTATTCAAACGAATGAATTAATTTCAGAAATAATAATTACGTGTCGATATGGTTGTCGACATTAACGCAATTAATCTGAAATGTAATAATCCCCCCAAAAATTCCCCAAATTAATCTTAAAAAACTGTAATAAACTTATTGCGAAAAAATATTGCCTCGGCCGGGAGTCGAACCCGGATCTCTTGCATTCCGTGCGAGCGTCCTGAGCCTTTAGACTACCGAGACCTTAGCAATAATTTTTCGCAATAACCGATATGTATCGAGAGTAACGCATTATTTCAGCGCGCGTTTATAAACAATAAGATAGGAAACAAGACCGTTTATATTAAATAACATTACAATCCGAAGCGCCACTACGGTCTAAGTATTAAAATGTTGAACTAATATATATATTATTCAAACGAATGAATTAATTTCAGAAATAATAATTACGTGTCGATATGGTTGTCGACATTAACGCAATTAATCTGAAATGTAATAATCCCCCCAAAAATTTATTTAATTTGGGGAATTTTTGGGGGGATTATTACATTTCAGATTAATTGCGTTAATGTCGACAACCATATCGACACGTAATTATTATTTCTGAAATTAATTCATTCGTTTGAATAATATATATATTAGTTCAACATCTTAATACTTAGACCGTAGTGGCGCTTCGGATAATGTTATTAAATATATGGTATGTATATGAGACATAATTACAACATTATTATATAAGTTATGTATTAATAGAACATTGTATCCTTTTTCTATTGGATACTTTGTGATTAAATGTCAAGTGTATATATTAAATGCAAAAAGAACTTAAGAAAATGTAAAAATGCATATTTTATTGATAAGAAAGGGAAAATCAACGTTGTATCATACAATTCATCACATTTACTTACGTATCCTGATATCCATAAATATTCTTATTCCCTCGATAATCTATTGCCAGACTTAATTGACAAAATATGAAGTTTTGTATGCTTGTTACTTTAAGGAGGTGTACTCCTCTATATAGAGCAAAAGTTCTTTTTGTAGACAAAAGTTTCTCTTCTCGAAGAATAAAAGCGGTCATATTTTAACCCTTTCAGTATTTCTTTTCTTCACAAATTAAATGTTTTATTAATTTTTGTAAGAAACATCCTATATTAATTTTTTTTTAGTTTTGCAAACAAAATTGAATATATTGTATATATATATATATATATATATATATATATATATATAAAATAAAAATTAATAAAATATAATAAAAATTGATAAAAAATATTTTTAATAATAAATGTAAGTTATTAAAATTCAAATCTATAATAACTTAAATTATTTTAATTTAATCTCTTGCAATTAACTTGTCACTGAAGGGATTAATGCGATGTCAAGCCTTTTTTAAAACAATATCACATAAAAATTTTTCTACATATGTGCAAAATACCATGTATAATTGGAATTTATGTTTCAGTATTGTATAATTGTACAATGATGAGAAAAGAGAATGCAGTGGGTCAAATATTTTATTGACGCATTTGAATTATAATGTACTGTTTTTCTTTTTGATTTATACATATAGACTGGACAATATTGGCTCATTGTAGCATTTATCATATTTTATAATATCTTATTTATCGTGCTGAATCGCACGCATGAATGTATCGAACATGATACGCGTATGATCACAGTAAAATTGCAAAATTTCTTAACTTCCCTTTTTTTTTTGGTTATTAAGTTAAGAGCATTTTGTTCCACTTTGTATTCAGCGAGTATACGATTCGGGCGTATGATAAAGTACGCCGTTATATAGGTCTTGTATTTTATTACAAATCTACAAATGATGATTACGCCTGCGTAATCGTCCTATCTATTGTCTGTATGCAACAAGCGTATATTGGCTATACAATTTTTTTTGTCCTACAATGTCAACTCACTCTTTCACTCTCTAAAATGGCTATAGGCACCTAAAAATGGGATTTACAAGCTTTTCCTGCGCATACTTGTTTTACTCTCATCTCTTTCCGTATGTATGGAAAGAATTTTTAGATTGTATGTGGATAAAGTAGAAATTCTTGAATTTTTTTGTTAGCTTGAGCTTTGATTTTCAATTAATTATTTCTATACGGTTATACATTTTTTAAGTTCCTGTAAAAAAATAATTAAGACATCGAGAAAAGATTTATTAAAATCTCCAAATAAAATAATATATATTTTTTATTTGTCTATTCCTTCAAATGTGATAAAATCATCGTTTGAAATAAGGTTTATGAACTTTTTTTTATTTTACGGAATGAAAAAAAGGGAAAAAGTGATATAATTAGAAGTAAAAGAGTATATTCAAATTTTTATTTTTCGAAAATGTAATTTACCCACACACGTAACACATTTGCCGATCGAATTTCGCGAGCGTAAAATCCGTGTATACGGATATTGTACATATAATATCAAATATTAAGATAATCGATAAAGAACTTGAAGTTATTATGTTCTACCGCGTTGGCCTTCGAAGTTCCACTACCTTGTGCCTAAGTCACCTAAATTGATTTCAAGAGTAGCATTTTCAAGAATAGGTTTTCAAGAGGAGTTTCCCATTGTGATATATACGCCGCTGATTCAAATATCACAATTTATCGAATATAATATGTAATTAGCGATTATATTCGATAGTTATCAATAAAAATATGTTGCGTATATCGTTATGCTTGTATATTACGATGCCCGTAGGATGACCAAACGTCTCTAATCGGCAACACTTACATCGTTAACTTTTCCATGTTAATACATAGAATGTTCTTTTAAGAAATTAAATATCCTTGGCGCTTCATCTGTATAAGATTGATCGGACTCGTTTTGCATTATTTTATATTACGTGTATATATATTATATATATATATATATTACAATATATACTTTCTGCAACCTATTAATTTTATTACTATTCATTCTGTACATTTCATTCCCGCTTCGTTCGATGACCCTACTTGGGCAATGCTCGCTTGCGTAATGAACGAGATAGTAAAGTCCAAAAATACAAATAGGTTCAGTTGCATATCTAATTGAGCATGCAGGCCGTTTCGTCGATTATCAACGAAACTCGTCTAAAGCTATACGAAGTTGCGCTCCTTATAATAGGTAATACGATAACAATAGAAATCACAGTGTCTCGTTCGTTAACAACATTTGCGACGATATATCCTCAGTTCCTGCAAATAGGTATCGCATCTTTTCTCCCGTTATATTAGGTGTACAAATAAGTTTCCGCCGTTTTTTATCAAAAATTAAGCATTTATTGTGAAAGAACGATACATAATGTTTTATTGATGTAAGTCAAAATGTAAGTGCAAGTTCTTTTTGCGTTTGGCACAAATCTTCATTCAATAATGCTTCCAATTCCGCGTCTTCGTACACTTTCGGCCTTCCGCTACGTTCTTTGTCTTCGACGTCAAATTTACCGTTCTTAAATTTTTGAAACCATTCACGACAACTTCTCTCACTTAAGGCAGCCTCACCATATGCTTCTACAAGCAATCGATGAGCCTCAGTTGCAGATTTCTTCAAATTAAAGAAGTAAATCAAAAGTTCCCGCAAATGACGCTTATTCGACTCAAAACTCGGCATTTTCGCACAAAAAAAATATATGATGCTGATACAAAATCGCTAGTATTTCAAGATTATGTTGTTGACAGATGTCCAACCTTACGATATAATGTTTTACATCAGACAATTTTAACCATAGCTTACTAGTGGCGTCTTTTGTCAAACGACGGAAACTTATTTGTACACCTAATAGTATTAATTATATTCCTGCAAAATCAAAATTAATTCTGATCAAAAATATAAATGCTGATCGATATCATTGCTTATCGATATCGTTTTACTATTAACTGAAAGATATTGATATCAATTTGTTTAGTTACAAATAGAATCGTGAAGTAAAAGATTGACATTTGATACGACATCATTTCGTTTGGATTTTTCTGCAGAGTACATAATGCAATTCGAAAGGATGTTTCTCGCAGACTCTAACAGCCGGGTGAGGAATCAGAAGCATACGGAGGGTCTGTAAAGTCCGGTGTATCCGCACAGACGTGCACGAAGTGCCGGCAGAAGTATTGCCGTAGCAGATAGATTGTCTTGCAGCTGCAAACACTCGCAGATTAACAGATACATCTTGTTGCCTTGTGACATCGATTTGTGCAAAGTAATACGTCTGAGACCCACAGATTTTGGCAAGTATTGATACATCATCCGCGCGCCTGCAACACGATAAAAGCTAATGTAGTATATCTTGATACACTATCGGAATAAAATTTTGCTTCTTTATTCGTGCAATTATTCATCTGTATAGATCAATATTTTATATTGATAAAATATTCATCTTGTAAGAGATAAAATATCAAGTTTTAATAAGATTATTTTTTATATACAATAAATATTTAACATTTCCTTAAATTGTTTATATATATATTAACAATAAATCTTTTAATAATAGATTCTCCAAATTGATTAAAGTCAATCTTTTAATCCTGAGAAAAATAAAATTGTAATTTTAATAAATCCAGATAATGAGACTAAAATATTATACTCTGCGCGGTAATTTAATCACATTTTCTTATTAAAACTACAATTATTTGTTTAGTAAATTCGTTTTTTTTTCACATACGATTTTAAAACATATCAAAATTTAAAAAAATGATAAAATTTCATTTTTGCACAAATACTTTTTGCAATTGAAACGAAAGAAAATTTTATTTCTTAAATAAGCATTAAACATATTTAATAACTTTTTAAATGAAATAATTACTTAGCTGTTTATCTTTATTATCAAACTTTTTTAGCAACAATAGGATTATATTTTTTTAGTATAACATGTATGTATAAGCAAGATATATCATTATTTTATGGATTCATTAGCGTCATCTAATTCATAAGATAAGAATACATATTTATTTCAAGATAAGAATACATTGTATATACATATATTAGCGACGCTAATGAGTCTACAAAGTAAAACGCGAAATGTGTGATAATAATCCCAAAGTTTTCCGATTCCAAGGAAGGAAAATGAATCTGAATGTTCACACATTCGGACTCTAAATTCTTTAGAGTGGAATCTCACTCTTTAGAATGAAAATTGAACTATTCTTATAAAAGAGTGACTCAGTTTTCAATCTATGAGTGAACTAAATTTTGTTCAACAGCACAGAACTTACAACAATATTGCTGCAAGGTGTAATATTGCAACAATATTGCTGTAAGTTTTGTGCTGTTACACTGTTAAAAATGATGTAAATCATGAAATTTAATATACTTTCAAGTGTTATACAAATTTAATTCAATTTTATGACACGAAATTAAATTTAATGTATCTGAAAAGTATGTTTGTATACATGAAATTTAATATATTGGGTCATCTAAAAAGTATCCGCGGTACTTTGTTACTAGATATATGACCATCAACATACATCTAGTGACAAAAAACCGCGGATACTTTTTAGATGACCCAATATATTAAATACTTTTCATAAAATTTTACGAAGTTTAGTACATTTTATATAGCTTTGCATGAAATTTAATATAAGTAAATGTTAAATTTAAGTTACTTACAACTTAATTTTCATTGGCAACATTAAATATTTTTAATGTATCTGCTTGAAATTTGCTTCCATTACATATATAACGGAAGCAAATTTCTTTTTTTTTTTAACAGTGTGGGATTTACTCTTCAGAGTAGGATTCACAAAAAAAATTCTCTACAATAAGTTTTGAAGTGTATATAAAATATTTTGTATAACTGCTTAACACAACGTGTTATAACTGCATACACAGCGTGCGGTATTCATGTAAGATCGCTTTGTTATCATTTATGCAGCTATAGCTCGAGCGGACGGGCAATTGTTGTCTCTCATCATATTATTATAATTCTCTTAGCACCGAGATACTACCATGTTTTCTAATCGCATTTCATATGTAAAATATTTCGTACAATTATTTAGCACGTCGTATTATAACTTATACATACACAGCATACGGTGTTCACGCTTTGTTATCATTTGCGCGGCTTGGCTCGAGCGAACGGATAGCGATGCATAATTGTCTCTCGTCGTATTCTAATACTTTTCGGAATGATAAGTGAAAATAAGACAATCATTTTCTACGAACAATTAGTTGTGAGTTCGCACAATCGATCAATTACTGTGATTAATGACTCGTGAGCTATTCGAGGCAGCGCAGACAATCGTTCCTTGAAACAAGCAACTGGTATAAATAATTTACTAGAGAGTATTTTAAAGTCGTAGACAACGGAAAGTATAATTTGCTATTTTATCGCGATGTTCATGCGTAATTTTCCCGCGAATAGCTAAATATTGAATCTAAGCATCGCTAATGAAGTAATTATTACGGATGATGTGAATTATATATCATTCGTGATAATTATTTCATTACCCAGTCAGAAATGATAATGGAATCGACATCGAATCGATATCGATTCGACATCGATCGACGTCGAAAGCATCAAATCAACTGGGTAGCGATGCTTAGATTCAACATTTACTTATTCGCGGGAAAATTAGTGCATTCGAAAGATATTACACATGTGATATTGAAATTCGCATATATATTAATATATATTAATATATTTTCGGACAATTTATTGCGTCTTATTTATCAATTTATATATATATATTTATATCTATATCATTCCATGTAATTCCTATCATTTTGCGCGTAAAGTTGGCAGCCATCTTTGTTAATGGAGCTTCGCGGATGAATTTCGAGTGGAGCTACGTCCCGACAAGCAGTACCGTTTAAGTTCTAAATGCAGTTGTAAAACGAATTGATTTTTCGATATTCCTCAACTATACATTAACGTTAAGTTTGTATGGAGGTTAATAGCGAAAGCGCGTATCGAAATATGTTGTTCGGATAGTTGCAGGTACATTTAAGCCCATGACATATACAAAAATGTAAGGCCATAAGACGTAATCAGTAAGCGAAATGCCTAACGGTAGAGATCATAAGGTCAGTAGCGAATCCAATCTCGATTTCCTTATATCTTAATGTATAGGCTTTATGACGCCATCTCACGCTGCACGGAAAGGAATGGAAAATGCTGGAAAATATGTTGAATATTAAATAAATGATATTAAATAAATTATTAGTGCCGTATATAAATATAAAATTTTTAATATCATATATTAAAATTTAATATAATATATTAACATTTTTATTGCGTTTGTTAGAAAAATATATATTTTTTCGATTTGTGGGAAAGATGTTTTTCTTATGTTGTCTTTTCGATAAGACGAAGAGATATCTTTTAGTCAATTTATCGCTTTGCCGAAAAGACAACTTGAAAAAGATATCCTTTCACCATCTTTTAGTATTTTGTGTTTTGTCTTCTGGTATTTTGATAGCTTATATTTAAAATATAAATATTAACACATTTAAAAATATAATATAACCTTAATATCAATACTTTAAGCGAAATAAACATTACGCGAGTGTTAGATTGCAGAGATAAATATTTTTTATGCACAATTTGTGAATATAGCACGATTATGAATCAAGTATCGATTTATCATCTGGAGTTGAACATATTATCCTCAGAAAAGTGGACATATTACCGTCAAAACTATGTAGTTTATATCTACTTTGTCAGGGGGCAGTAGTGCGCGGCAGCATTTTGTGGTTACAGATTTTGGGCTGGCATGTTCTTTCTCTCGTTTTGTTGCGCTAGTGCAAATTGCGGCAGAAACGCGCAGATGTATCCACCATTTTTAGGGACCGATTGCCGGACTCTGTATTCTAGGGATACTAGACGCGATAACGGACAATTAGAATCCAATTTGTGTCGCAGCGTGCACTAGGGTCGATTATTTTCAAACAAGATGAAAATTACAAAAGTGAGAAATTACAAAAATTTACTAGGTGTTGACCAATGAAATTATCAGTGTTCTATCTAAATTCGTTCACTTTTGTAATTTTCATCTCGTTTCAAGATACAGAATCGATTTCCTGATTGGAACGCAATTTGTGTCGCCGTATGCACGAAAGCGTGTCAGAGTGAAATGATACGATGCAGGAATCAGCATGCGGGACAAAGGATGCGTGATTCGAACAGCCCAATCAGCGCTCTTCCGCATTTTTCTATCCCATGTTTTTCCCACTTTTAGATTGGCTGTTCAAATCACGCATCCTCTGTCCCGCATATTGATTCCCCTATCATATGATTTCGTCCCAGGTATCTAGGGATATTGTAATTGGAAAACATCCTATATTTCAGTGCGTTTGGTACTGCTGACTGCGTACGTGCGGTTGCCGGTTGCCATAGAGACCGTGTTTTTATTTAAAAATGGCGCATGTTTTTGATTTCGCCTTGATTGCGCTCCTGAAACGATTCTACGAAGAAGAATGAACGAGGAGACTATGGAGAACGCGAGTTCGCTCGAGAAGACGGCGCGGAGGCTCACTGATGACATACAGAGTATGTCGAATTACAAGGCACTTTACAATGAGATACAGGTGCGTGCTCGGTACTTGTTGTTGAACGCCCGTAAAAGCGGTGGCAGCGCATTTCCCATCTGTCTTTTAATTTGCAGAGACTTGTCGCGTCATCCGTCGTGAACAAAGATGACTTTAAGAACTCGCTGATCGCAGCACTTAAAGATAATGGTCTGGAGACTGAAATCAGAAACACAGTGTTTCACTGGGCACGATCACGGGTATTCCCCAATCAACACATAATGAACTTTCTATTTGTGGCTTAACTATTTACTCCAGTGAGCTCTATAATATAAAGCCATCGAGGAATGGAAGTGTCTTAATTCCTAGACACTCTGATATTGTACTTTTTTTTTATTAGAAATTCACTGAAATAATGTTATTTTAAAATATAAGTAAGACAGAAAGGTAAGTATTTATATGCCTTTCTTTTCTTCCTACAATTTTCTTTAATTTAGTATAAGAAAGATGCTAATATATTATAGAGCTCACTGTACTTGAAACTAAATATATGTATGTATATTTAAAGTTTGGCACAAGCAAGAAAGGAAATATTAGTGCAATCTAGTGCAGCAACAAATAACAGGGCGCCTATTCTTGAATTTATATCGCATTTGAAAAAAAACTAATGTACATAACATGTATTATATAAGGCTGTATGTGATATTTTTCAAGAATAAGGCTCAATACAAATCATCTAAATGCATCTTTTTGTTTCTCTCTCCTTCCCCCTCCACTTCCTTCTCTTCCTCTGCAGGGTTCGCTGCATTCTCGATCAGTTTCGCACATACAGACAGCTGACTTGAGCTACCTAAAGAAGACACAGATTCAATGGGAACGACGCATACAGAAGTCATTAAATTCAACATGCAGTGAATTGAACATTCCACTGGCTCGTATAAGATCCACTGCTGATAGGGACGAACTAGCTGAAAAGTGGAATGAATTGAGCACTTATGATATGGGTGAATATTAGTGAATTTAAAGATATGATTCAAGTTGTACTTTGAGTTACTTACAGGATATGATTTTTAGATTTATCACAATACCGACCACTATATGCACCAAAGGACTTTCTAGATGTATTGTTCTCCATACGTGATCCTTCATTCAAAAAGCAACTGTATGTAATTGTACAGATTTGTATAAAAATCAATCTTATCCAGCTTTATATGAATAAAAATGTGTCTGTATAAAGATTATTATCAAAACATTTCAGAGACGAATTAAATTGGGATTTTAGTCATATACAGATTAGTGTAAAGACGCTTGCGCAATTGGTGCGAATTTTATCTAATCGCTTCTTAGTTATAATTTATAATTTGTATACATAAATGTATATATAAATTTCTTTGTATAGAGACATATGTACTCAGAATTATCACAGGGACTGCCATTATTAGGAATAAATCCTGATATGCCGGCCACAGAAGGTTTCCCAAATTTGGAAGCCGAGCGAACGCACATTGGCGAAAAAGTATTAAACTCGAATCATGCCCCGATTGCACAGGAATTTCTTAAAAGAGGATCCCCCCGAGCTTTGCGTGGTCGTATTTGGTCACTCGTTCTCGGATCTGTTATCAAAGATAATGTATGATTAATATCTCATGTTGCAATGATCTTTGTTGCATTGTAAGCTAAAGATTGATGTCTCTGATTATTATCAATGGATATATAATTTTTCTTCTTTAGGATATAGAATATTACGAGGAATTGAAAAATATGGTTTTACAATATGATATTGTGATAGACAAGCTGATAATAATGGTAACATGTTTTAAATTATATTATCTACTCCTAAGTAAAAGAAACAATGTAAGACATTTTGCGTGTTAATAGGATGTACAATTAACGGCGAGAAACGATGATCAATACTTTGTATTTGAAGATGTTTTATATAAGACAATGTTATGCTTTTCGAGAGATTCTGAAATACTTGCCCCAGTCACAACCGACAGAAGTGCCGGGAGTCAAGTGATCCACGCGGTTTTGCAAGGCAAACCAGCGACACTGGAAAATACTTTGGTTTTTCCACCAAGTGGTGTTATTCCGTTCCATGGATTTACAATGTATGGTAAGGAATTGCAAAAGATCTGATTTAGTTAGTCTCTTCTTATATTTAAGATTATCTTAAGTATGTACAATCGTAAACCATTCACAGAATTGTACGTAGCATTTCATGACAAGATTCTCAAAATGGTCTCTGAATACTAATCTTGTTAAACTATGTTTTTTTTTCTAATTAATTAATTGTCAATATTTCCACATCAGCTACGCCATTTTGTTATTTATATGATAATCCCTGCACTACGTATTATACTTTCCGTGCATTCTACTTGAGATACTGGTTCCGTTTGCACACTGTATCGAGTCATGAACAAGGTATAGTTGCTCTCTGCTTACTTTTTGAACGATTACTGCAGTGCCATGAACCGCAGTTGTGGGTTCATTTCAAAAATATACATATTCAACCGTGAGTTTATCTCTTTATAGCTGCCTGTAGTATTATTTGCGCAATCCATTAATTTAACGTCTATGCATTTCTAGCATAAAAATAGTCTTCAAATGGCTTATGAGAGGTTTCAGTGGTCATTTACCACCTGAACAACTATTGTATCTTTGGGATTTAATTCTCGGTTATGATTCTTTGGAAATTATTCCACTATTGGCAGTGACAATATTGAGTTTTCGAAAAGAAAATTTATTGCAAGTTAATACTCAACAGAATGTAGAGGTATGGAAATGATATCATTATATGAATTCCTGCTAAACACAAAATAACAATAACATTACATTAATTGCAATTTTCCAATAATATAAATGTAATATAACGTGCACGTTGTATATAACAGATAATTACATTATTGAGTAGGAAATTAATATTAATGTAATGTTGTTACTTTATGTTTAGTGAATTACAAGTAGTTGTGTGTGCGCGCGCAGTACTACCTATAAGTACATTGTCTTATTTTCAGGCTGTGTTAGCAGACTTATCTTCTCTAAAAGTAATGCCTTTGTTGCAGTTGGCTCTTCTAAAAGAATAATTTCACTTTTGCATATAAATTTATAATTACAAAATTTGTAAACTTCTTTTTAGATTTGTGTATCATTTGTCTAATTGTCATCATATCCCAGCTAACGCTAAATATATTTATAGAAAATTTCGATTCGTATTTTCAATGCCAAATATTTCAGCACAGTGAAAGATTCATCACAGAATATATAAATGTCACAATATAAAATGTTGGAATATTGTGTATGAATACTCCTTGTATGTATATCACGAAAATTACGAGCAGTACACACCTCCGCCGACAGAAGGCCGCAGCGGAGAGCATTTACTCACATTACATTAAGAATCATCTGGGAAAGAATATGAGTGCAGCATTTTGTCTATAAAGTAAGCCTCAAAATAGGGCTCCAAAATGAAAGTATAAAGTGCGTTTTTCAAAGCAAAATTTTGTTTAAAAATTATTTCATGACCGGCCTGAAATTTCTGAAAAAATTAAAATGTTTGCGGAATATACATAGAACGTTCTCATAATATGTAACGATATATAAATGACATTTTTAAACGATATTTGAATATTGTTTTTACATTCCATAAATATTTCGGTATATATATTGCGGAATACTCTTGGAATGATTTTTGGGGATTTTAGGAATCTTTTACAAATATTTCAGGAATATTTAGCGTTAGAGATGGGATCTTATTCTATAATTTTCGTTAAAATGTATCGGAAAATATGTATGCCACATACTCGTGTGGAATCGAATAATAAATTAACGTGAAAATAAAAAAAAACGAAAAACAGTAAACAAAACCAACAATTAATACGAATATGAGGGAAGTAATCATTAATATATATCTACGGGACTGGGAGACTTGAAACAATGTTATCGTGGGGGAGGGATAAAGTGTGGCTCCCCGAAGGAGGATGGAGGGGGACTTTCCTGCTTCCGGCTGTCAACCGTAAAGCTTGATCGGGCTGGTCGGAGCTCGGAGCTGGTTGGAGCTCGGTAGAGTAACGTATAGTGACGCTGCCTGACTTTCCTTGGTCTCTCGTGTTCGTTGTCAGCTGTATTCCTGGATACTCGTTTAACTCGTCGCGGAAGCGCGTCAAAGATTGGCACGCGTAAACACGCCTCGATTGCGAATCCCCGTGAGTATTTCGCGTTTCTCATTGGCCGATTTACATACGTCGCTGCTGCTGACAGCGTCATTGCGACAAGCGGCGATCTACGGTCCCCATACGTCATATGAAGGTAGGGTGATTCTCCACCCCCAAATTATTAGTCACACACGGCTTTGCTCAGGCGGCTCCGACTGAACGAATTGCGTCGGCGTCGTTTATTTGTTGTCACCGACGCCGTACGTTGATGCCCGGTCTCGAGAGAGAGAGAGAGAGAGGGTGAGAGGGAAAGGGAGAGAGAGATTCCGGCGTCGATTTCTCCCTACCATTATTCCTGCCAGGAGCAACGCCCAGCGAATTATTCGCATGTGTTTAAGTGTCTCTGCGCGAAATCTCGGTTGAAAAACTGAGTTTTCTCACAAGATTTGTCAATAAAAAATTCCGTGGACGCTGGCCTTTGTCCTGTCCCAAAATTGTGCCTATATATCTCTTTAAAAAATTGTAATACTGTCTACATATGCTCGGAAAATACTCTCTTCTTACACTTCAATCAGTTATTGTTTTCAAGAGTGTTCAAGCTAAAGCAAATGATATCTGATTACGTACAATGTTTCGAAATTGATTGATAATGAGAAATTGATTCTAATGATGTAACTTGGTGTTTCTTTCAGGTTACATGATTTAAGTGGATTGCCTGGACATTTAAACAGAGTCAGCAGTGTGTTAAAATGGCTTGGCGTTTCAAAGCGTCCAAATACAAAAATGCAGCGCCAATCGTTCCCAAGCCAGAGGCTTGTATTCGAGATATCTCTGTGGGATCGTACCAGACCTATGGCAATAATATTACAGCATCCGCAGCGTTCATGGCATTCAATGTCGATCATAATGGTACATTACATTTGTATTTACCTTCAATAGATTTACCTCTTCGAGAATATTCATAAATTATTATTCATTAATTAAATAAAATCATTATTCCTTTCCCTTGAAGGATCCAGCTTAGCAGTATTGCCGTTGGAAGATTGTGGCAGAAAAAGCAAAACTATGCCACTGTTGCATGCACATGCAGATACTGTGACGGATATGGATTTTTCTCCATTTCACGATGGTTTGCTTGCAACTGGGTCTCAGGATTGTCTCGTAAGCATCTTAGAATTTTATTTTCAGCAAATATAAAAAATGAAATGCAAAATACTATTTAAAAATTTACATTTTCTAAATGTCATTAATTCTATTTAGAAGCTATATGTATTTCATCGATTATCTCTGTATCCATATTCATTCTTGAAATGTCAATATATTTCGTGAATGTTGGTATTTGGATATGGAGATAACTCACAAAATACATAACTTTTATATACAGAAAGTATCGGTGGAGATCTCAAAAGTAATTCGTTAATTCCATTTGTATAAAACTAGGTAAAGTTATGGCATATCCCAGAAAGTGGCTTGGAAGAATCCTTATGCAATCCAGAATGCACATTCTCGCATCGTCAACGAAGAGTAGAAGCAGTGTGCTGGCATCCTTCTGCTGAACATCTTCTGACCACTGCATCATTCACCAATCTCTCACTCTGGGATATTCTGTCACAACAGGAATTATTTTGTAAATATTTCATAACTTCACTGACACTTGTTGCTTTATTCTCATTTATGTTATGTTGTTGCAGCTAATAGCGATCACACCGAAGTAATCCAGTCTGTAAGTTGGAAGGAGGATGGTACTGTTTTAGCAACATCCTGCAAGGATAAACAACTGAGGCTTATAGACCCGCGCGCATCAACGTGTATCGTTAATTCATGCTCGAGCCACCAAAGTATTAAAGATTCCAGAACAGTTTGGTTAAACAATGATAGAATACTCACCACAGGATTTGATGCAGCAAGACTTCGTCAAGTTTATATTAGAGACTTGAGGCACTTGAATGAGCCAATGAAAATATTGGAATTAGATTGTAGTACCGGGTAAATATGAGTAGAAGTCTTTTCACTTGAGATTTATTTAATTAGTCTAATTGCTAAAGAATCATCGATAATGTCGTAATACATATAATATACATATAATAATTATAATGTCTTAAGATAAGTAGGTAATTATTTGTATATAATTATTTAATATATTTTGTTAGTATTTTGATGCCGCTTTTCGATCCCGACACAAATATGCTCTTCCTCGCTGGCAAAGGAGACACCACTATTATATACATGGAAGTTACAGAGAGAGATCCTTATCTAGTGGAAGGGATCCGTCACAGTGGTGAGCAAACTAAGGGAGTATGCCTGGTTCCTAAACGAGCATTAAATGTAATGCAAGCTGAAGTTAACAGGCTGTTACAGCTTACCTCCAATATGGTAATTCCCATCATGTACCAGGTTCCACGAAAAGTAAGTTGTACATATAATGTGTATGTGTGTGTGTGTGTGTGTGTGTGTGTGTGTGTGTGTGTGTGTGTGTATTGCTACATACAATACATATGTCTAAACTTTTTAATAAACATTAAATTTTAGACATATAGAGACTTTCATGCAGACATTTACCCGGATACAAGTGGTCCCGTTGCTCAAAATAACGCAACATCATGGCTTAAAGGTCATAATGCACCTGTACCAAAGATATCGCTAGATCCTGTCAAAAGAAACAAAGGCCAAGAACCGATTACTGTGAGTAAATATTTTAAATGCTGTGCAAGTTCTCATATCGTTCTTAATGTGGCATACATTTGAAGAAGCTTTCGTTAAAATTTTGTTTGCTTATTTGTTAATATCAGTTATATTATTGCTTTAAATACAAATCATCGATAATTGCATGTTTTTCATCGTCATGTTTTCTCGCATTATCATCCCATATTCTCTAAAACAACTGATTTTTTAGAATATATATTGAATTGTTACAATTAATTTATTTATGTATTTGCTTTGTGCAATACCTATTTTAATGTAGATATGTATACTTTTAAGTAAACTTTACGTTATGTTTTCTAACTTATTCTAGAATATGATAAAAGTAATCAATATGATGCTATTTATTTTATATAAAACGGTTTGTACAAGATAATAAGTGTTGCAATGTAACTTTATTAAAAAAATTGCTTGCTGAATATATGAGTTGGTTTTTATGTAATTTATTATATATAAATGTTTGCAATATACTTTTTATGATTATACAAAGTGCTAAATTTTTCTGTAATTCTTAGTACGACATTATGTATTATAAATACATTATAAATATGAGAAATCAATAGAATGTTATAATGTAAGAAATATTTTTTTATTATATAACATTTTATATCTCGATATTTAATCTTTTGTCGCAATTTCTATTTATTAAATTATTTGATTATTACTAATTATGTATACATTTATTTTGCGCTATTCAATTTCTTTCTCCATATTCTGTGTATATTTTTTTTTTCACGTTTCAGATATCCAATATATGTTTTATAGTTTATACATTAGCACCATTCGAACTATTATTCCTGGCACGTGTAATATAAGTGGCAATTGATGTTGTAGCTTATTCTACAGTGTAAGTAATAGTATGAAATGTAAAAACATTCGTATTGGCCATGAGATAATCTCTTTTTGTAAATTTACTTCCAACAAATTTAATCACGAAATACTTTAAGCTAAAGCTAAAGCTTATATTTGTATCTTTTTTTTGTGTACTGCTGTCTATTCTGTACAAAAATGCGAGCTACGTGCGTACATGTAATAATAATGTGAATGTAGCTGAATTGTTGCTATTGTTAAATTATCGTGTTGATTATGCAAAAATGTATATCAAAAGTGCAAAATATTGGACAGTGTAGTTTGGTTTGCATGCAGTTTGTGGTCATTAAGGATTTTACCGTACCTCCAGGTACACAAAGGGAACTTAGCGGTACTCAAAGACAATCAGCGCGAAATTAAAGTAGAACAAACGAACCGATCATCGAAACCCTTGGTCATTACCGCGCCAAAAGGATTCTCGAAAGTGCAGAGCAACGTGACAACTATGAATGAACTACAACGTGAAAATGATATCAATATAGAGAAAAATGACAACATCATAAATACTGATAAGATTGAAGATTTGAAAAAGCCACCCGAGATAGAAGAAGAAAAGCTCAAGATACAAAATGGAGGACAAACTGTTCCACCAAAGCCTTTACCAAGAGCCTCAAGAACCAACAGTATCTCTGAGGAGGAACCAAAACCAGTGGCACGTCCTCGTACATCACCAAATCCTGGATCAGTAGTTACATCAGTAAATCCTAATGCGATCGGTGGATATAAGGTTATAATCAGCTTAAAAAGAAATTAATGTTATATACAGGATATTTGATTTCTGTGACAACGCGTAACACTTTTGCATGCGGCCAATTTCCTGATTCTATATCACATTCATGTCATTGTCATACCATCTCTCTCTCTCTCTCTCTCTCTCTCTCTCTCAGTTAATACAACAATTTTTTTAAAGATGAAACAAATAAAGAATTCATTTTTTTCTTTTTCATTTTAGCCCCGACTTGGTCCTAAACCATTCCAAGCAAAGTCCAGTAGTCAGGAATTTTCATTTGACAAGGTCTTCTCTGTACCAATTGCACCGAATAATGACAGCAACACCAATGGTTATCAGAATGAAATTAATAATACTGCGGAGCATAATGCAGAAGCAGATAAGTCACCAACCTTAACATCTAATGAGCGTGCAAAGGATATGGAAAATGGCAAGAGTGACTCGAGCTCTATCGAAGAAGATGCTAATTCAAGTGACTCTGGATATAAACCAAAGACACCAAGCACTGCAGAAAGACGCAAAGTGTTTGAGACGAAAGTGAAGGATGAATCACCTGAGAATGAGGACGTTGGGAATTTTGAACGCGGCACGAACAGGAATTCGATTGCCGAAAGACGGCGCCTTTACGAGAGTCGATCTGTATCTGTCACCGATGGGAATTTGGCGGAAAAAGCTATGGGTTCACCGACCATGCTGAGGCGAAGAGATTCTTTTAAGGGAATCGCAAAGAGCGAGGTGATTAAAGAAGATGAAACGAAGAAGAGCATTCCTATGTTGCGACAGCAGAGCATGGATCCTAAATTGGAAAAAGTGGAGCCTGTTGTAACACCAGTTTCAAAACGAACGTCAACAGTTTTTGGTAAGAATTTTTCTTGCAACCCTGTGAAAAGTATTTTGCGTGTTATTTAATAATAAATGTCTTGATTGTTATATAGGAAGAGTGTCCAAGTTTCGGCACTTGAAAGGTACTCCGGGACACAAATCTACGCACATTGAAAATATACGCAATATCAGTCGTCAAATATCCGGCGAATGTGATGGCTTTCACGGTAAAATTTTTTTTTCTCAATAAGATTCTCAGCAAACATCAACTAACAGTAACATAATCGTTAGTTATAATTTCCCACTCAATAATATAATCAAAGATCAGATCTTGACGAAATTATGCTATTTTTAATACGATTTTCAATATGTTTCCATCAGATTAGCAAATAAATATTTGCAAATGATTCAGTACATTAAAAAGTACAAGACATGCATAAGAAAGATTCCATCGTTTAGGATAAAATCTGTAGGTAATTTTACTTACCTTCCTTTGCAGCTAATCCCGATCGAGTGGCTGTACCTTTGAGTGGGCCAGGTGGAAAAATAGCAGTGTTGGAATTGAAAAAAACTGGAAGACTACCTGATGGAGTTATGCCAGCATTAGTCCACGGCGCGACTGTAATGGATTTTCAATGGGACCCATTCGATAATCAGCGATTAGCAGTTGGTAAAGTACAGAAATTGAAAATTTATAATAAAGAAGAAATATATTATTCCATCAAATTTGAAAAGTACTATAATAGAATTTGCTTGTGCTAGCTTGTGATGATGGAATAATTCGTTTGTGGGAAATACCTGAATCTGGTTTGGCAGAACCGACAAACGAACCGAAATACATCATAGAAGCTCATACCGATAAAATTTATCTAATCAAATTTCATCCACTGGCATCAAATGTTCTTGCATCCGCTTCGTATGATATGACCGTCAAAATCTGGGATTTGTCCCTGTTATCATCCATCGAGACAAATGCAAAAATCACGTTAATCGGTCATACTGATCAAATATTTAGTTTAGCGTGGTCACCGTGTGGCCAATATGTCGCCAGCACATGTAAAGACGGTAAATTACGGATTTATAAACCCCGATCGAGTGACGTTCCTGTGAAAGAAGGAAAGGGTCCCGTTGGAACGAGGGGTGCAAGAGTTATATGGGCACTCGAAGGCAGATATCTCGTTGTAATGGGCTTTGATAAGTAAGTACAAAGAGCTACATGTCTCGTTCAAATGTAGTAAAAAAAATATACATAGAGAAAGTAATGATAGAAATTTATATCTTCCAGAGTTTCTGAAAGACAGATTTACGTATTTAAAGTGGACAATTTGAATACTCCTTTGAACACTGTTGGATTGGATGTCTCGCCTGCCATACTAATGCCATATTATGACGAAGATAGCTCCACACTTTTTCTAACTGGACGTGTAAGATTCTTTTTTATATTCAATTTTTATTACATGAAAAATTTGCCATAAGTTATATTTACTTCTCCTTTTAAAATATTATTTGTAGGGTGATTCTACAATATATGCATTTGAAGTAACTGAGGAAACTCCGTATTGCTGTCCATTGAGTCATCATAGATGTAGTAGCTTGCACCAGGGTTTGTCATTCCTTCCAAAAAATAAATGTGACGTGGCCAGCGTGGAATTCGCCTCTGCCTTGAGGCTAACAAATAACACAATAGAACCTTTAAGTTTCACCGTGCCGCGTATAAAGGTATATTACGTATAATTAATATACATATATATTGTAGTATAAATTATTGATATGAAAGTGCTAATGTATTCATCTATTTAAATTAGAGCGAATTATTCCAAGATGATCTCTTTCCTCCAACTAAAATTATCTGGAAACCAACTTTATCCGCGTCAGAATGGTTTAGCGGCGGCAATAAACAACCATCTAGAATATGTCTTAAGCCACCTGGTATGGATAATTGTAAGTAAAAGATGTTATATTGTTAAAATGAGAAGAAATATTTGTGCAGAAACATTTTTACATGCGAATTTTTATTCACAGTAACTGAAAATCAATCTCAAAATGCAGTTACACCTCCCCAAATTGCAACCAAACCATCACTAACCCCTTTTGGAATCACTACACAATCTTACAATAGATTAGGATGGAATCCGGATATTAAAGCAAAACAAGAAGAGGTGAGAGGGTTCGATTGAATTTATGCATTTTGCATGTATTTTATGAACGGATATTGATGTAAAAATGATTTCTTACGAAACATTGTCGCATATATATGTATATCCTCGGTTAATATTATTCAATGATACAAAGCGTGATGCATCCAATTATTTGAAAAAAAAGCTTTGAAAAAAATTTTCTATACTATGAAAATTCCTATTGCGAGACATCCTTGCTTCTATGTAATATCATGTTTGAGCATATTGTGTGCTCGTGTGTATTAGATCCAGAAAACTATGAGCCATTTTGTGGGAGACGTTATCCAGTGTTCGCTAGAACAAGATCACATGGAAGGTGTCGAGGAACATGAATGGGTAAGTAGGTGTTTCATTTGCTGTAAACCATAAAATTGAAATCGTGTTAATAAGCTGATACCACTAAATGGTTATACGTAATAGTAAATTTATTATGTAAATTTATTAAATAACATAGCGAGTGAGAGAGAGAGAGAGAGAGAGAGAGAGAGAGGGAGAGAAGAGCTATATATACTTCAAATCATATTTTTAGATCTTCAGTACGTAATTTAAAGATAAGTAACGTAAAAGTAAGGAAGTCGAAACCATATACTCTTATCTCTCTATATGTTATTTATATAAAAATAGTATTAACAAAGCAATAAGTTTTAAAATAGAAAGAAAATTTGTATACAATTTATTTACAAAAATTGATGATGATTAACATTCAAACTTATTATTTTAGGACGAGTGAAAATTGAAGACTTGTGGATAGATGCAAACTGGTAAAAATCTAAAACGTAGTTGTTTGAGCCGCGTAAGTTATTCATAAGTTAGAATTATATATCGTGCGAATGGCAACAATATCGCAGTGTTACTGTGTATAGAGTGAGAGATAGTTGTCGGAGAAATATACTTCCAACGATTTTCTTTTGCGAGGGAAGTAAGAGAAAAGTACAGTGTTTTATATCAATTTACAACAAATAATACTCATTTTTTCGTAAATCTAGCTTAAGATTTTGTAATCGCATTTTTTAATGCATAGAAATAAGAATCCAGGCCTTGTTAAACCATATTATTTAAAGTAAAAAGATAAATGAAGTAAGTGGCACAAGAGATTTTTTAATCTGACTACATTAATGCAATATTTGATATAGCGCAGTGTCAGTATGATAACACAGTTCTTATAAAACTAAAATGCGTGATTATAGCTCTAGTCCCAAATAATTTTTTAAAATCGCTTTTTTGTCTCACTTATATATTTCTAACTATACCTAAAAATAATTCTGTACTATTCTATAGTATATCATTGTAGAGATTATATTAGATGTAGGATATGCTTAATTATTGTCAAGAGAATTGGGAAGCTTATAATGCAAATGGACAATAGTCATCCATCTATTTAATGAATATCAGTTTTTAAAGTTTAATGGATGAGTAATTCTTCTTAGAGCGAATATGCTAGTATATTCATTACAATCATTACCTGTTTTTCAATACCGAGTGTGAACGATATCAATTGTGTCAGAGACAATTATTGACGATTTTTTAATTATTTATTATATATCGAGCATTAGAATGATCAATTTTCTATGTAAACGAGAAAAAATTGCAATAATGTGCCATTTGAAATGACAGACATAATCCAATCTGCAATCTGTTAATAAGAAAGAGAAAAAACAGTATTATAAACAATATTATTAGTTCTTTAAAAGTAATTTATTTCCCATTAAAGTTGACATTCCTTATTTAATTTATTTAATTGTCACACCAGTGCCAGATTTATCTTTGTTTCGATAATGTCAATAATGGTCTCAATGTATAATACGTCATAATATAATATATTATTACTGATAATAGAGCAAATGACAGTTTCGTCGCAGAATTGTGGGAGGGGGAGCAAATGGTTTTTTACGATATTTCATATCTTTTATATCACGCACATATAAAAAGACAAATTAAGTGATAAATTAAACGTGCAAATAAGTAATTTTAAGCGATTAATTTAATTTTACAACTGGTGAACATTTAATGAACATTCTGTAACATTCAAGCGATATTAATGGAGAAAAAATGACTGATCCTCTTTTTACAATAATCTTTCTTATCAAAATATTGAATAATAATACAATTGCCAATTTATTAAGCGATAAATTTTATCCAAATATTCAAATCAGAATATTTCATCTCATCTATATACATGCATATGTATTTTTATAAGTTATAAAAAATAATGGTACTATGTCCTCCAAAAATAAGTTTTGTAATTGGCGATAAAATACCAATTTTTTTTTCTTTGTAAAAAATTGAATGTTATATGTGTGAATGTATGTATGTATGGGTGTCTCACAATTACCGCATTTCCTCTTAAGGACATATTCTTGAGGTAATTTTGAGACGAAAATTCTAATACGAAAATGTCGAGATCACAATAATTTTTCGAATTATAAGTTAACTTTAAATGCTTATAAGTAAAAAACCGTTTTACTTTTCTAATCTCTATTATTATTCAAAAGGTAGTATAAAAGAAGGGCAACGAGCCAATGACGCAAATAAAAAATTATAATTCAGCTAAGAAAACTTAATACAAAAACAATTAAAATACAATAAAATGAAACAAACGTTTCAACTCCAATTTAGTCATTTTCAATGCCATCATACAATAATATAAATGTCGTTCTAAATTGAAAATTAATACATAATCTTACAATATTCTTAAAATTAACAAATAATTCTTTCCTCTTTCGGTGTAATACGCTGTGAGTCATTTTTATCAAGAATTAACAAAGTCATAAGAAAGTTCTGGAAAAGTAACCGTATACAAAAATAATTAATATTAATCATATAAAAATTAAAAATATAATGATATACCTTAGTAAATCTGTGAAAAGTCCCATAATACACAACGAGAAAAAAATGTAAAATGTGGTCCATTTTGTGGTACAGTAAAATAGTCTTTTTAATTTAATAGGTTATTAAAGCAAATTCGCAAAAGTAACGAGCATCCGACTTAAACGATGTCACACAACGAAATGTCAAACAGAAAAACATTATCAATAAACGGAAAAAGGAAAAATAGGAGGAAAAGGACAGAAGATGTTAGAAAGGAGAAAGTGAATGTATAATGTTTCGGCAGAATTGTTTGGAGATGCGGCTCCTCTTGATGTTTTAAATGATAAATGGTTTCTGAATTTGAGCGATGTTGACATTCCTTTAGAGGTCCAATGTTTGCTTCAGTTGGGGGAAGGCTTTGGTCTTCCTATTAACAAACACAATTTAGATAGAACATTGATAGAATTTATTAAAAATATTGAGAATAATATTGTTGGCCGTCAGAAGAATTTAATTAACTTCGTTAGGAATAATAGTGTTTTAATTATTGATAAATTTCGGAATGATTTTCCTAAGAACGACTTGAATGATTTTCCTAAGAACGACTTGAATGACAAGTTGTTGTGCGATTGGGTAAGAACAACTAAACGATTTGTAAAAGATCATCCCGAGATTTTAATTTCAAAAGCTGATAAGGGGAATGTCACCGTTGCTCAGAACAAATTTGAGTACATATCCAAGATGGAATCGATGCTTTCAGATAAGAATACTTATAAATTAATAACGAAAGATCCTACTAAGAGACTCGCGGGTGAGTTACGTAATTTGCTTGGTAGGTGGAAAGGTAAGGGAGTAATAGATGATTTGACGTATCGGAGGTTGCGGACGACTGATGGGGTCATTCCTAGGGCTTATGGTGTTACTAAGATACATAAACAAAACCATCCCTTGAGAGTTATTGTCTCATCGGTAAATAGCCCGTTTTATAATTTGGCATTATTCTTGCATGGCATTATTGCAGACTCTTTACCGGAGACGCCCAGTCACATAAAAAACAGCTATGATTTGATCAAGAAACTTAAAAATGTTAAACTGGAATCAGATTCCGTTTTGGTTTCCTTGGATGTAGTATCCCTTTTCACTAACATACCTATAGATTTGGCATCTGATAGTGTGGTTGTGAGGTAGGATGCTATATCTAAGAAAACTAAGATTCCTTTGGACGAGTTTCTGATAGCCTTTCGTATGGTTCTGAATTCGACTTTTTTCATTTTTAATAAAAAAATATATAAACAGATTTTTGGGACCCCCATGGGTTCATCTTTGTCACCGGTTGTTGCAAGTATTGTTATGCAGGATTTTGAGAAGATGGCGATTGGAATGCTACCTTGTCGTCTGTTGTTTTACTACCGATACGTCGATGATATTATCTTAGCCGCTCCTTCTGAAAGTGTTTATGATATTTTGGATGTTTTCAATTCATTACATACTAGATTACAGTTCACCATGGAGATAGGTGATGGAAGAATAAGTTATTTAGATACGATGATAATTATCGATGAACGGAATCTCATTTTCGATATTTACCGTAAAGCAACCTTTTCCGGCAGATTTCTTAATTTCCATTCACACCACCCGCTCTGTCATAAAAGAGGTGTGATTTATGGATAAGATATTTTGTTTGTGTCATCCGGAATTCCAACAAAATAATTTGATTGACGCTATTAAGGTTTTTTTACAGAATGGATATCCATTAAGTTTTATTTTTTCGACCATTCATAATAGAATAAAATATCACATTAACAAGTTTAACAATTTAAATAAGAATAAGGATGACAGTGGGGGAAGGTTCTTTACGATTCCATATGTTAATACGATATCCGAAAGATTTATACCTGTTGTTAATATGCTTAATTGTAAATTGGCTTTTACTATTCCTAACACATTGAGAAGTTTCATAAGGAGAGGAATGGATGATTTGGAACACGTTCAGAGTCAAAATGTGGTTTATAGAATATCCTGTGATGATTGTGATGCCAGTTATGTAGGCCAAACTAAAAGACAATTAAAGACCAGATTGCATGAACATGTTTCTGATATCAATATAAGGTCAAAATCTCCATCAGTGATTTCCAACCATTGTATGGTGGAGAATCATAACTTTAAATGGGATAAAGTAGAAATATTGGATATAGAGCCTTCATACAACAAAAGGTTGATATCAGAAATGGTTCATATTAAAAAACAGAAGCATGGGATTAATAGACAAAATGACACGGAGTCTTTGCCGGATTTGTATTCTGACATTATACATTCACTTTCTCCTTTCTAACATCTTCTGTCCTTTTCCTCCTATTTTTCCTTTTTCCGTTTATTGATAATGTTTTTCTGTTTGACATTTCGTTGTGTGACATCGTTTAAGTCGGATGCTCGTTACTTTTGCGAATTTGCTTTAATAACCTATTAAATTAAAAAGACTATTTTACTGTACCACAAAATGGACCACATTTTACATTTTTTTCTCGTTGTGTATTATGGGACTTTTCACAGATTTACTAAGGTATATCATTATATTTTTAATTTTTATATGATTAATATTAATTATTTTTGTATACGGTTACTTTTCCAGAACTTTCTTATGACTTTGTTAATTCTTGATAAAAATGACTCACAGCGTATTACACCGAAAGAGGAAAGAATTATTTGTTAATTTTAAGAATATTGTAAGATTATGTATTAATTTTCAATTTAGAACGACATTTATATTATTGTATGATGGCATTGAAAATGACTAAATTGGAGTTGAAACGTTTGTTTCATTTTATTGTATTTTAATTGTTTTTGTATTAAGTTTTCTTAGCTGAATTATAATTTTTTATTTGCGTCATTGGCTCGTTGCCCTTCTTTTATACTACCTTTTGCTTATTACTACAGAGCCTTTTATATTACTTTTAATTCTATTATTATTTTTGGATTCTTTTGAACATTCTAAGACGAAAATCCTAATACGAAAATATCAAGGCTATAATAGTTTTCGAATTACACACTATCTTTAACCAATTATAAAATTCAAAAACTATTATAGCCTTGACTTATTTTTTTGTATTAGGATTTTCGTCCCAAAATTACTTCAAGAATATGTTCTTAAGATGAAATGCGGTAATGTGATCACTCTTATATAATGCGTGTGTGCGTGCGTATGTATTAGGGTAGTTGTTATTTTAACAATTTTCGAAATTTAATTGGGACACCTCCTAAAATGGTTCAATATCACAAAAAAATAACATCAAATTTTTTTCAGATTTTTTGAACAATTTTAACTTCATTGGATCGGCAATTTTTACTTTCGATTGTAATCAAAATTTACGTAAAATGAGTTTTAATTCATTTAATTTCGAACAAATTAAAAAAAAAAAACTTTAAAATGGGTTAACAATTAGAGCGTCGACTGAATTTTATCCACAAAGGTGTTTTTCCATCTATCCGTATCACTGGAGCATAGGTTAAAATTGTTAAAAAAAATCTGAAAAAATTTGATTTTTTTTTATATATTTAACTACTTTAGAGGGTGTCCTGATTAAATTTCAAAAATTGTTGAAATAACCACTTTAATATATATATATATATATATATATATATATATATTTGCGCGCGTGTGTGTGTGTTTATACACACATATGTATGTGTGTATATATATATATATATATATATATACATATTTATATATATAAACTAATTTTTTTTTACTTTCCATATCTCGGAACATATGAATATATTTGATCAACATAGTGCCAAAAATTCATTATTAGTAGTATTTTTTGTATCTTACACATTTTAGACCTGTAAGAAGGCATTCGAAAATATTTAAGAAATTTTCTGTATCAAAGATATTTAAGACGAAACTTGATTTGTCGCTCCCATTTATATCTCGTCCGCATTACTGATTTTATATTGCATTTTATAAAAAAAGGATACGATAGTGTTGCATATCTTGATGTAATGTTTTTTGTTTATTCGTACATGTTATATATTGCAATCGCAATTCAGATTTGTAACCATTTTGCAGTTTTCAAGCAAACTCTATCCGTTTACGATCAGATTATAAATAAAAATTTTTTACAGAACGACATTAGAAATAGACGTGCATAATAATAAAAAAAAATGATTGAATATTTCACGCCATTTGATTTCGTTCTGTAAATCATCGCTATCTAAATAATTTTATCATATAGTAATGTACCTTTATATATCAACCTTATAACGTTCATGTATTTCAGCTATAAAACCTTTTTATCAAAAATTCATATCTGATTCCTATGTATCCTCTATCTAATAAATATAATTTATGCAAGTGTTATTTTTTTTAATTATATGAATAAAATTTTTTTTAATATATTAGAATCCATAGAACTTATTATAATGATTCGGACATTGATTAATTCAAAAAGCATGGGGAATGTTTTTATTTGAATAAGTAACTTTTTATAATTGCGTAATTTATAGTATATATATATATATATATATGCAATTTCATAATATTTGACAGCGATAATTTTATAATTTTTAATAATTTTTTTACGCAGTATGCAAAGATATAATAAAAATAAATACGATATTACATAAATCATCTAGTGTATCCAACGCGATCTCTGGGAATCAATCTGAGCTCTGCACCGTGTTTAAGAAATACATTTCCTGAAAGTATAAATTCCGATTAATATTCGTACACTTAAAATGAAGATATTGCGATATATATTTCAAGATTTACCTGCAGTTTGTTGAGGATTAATACCTATTCCATCATCTGTAATTATGGCCGATGTAGCTGGCGGCACTCTAAATTCCTCAGCAGCAAATTTTAATACAGCAGTAAATGGAGTATTTTCTGGTACACTAAGTCTGCAATTAATAAAATAATAGATGCGTTTCTTATTTTACAAGACATTGCCAAAACTACATACTGACAAAAAAAATATTGCCTTACAAATATATAAAGCAAATATATTTTTTTCATAACATCTTAATTATCTTTTAATATAGGATTGGTAATTATTTCGTTAACAAAATTTATAAGCGATAGAGAAAGTTTTTATTCTTTTTTGCAAAAATTACATAGAATGATTATAGATTATAGGACAATACAAAGTATATAATTTATATTACAAAATGAAAAAAATCTGGAAATTTAATTTAAGATATCTGCTTCAACATTACTCCATATCTTACTATCTGGTTGAGTTTTAACAGTAGACATTCTGTTGTATACTTGTTTGCGAATTACGCGGGGACCGTTTAACAAAATTTTCATTATTTGGCAAAGATGTTTGTACTCAAATTTAAAATCTGAGCACCACTTTCCATCTAGAAGATACATATTTCGGCCAAAATAAAATATTGCATCAACAAAATCTATGCAAAATCGAGTACTGTCCTGAAGTAATCTTAAGAGTGATTTCTTTTCAGTATCTGCTAAAGCTACGCATATTTCAGGATCATAGTCAGTTAATTTTGAAGTAAAAGTTTGTACAACCAATTCTTTAATTGTATCGTCATCTGATTCAACCGTTAAGTGTACAAGTCTTGAAACATGACTATCATTTAACATCTTATTTATGCATTTCATTACTTCATCTTGATCACCATTAGCTATTGCCATTTGCCATGACATAATTAATGCCTCGTCTTCCATGCCTGACAATGGTACTCCTAATTCTCCTAAAGAATCTATAATCATGTTTGTAGCGATAGAACTGCTTATTACTTGATTTAGAAAGGCATTTAATCTATCCTGTCCAAAATGTTGAGTATACAATTTTAGATATTCATCAACTATTTCCGTAGAAATACGATTGTCCTTCAAATAATGTTCCAATAATTTATCGCAAGCTTTTTCCAGATCAGAGCATGTAATATTCTGATTTTGTAGAAATAGCTTTCTCTCCAACTTTCGACGTAAATATTTCTCAAAGGGCAATGTTCTGTTTTCAGTTTGCACTTGGGCAACGGTGATTTCGATGAAGTGAGCACAGTTGAAAGCTTGTATAGCATTTTCTACAGTCATTTGTTCATTAATAGCTGGACTCTGCAGTAGCGCGAGAAATGCGTCGATAGTCTTAAAGATTTCAGAGCCAGCAACTTGCATGTTATTCTATACACACACACGCACACACATAACAAAGACACAATTTCTATTTCAAACAGCCACTTACACTTTATATGGCAGATTAGGATCAGATGTGAGAGTGATTCTGAATGTGACTTTGGACCTGTAACAAGTTAAATTTACATTAATACGTTATACAATACCTCATGTCTAAATTAATAAAACATATGGCTTTCTCACAATCATATCTACATCCCTTATTATTATTTATATTCATCAACTTTGTATCTACATACTTTAATCTTGTAAACATTTCTGAATTCTGAAAGATACGTACGCCATCATTCACACGCAAATTTCTATAAAATATATACAGACAATAATAATTGCTCTAAATTGCAATCAATTTGTGACAGATTATAAATGCAACAGTTAAACCAGGCCAACAAAAAGTGTAACCTAACCTAACCTAGCCTCTATTTAGGATCAGAGTAGTAATCATGTAACTTTGGCTGTGGTTAAAGTCTCGCTACAAATGCTTTGAAGCGTTTGATGGACCAATGAGAAGAAAGAATTTTACAAACTGACCAATTAAAAAACGCTTCAAAGTGTTCAACATCGCGTTGACTATACTCTTTAGAGCCGGTATTCATAGTCAGATCTTATATTCAAGACCGTCTTAAATACAGTCTTAAGAAGTCATGAACCAATCAGAAGGCGTCTTAAAATATTACTTAAGACGGTCTTGAAATAAGACTCGGCTTAGGTTTGTTCGCATCGCATGCTCCAAATTAATCTAGAGAGCATTTGGATCACAGGTAAAGTGGCAGTTGGAACAGTTGCATTCATGTGCTCCAATGTTCAGTGACACGAATGGATTTAAGCTGGAAACACAATAAAAAGCATAGGCAATAGGAACAAGGAATGAGAGATTTCAACCTATCAGAAAGCGTTCATTCTATTATTCATGATTTCTAATAAGTTTTAGGACAAATGAGCATGTCATCTAGCTTAATCCGTGAGACCACTTGAACAGGTCGGACATATGTCTCGTTTCGTTTCAGATATTTTGTGTTATCTTGATTATTTGAAAAGCGTTTTTATACAAAATAAATGCGCTTTTAATAAATATAAAAGTATATTATTATATATTATATTTTTATATTATATTATATTATATTTTATTGTATTAATATTATTTTATTTTTTATTTTATTAATATTATATTATATTGTTATATTATATTTTTATATTTATATCAAAAACACATTTATTAAATGCGTTTTTATACAAAATGAATCTGAAATACTTTTTTCGATACAGTACGTTTCAATCATTACGTATGCATGCCCCAATCGTATCATCTTCTGAGATGACGCAATTGGAGCGTGCTCTTAATTGATCTATGGAGTATGCTCTAACGCGACGCGAATCTAGTCGCCACATTGGTTCAGGTGACGCAACACATTGGAGCGTGTTGGGCATATTAGAGCGTGCGACGAACAAATCTTTGATAGTCCGATTTCGCGTTCGCACCTTTTACATCATGAAACAGTTGCTCCCATCAATTCACAGATTCACTATCAGATCGAAAGGATTTGCAAATGGCGGCTTTAAAGAGACTCAAAATCTGACCAATCAGAGATCGGTATCCCTTATAACTTGACTCCTTACTAAAGGGACTCTAAGACAACCTCGTTTATCCAGTTGTGATGGTGGTGGAATACGACATTCACAATTGCAACATTATCGAAGTAAGACTAAAGTACAATTTCATACAGCGAGTAAAAGCTGGCATTTTATCCCTTCTCCACCAATTTTTTAGATTGACGAATCCAGCGAATAAACGCTCAAAGTTCGACACTGGCCTTGTTTCCACCGACAGGGTGGACTGTTAGAGGCTCTGCACAATAAAAGGAACAGCGAACAGAGAACAGAGAATAAGAATAGAGAACAGAGAATAATTTCAACCTATCAGAAATCATGTATTGCGGAATACACAGTTTCTGATAGGTTGAAATTCTTATTTTCTATTCTTTATTTCTTGTTCCTTTTATTGTGCGGAGCTCCTTACAGTCGAACGACGGGGGAATGCTTGACTGTCGTTCTTACATTCTGATCCGGTTTAAACCCTCGGTAGAAACTAGGCCATTATCCAACTATGAGCGACGCAACGCTGATTTTGACTATGGCTCACTTGATGAGTCAAATATTTCGAAGCATTTTTTAATTGGTCAATTTTTTGAATTGTTTGTTCAACGCTCCTTTATTCACAGCATAAAGGGAGTAACTTCGCCAGCGAAACTTTGCTCCATAAAAAGAAAGGAGGCGATAGCTTTAGCTAGAGTTCCTATAAAGCTCAAATATCGTCCCAACTAAAATGGCGGCTGATCAATTGTGGTCACAAATTTTCTTCGATGCCCATTCCAGTGTATATATATATAGTTCAGTGATGTAATCATATCCTTAGGATGATGTCCCATGCAGCGGATCGTGTGTAAGTGGATTCGCGTATCACCAACACAGAATTACTCTTTTAGATCTGGTTACGAAATTTGCAAACAAAGATCGGCTGCATGGGACATCACCCTAAGGGTGCGATTACATCACTGAACTATATATACACTCGAATGGGCAAGGAGGAAAATTTGTAACCACAATTGATCAGCCGCTATTTTAGTTGGAACGATATTTGAGCGAATCAGAAGCGTTCGTGCGCGTGCTGTGATCGATGTATCGATCAATGTATAGAAATCTGTAGAGATAGACATCTATAGACATAGTATGTAAAAAAAATTATGTTACTTCAATTTTATTAGTACATTTAATAAAATAATATTAATAACACTTTTCATATCCTACATTGTTAACACATATGCAGAAACTGATACATTTAATACAAAAATTCTTACCTATGAAATGAAATGCCTTTTTTACTTCTCTGCCCACACTCAGGCAGCTCTTCATGTTGATACTTTGCACATTTTAGTCACGCGATTTTATAATCTTTTAAAGTAATCAATAAGATAGGAAACAAGACCGTTTATATTAAATAACATTACAATCCGAAGCGCCACTACGGTCTAAGTATTAAGATGTTGAATATATATATTATTCAAACGAATGAATTAATTTCAGAAATAATAATTACGTGTCGATATGGTTGTCGACATTAATGCAATTAATCCGAAATGTAATAATCCCCCCAAAATTCCCCAAATTAATCTTAAAAAACTGTAATAAACTTATTGCGAAAAAATATTGCCTCGGCCGGGAGTCGAACCCGGATCTCTTGCATTCCGTGCGAGCGTCCTGAGCCTTTAGACTACCGAGACCTTAGCAATAATTTTTCGCAATAACCGATATGTATCGAGAGTAATGCATTATTTCAGCGCGCGTTTATAAACAATAAGATAGGAAACAAGACTGTTTATATTAAATAACATTACAATCCGAAGCGCCACTACGGTCTAAGTATTAAGATGTTGAACTAATATATATATTATTCAAACGAATGAATTAATTTCAGAAATAATAATTACGTGTCGATATGTTGTAATATTTTTTCGCAATAAGTTTATTACAGTTTTTTAAGATTAATTTGGGGAATTTTGGGGGGATTATTATATTTCGGATTAATTGCGTTAATGTCGACAACCATATCGACACGTAATTATTATTTCTGAAATTAATTCATTCGTTTGAATAATATGTATATTCAACATCTTAATACTTAGACCGTAGTGGCGCTTCGGATTGTAATGTTATTTTAAAGTAATCTTTCAAATATTGGGTCATCTAAAAAGTATCCGCGGTTTTTTGTCACTACATGTGTGTTGATGGTCATATATCTAGTGACAAAGTACCGCGGATACTTTTTAGATGACCCAATATAATGATGATCTTGCTGACATATGCATCTCACTAAAGAACACTAAACGTAAGTGTGCATGAGCACCTGAAAGCTTCTGATTTGCTCTTATATTGACCAAATTAAAATGGCGTTGATCAATTGGTGCCACGATTTTCTATGCTTCACAGCGAAGATGCCCATTTCAGTGTAAATATAATTCAGTGGATTACATGTAGCGCGGTACGCGGTACAGAAACTAACTGGGTAACTATAGGAACATCGCGCAAACCGTGCCGCTTGTTTTTTTTTTCCTTTATTACATGTAGGGCTATAAGCGGCACGGGTTGATAAGTAAACTTTAATATGAATTTTTTTTAACATATTAATTTATTTCTATTCACATTTCATCAATATTCTTATTTTTTCAACGGATTTAATTAATAATTACATTTAAATCAATTAATTCTATAAAAAGTGCTTAGTAATGTGAATTTGTCACTGGCCCATGCCGCTTACTGGGCTATATGTAATAGAGGAGAAAAAAGCAAGCGGCATAATTTGCACGATTCCTATAGTTATCTAGTTATAGCGTTTTCCACTGGTGCAACACTAGCGCCGTGTTTAGAAGGAACCTGTACTAGTATAGTAATAATGTAGGTTTGGCGGGGGGGGGGGCGGTACAATATAAGTATTAGGTCATCTAAAAAGTATCCGCGGTTTTTGTCACTAGATGATGTTGATGGTCATATATCTAGTGACAAATTACCGCGGATACTTTTTAGATGACCCAATACATACAATATGGAACTTTTTATGTGGTCCCCAATTTTTAGTACGCATGCGTCGATTTCTAACCAGGGGGTTGATTCAGTAAACAAGGTGAAAATTACAAAAGTGAGCAAATTTAGGCTGACCAATGAAATAATCAGTATTCCATTAAATTCGCTCACTTTTATAATTTTCATCTCATTTCAAGATACAGAATCGATCCCCAGGAATCTGCCTTCAGCAAGTTAAAATTGCAGGTTAGATTAGGTTAGCTGGATCTCTTTCCGTAAAATATAATTAACCCTTTCGTCTATAATATTGTATGAGACTCATGGTAAGGAACGACGTAACGCGTGACGTGCTCAGTGGAAACGTACCCTATTAGTTTCAGTACCGCATACCGCTATACTGAAACTAATGTATGCACCTTTAGGCGCCATTTTACTTTACATTGGTCGCGTTCAGCAAACTCAACTGTTACGGAGTGGATCCGTGAGTGCTCGTTACTATTGGATGATCTAGAAGAATACACCAATAGCAGCGAGCGCTCACGGATCCGCTCCGCAAACAGTTGTAGGTGCGTTCGGTATTGTAAATCGAAGGCGTCAGTTTACTATTTTACCTCGAAAATCGTTCGGCAACTCACATTTTTTTACTACACGTCATCTCATCTGTGTTCGATATTATTAATTATTTTTAAAGCCAATCGAGCTGTTCGATCCAGTCCGGATTCAAAGACCGTGCTAATGCAGATTTTCGCGCCTAAATTAAATTCATAACCTATATATTTATGATAATGTATCCAACTGATTCGTTAACACATAACGTACATTCATCTTTTATATTTTACAAATAATATATTCGAACTATTATAATATCTGAGTTTATAAACGCTCAAACAAATGCTATCAAATAGAAATTGATGGAATGCATTATGTACAATATTTAATGAGGAAAGTAAGTTTTAATTCTTTTCCTCTTTATGAATTTGAAGTTATGTATTTGAAAACAAAGAATTTGCTAGTTAATTTTTAGATCAAAGCTTATATTGCACACATAAATGAAATAAAATCAAACTGTATTAACATATTAAAGATTCTAACAAATATAAATCAAGATATACTTTTGTTTAAAAATTTTTTTTCCATTTTTTATACTTTCAACGATATTCGCCTCGAAAGAAAAATACTGTTTTTTTTTAAAAGAATGTTTCACCTCTTAAACATGATTTAGGGCATAAAAAAATAGTGTTTCTTAGATTTTTGTGTTTAACAACATATTTCATGAAGAATCAAATCGGTTCCGGACAGTTGTGAAATTTCCCTTGTGAGTCGAAAAGTCCTTTACCATTGTGCAATTTTTGCTTTAGGAGATATTAATTTCTAAATATCATTTAAGCACGTATCCGTGGATTACCACCAAGTATACGCCCATTAGTCGCGATCGCTTGTTGCGCGGGGAGTAATGACTGCCAAGTAATCCTTGCGTAATAATTGACTGCAATTGATAGACATAGTCTTGTAGTAGTCCGCACGGATGTGCTTATTTAGTGATCTTTAGAAATTAATATCTCCTAAATTATTGCGAAATTGTAAAATAATAAAGGACTTTTCGATTTAATTTAGTCTGTTCTACAATGAGAGAAAGGGTTTTGTTAATTTACAAGTCATCAGTACCTTTAACAAGTAATCCGTAAATATGTGACAATAAAATTGATTTGTTGTGATTGCTACTAGTCTGCTATACCAACTAATTATTAGTAATAGAAGCAAACTAGAGAGCCTATAATCAGAGTGGCGCCATACAAGAGATGATGTCATATTTTAACGAAATTCTGCGAGAGAGAAAGAGATATACGGTCTCAGTCTATCCAACAGACTGTCAGTTTTAGGGTTAGGTGCAACAGCATTGAACGACATAGATACATTACGTAAAGATACATTGATAAAAATAAAATTATCGAAATTATTTTAGAAATATAGGATGTACAATATTGTTTTGTAACATTAAAAAAAGGATATGTTATGAAAATAATTCCAAAAGACACAGAACGCCGAATGAATTGGTTAAAGAGTATAAATGGCAAATATAAAAATTGGACACCGTCAAAAAATTCATCTGTATGTGAGGTAAAGTAATTTATTCTTTATAAATAATGTATTTAAAATATTAAAATAAAAATGTAACATAAAATATACACAGATTAATTATAATATCTGAAGACACAGTAGTGTCTTGACACTAAGTATATGTATAGTCATCACATTGGTTACGAATTTAATTCTTTCTCTTTTTGTCGTAATCTTTTCAATTATATATCATTGCATTGTGAATCTAAATCAAATAATATGATAATTATGATATTTAATATATAATATTTTATGAAATGGTATATACACATATATTTTTCTGAATTTTTGATTTCTTTTATATTATCACAGATGCATTTTGCTCCTAAAATGTAGGAACAGAGAATGGATAATAAACTAGCGCATTTATTGAATAGCGCAAATAATGTGCAATAAATAACGTTTTGTATAAAGTAATGTGTAATATTACAAAATGTACAATATTGCAATAATACAAAATAAATGAAATTTTATAATAAATAATATATGTAAAAGTTTTATTATTTTATATACAATATTTATTTATTATCATTTTTTAATTTGTCACAATTTTTGAGCATTTTTTAGCATGAATTTAAAATTTAGAAAATAATGCATTTAAAAAACTGGGAATGGCGGACCAATCACAAATTATACCCGTATGGCGTCACTCTGATTGTAGGTTCTCTAAAGCAAACTATTGGGTCATCTAAAAAGTATCCGCGGTACTTTGTCACTAGATATATGACCATCAACACCAACATCTAGTGACAAAAAACCGTGGATACTTTTTAGATGACCCAATATATAGAACCTAACCTAACTTATCTTTTGGATAGACTTTAGGATTGTTTATCATAGAAATCATAAGATTTCGCATCGCAACATACTTTAACATGCTCCTACCATAGCTCCTACACACTTTATCAAGCGCGTTGGAGTAAGAGCTACGGTAGGAGCATATTGGAATATGTTGGAAGATGCGATGCGAACAAATCTATAGATGATTGTGGCGTCTTAAGTTGAGGGAAACCTGACCAGTCATAGGCAAATATAGGGAGAATACTTGATTAGAATTGGTCAATTTCTTACGATTTGAGATCCTACGTCTACGACTTCTATGTATATAGTGTCCCGTGAGATTTCTCCAACCGCCCATAGGAAGGTAGATGGGATCGAAATAAAAATAAAAGTCCTTTACCGTTTAGCGATATTCGTAATAATAATCGAGATCTTAAAAACTTAAATACAATGCAAGGCAATAGCGATAATACAGCGATAGGAATAATATAAGAAATAATATAAGAAGTAAGAAATATATAAACTATCGCCTCCCGTAGCACAATGCGGCGAAAAAAATAACGGCCAATCAATCAAATCGCGTACATATTGTAGTATGTTCTTCTACTAAATTACTAAGTAGACATAACTTAAAAACATTAAGTCACTACAGGAACAAAAATTGCTTTCAATGAAATATTTTTTAAGCAGATTTTCATCAGAAAATTTTGGTAAATATACTATTTTATAATGTTTGAATTAAAAATGTATTACATAGAAAGTATTTCTGAAACATTCATATATACATACATAACATATAATTTTCTATTTATTATATTTTCATGCAAATATTTACGGAAGATGGAAGATGAAATGTAATATAATACTTACGTCATAAACATATATTTTTAACAAGCTATGTTTAACAGTAAATTGTATGTTTAGCAGTTTATAGAAAAGAAATTGTTAAATAAGTAAATAAATAAAATAAGAATAAGACCCAATAAAAATAATTTTGAAACTAAAAAAGCTATAAGTTCTAATTAACTTTAATATTATAGTTAATTTAAAAAATTATTGTAACAACATTGCAAATGACCCGATAGGGAAACATTTGTTCATTATTGTTTTTGTTTCTACTTAAGTTTATAATGTTTAATATTTTTAGTTAATTTAATAAGCCTTTTTTGTTTCAAATTTATAAATATATTAATTTTTAGTTCAAAATTACTTGTAACATTCAAAATTTCAGCCATCTCTTTTCATGCATTTTTTTTAGTTTTGCATTTCTATAATCTTTCATATTTTTATCATAGGTAAGAGCGACTTCGTACGAGATCGATTAAAAGTTTGTCACCGATTTTTCATTACAGCCCACTTGGTTGTCGTTAATGTTTTGTATGTCATAATATATTATCGATAATGTACTATCCATATGGTAATTATTATTACAATATGAAATGATCCATTTTTTAAATTTATCACAATCAAACTAGGAATCGAAACTGGAATTAAACGTGAAAATAGGTTATAGCGTATATAAACAGAATGAAAAATCTGAACACTGATTGCTAGGCTATAAGGCGATAGATACAGAATTCCAACGGAAAAATTCTCATCGGAAATTTATCACTATCGTTGTCGCTATCGCTACTCTGTGTTTCTATGTGCATTGACATATATGGATTCCCGTATATTGGATTTCTCTATTCCTATCGCTATCGCTATGTCTATTGCTATCGCTATTGCCTCGTGTCTTGGACTTAATGTTTGCAATTGTACTAATGAGAGCGCGCCGATAGAAACGCTCCGGTTACTCGAAGTATAGCTAAGCAATGGTGCGCTTCCTCTCTTACCTTTCCAACGCGCTGCCGGTGCAGTCAATGTTTGAAAAAGTGGGCCGGACTCTACTTCGAGCGGCCGGAGCGTTTCTATCGGCGCTTTCATTAGTACAATTGCAAACATTAATATTATTACGAATATCGCTAAACAGTAAAGAACTTTTATATTTATTTCGATCTCATCTACTTTCTTGTGGGCGGTTGGAGAAGTCTCGCGAGACATCCTGTATCCAGCAAATACCAAATATAAAAATAATATAACATGAAAGTAACAAATAATGTAACAGATGTTACACTCTATATATATAACTTTACTTTATACAGGGTGTCATGAATATACGGCCCCACTCGTTCCGAGCAGGTAAAGTGAACTAAACTGAGTAGAAAAGTCCTCTACTATTTTGTAATGCTCACAATAATTAACGAGATATTAACATTTAAAGATAACCGAATATGCACGTCCTCCCGACCAATTATTGCCGAAAGTACGGCCCACCGCGCGCGGGCCGCGAGGAGCGGGGCTTACCGTCGCGAGCATCTAAGCTCAAAGGGCGCGACCCGCGTGCCGTGCGCTCGGTGGGCCGTACCTTTGACAATAGTAAGTCGAGCGGACGCGCGTATTCAGCTATCTTTAAACATTAATATCTCGTTCTGGAAAATCGCAATGCTTCGGGAAGTGATTAGCGAATCAAAATAAGGAACAAGAGCTATATAAACATAGGTCCGGAAATAGATCGTTTACAAATTATAACTACATTTATGTTACAAAAAAAATTGTAATTGATTTTTTTTAATTACAATAATAACTTATTTCATACTATTTTTTTAACTACATTTTAGAATATTTTGGCGTTACTCAAGATGCATGTGGAGGCATAGTCTGCTAGATATCCTTCTAGTAAAATAAAAAAATTTTTAAATAAAAAAGATTAAAAAAGAGAGATACTTAGCGGAGTACGTATCCGCGTGCTGCATTTTTGGTAATGCCAAAATAATCTGAAATGTAGTTATTTATGTTAAAACCATATGAAATAAATTATGATTACAAAAAATAAATTACAATTTTCTTAAAATATAAATAGTTATAACTCGAAAGCGACTTATTTCCAGAACGATCTTTATATACATTTTTCTTTCTCTTAAGTCCGAATTTCTTCTTGTAGTATTGTGGCTGATTTCCGGACATCTATATAAAATACAGTATAACTTTAAGTATGCATTATAATGTATATATACGTAAACTGCGTTATTAGATTCGAAATGAATCATCCTTTTCTAATTGTATCAGTTTGGTTTTCGAAGTATACGCTTAAATATTGCAAACATAATTATTCCTCGATAAAAGTTGTTTTTTAATTTAATGATTCTATTTATCTTTTATTTGGCACATTTTATTTATACTTTAATATTCTTAAACATAATAATATTGACGCGTTTATATTTACATTCTAAATTTTTTTGTTACCGTGTATAGATCGCATGTCAATTTTTCGAAATAAAAGCGTAGCATCCAATTTACACTCTTTGCAATATATACACTCTTTAGTTTTTCAAATACTATGTAATAATATTATATAAATCATATAAAAAATAAGAGCATAAAAAACCACAGCACAAGTTATAGTTTGTGATATTTAATTATTATTACATAAATTAAAACATTAAACGTTTCGGCCACAATCTGGCCATCTTCAGTAATTCAATAATATTCTTAAAACGCAGAGTTACATCTAGTTGACATTAAATTCAACAGTCGAGAATTGTAATTAAATAAACATGTTCTTTTATATGTGAAGATGCTTCATACAGTAATGTTAAAACGCCATTTGTCATATCAAGAAAAGTGTAGAACAAGAATTTCCAGATTCTAATTTAAATAAAATTGTATATATTAAAATCTTCTAATCGTAATATAAAGAAATAGAATCATTACCTGTTTTACAGCAAAAAAACCAAACGATGAATCTCAAGTATTTCTTTTACACAATTAGAATTTTGTCGTGACATTATGTTGTTATTTGTCCTATCATGTATTTTACCATTATTTATATATCTGAGTCAACAATTTAGAAAGTTCTAGAATTATTTATTAAAGGAAAGAGACATCCTTCTTTAGAAGAGGAAAATAAACCTCAGGCAAACCTTCCGTGTCACTTTGCTTATTGATACCACTTGTTTGTCTTTTTATATGTATCATTTCCGAAATTCTTCTTTTCACTAAAGATTGTTCTATATCTAAAATTCTTATATTATCCCAATCTAATTCATGCATCTCATTCATACGGTGACGTGAAACCACAGAAATTTCGGAAGAAGGTTTTTTTAAATCGGCCTTATGTTCTTTAATCCGAGTTTTTAATTTCCTTTTAGTTTGGCCAACATAAGACGATTCACAGTTTAAGCAATTAATTTTATAAACTATTCCGCATTGGTCATCTTTAGGCAAAGAATCCTTTCCTGTCTTAATAAATGTATCATTTTATTCATAGGTTTATAAGCTATATTAAAACCGTAAACATGTGAAAGTTTTTTAATTTTTCAGAAACTTTGTCCAAATAATAAATTGGTAATTTATTAAAAAATTGGAAAAATAAGGGGTACATTGATTCAAATTTATACAAAAAATTGTACGTTTCGGACGGCGAACTTCCGAGATCTTATGGATTGCCAAAAATTCACAAAGAAGGTCACCCTCTAAGATTAATTGTCAGTTGTATTAATAGTGCTTTTTATCCACTGCCGACTTTCTTAAAAGAAATCATTGACAATAATAATATAAAAAATTTTAGTTTTGTTAAAAACAGCTTTGATTTAGTAAATAAACTCAATGGTAAAGCAATTGATAAAAATTTTAGTATTATATCATTTGACGTGGTCTCCATGTACACGAATATTCCGACTGAATTAGTATCAAAAAACATTGAACGTAGATGGAATTTTATGGAGAATAAGACTTCGATTCCTTTACATGAGTTTATCAAAGCAATTATGATTATAATTAATTCTACATTTTTTGATAATAAAATTATTTAAACAGATTTTTGGCATGCCAATGGGTTCTCCTTTGTCCCCCATACTGGCGAACATAGTTCTACAAGATTTTGAACAAGAAATTATTACCACGAATAATATTAATTCATCTTTTTATTTTCGTTATGTGGATGATATTGTATTAGCTGTACATAAAGAAAAAGTTGAAAGGGTTCTAGAATTGTTTAATTCATATCATGAAAGGCTTAAATTTACTGTGGACTTTGATGATGATAACGGCATACATTTCCTAGATGTTAAATTAATGAGACAGGAAGGAAATATCATCTTCGATATTTATAAAAAACTTACCAATTCTGGGAGATATTTAAATTATTTTTCGAATCATCCGTTAGAACACAAAAGGGGAGTTATTATTGGGCAATTTGATAGAATTCTATTCTTATCCCATCCTAAATTTCATGAAAAAAACATCTCTGAATTAATTCACACGTTTCTAAGTAATGGTTATCCTTTAAAGTTTACATTTTCAACGATAAATAATAGAATTAAAACTTTGGAAAACAGAACTAATTTAGATCAAAATCGTAAAGAAATTAATAATGAATGTGACTTCAAAAAAATTTTTCACGATACCATATTTGGGCAGTTTCTGAAAAATTTAAAAAACTTTCACATGTTTACGGTTTTAATATAGCTTATAAACCTATGAATAAAATGAATACATTTATTAAGACAGGAAAGGATTCTTTGCCTAAGGATGACCAATGCGGAGTAGTTTATAAAATTAATTGCTTAAACTGTGAATCGTCTTATGTTGGCCAAACTAAAAGGAAATTAAAAACTCGGATTAAAAAACATAAGGCCGATTTAAAAAAACCTTCTTCCGAAATTTCTGTGGTTTCACGTCACCGTATGAATGAGATGCATGAATTAGATTGGGATAATATAAGAATTTTAGATATAGAACAATCTTTAGTGAAAAGAAGAATTTCGGAAATGATACATATAAAAAGACAAACAAGTGGTATCAATAAGCAAAGTGACACGGAAGGTTTGCCTGAGGTTTATTTTCCTCTTCTAAAGAAGGATGTCTCTTTCCTTTAATAAATAATTCTAGAATGTTTCTAAATTGTTGACTCAGATATATAAATAGTGGTAAAATACATGATAGGACAAATAACAACACATAACGTCACGACAAAATTCTAATTGTGTAAAAGAAATACTTGAGATTCATCGTTTGGTTTTTTTGCTGTAAAACAGGTAATGATTCTATTTCTTTATATTCCGACTAGAAGATTTTAATATATACAATTTTATTTAAATTAGAATCTGGAAATTCTTGTTCTACACTTTTCTTGATATAACAACTGGCGTTTTAACATTACTGTATGAAGCATCTTCACATATAAAAGAACATGTTTAATTAATTACAATTCTCGACTGTTGAATTTAATGTCAACTAGATGTAACTCTGCGTTTTAAGAATATTATTGAATTACTGAAGATGGCCAGATTGTGGCCGAAACGTTTAATGTTTTAATTTATGTAATAATAATTAAATATCACAAACTATAACTTGTGCTGTGGTTTTTTATGCTCTTATTTTTTATATGTTTTAATATTAGAACCACGTTAGTTTTCAAGATATATTATATAAATCATTTGTGCAAATTAAATAGCTGTTTAACAGTTCGAAATAGTTGTTAATAAAATCTTTAATAAAATATTTATGTAAAATAATATAGATTATTATATTTACAAGACTATCATTATTTAATTTGTAATTTGATTCTATTACGATAAACATTCAGAATATTTTATTCTTTGATCTTCCAGCCAAATATGGATGCTACTTGTTTGCGTAATGCTTTCATAGTCAAATGAGAATCCGCCACAGTGACAATTATTCAACTACATCTATAAAAATGTTAAATATGTAAAATGAGTATCTCAATACAATTGGTTTTGTCAAAAGTTTATTCACAACAATAATTTGAGAAATCGTATTTTAAAAACTGAAATCATAGCTTAAATTGTTCATCTCCCGGCACTACTACAATGTTTCAATGCGTACAGTGCCATATTCAGCAATTTTAATAGAGCAACACTTCTCCTAGTCATATAATACGGGTTAAATTATTTAAAAAATTTCTCTATTATCATCTGTATCTTTTTCTGTATGACTGAATTTGAAAATCAAAAAAATTTGATAATTTCAATGAACAAGGTTTTTATTTTTACATCTCTGGCTTACGAAAAAGGTTACATATTCGATACTTTTGATAAAATGAAATATTGATTTCTTCCTAAACTCATTTGAAAAGATTATTTTAAAAAATATTTCATTTTAAATATTAGTAAATTTGGACTATTAAAACACATAGCATAATATCCTTTGTACAATGATGCCCTTGTAGCGACGGTTTTGAATTCTTTTCGGATTCAATATGATCTATAACATCTGTAATTTTGTTTTTGCACATATGTATTATTTATATTTCATTTAATAAGTTATTACAAAAATTGCAACACACATCAAAAGATATTCTGTATAATTTTCTGTATAATTTTATTCTGTTAATGAGTTTTATGTGATCAGGAGAAGTTATATTTATTACAAATTGTACAATATGTAAGATTTATCTTTACGTGACATAAACGAAGCGAGTAATTACCAGGATCTGATCTTATTTGTTTTGATAGTGGTTCCACAGTCAAAGGACTTTGCGTTTCGCCGGAGACTGGTATATCTTCATCGTCACTGCTTTGTCTTGGCATATTTTCCACAGTTGCAGAACTTTGCGTCGCAGTACTTTGTATTTCGCTGGACTCTGCCTCTGGTGTCTCTTGTGTCTCTGGTACACTCTCACTCGGAATGTCTTGTTCAGGCCTATATTTACATATTATTAAAAAGATAGAAACTATTACGTATTATTTAAAAAACAGAAAAATGCCATGAAATACATAACAATGTAAATTCAAAGTGTACGTCCTGTTGAGAAATTAAATCAAAATTTGCATTTTTTAGATTCAGTATTGATATTATCAATTCGTTAACATTTACATTTGTAATTTATTTATGTTATACTTGTATAAAATTAATGTCTTTAAAATTGAATATTGTAATATAATGCTATATATACAGAAATTAAATCACATAATGTAATATGCAAATGTTGACAGATATACTGCTAGGGTGTCCGATCATAAATTTAAAGTACGGTTGAAGTAATTTAAATTGAACAAAAAAGTTAATTTTTTGCCATTTTGCAATTTTCGCGTTCTAACTAATGAGAAATTATTTAATTAAGATAAATGAATGACCGTTTATTAGGGGCAATTCTGATAGTAAACGTGTTGCACATTATACATGCATGCTAAATACGCCCTAATATTTCGTTACCAACGAAGAAACCGCAATTGTCGCGATACGTTTGTTAGCGATCTCTTCTTTGCGTTTACATACATTCATTATTGAATCTATCATCACAAATTCCGTATATAAGCAATATATAAGCAGAAAATGTTAATATTTATCATACTTTTTGCTTATATTCCACATACAGGAAATATGATGCATATTATGTAAGAAATTTTTAATATTTGTATAATTGAAAAAAGCTTAAATATTTTGTAATTTATCAGTTTGTTAATAACGTGAAACATAGTTTAAAATTTATTACATTTTTTGTATCATAAATGAATTATACTTTTATTGGAAGTTAATATTTAATTTTCATACCTCATTCATTTCATGTTAAAGTTATTTGATATAAGAAAAGTGAATAATTACTCAACAATGTGTACTTCTTGAATCTCATATCTCTCCGATGTATGTGATATCTGCGTTGCAGCTTCTCATCTTTAGTTCTTGTATCTTAGTTTGTAGATTTTCATCTGTCTTTGGCCTACCTGACGTCGAACTGTTATTAAATAATTGTTTTGGGATAAATATTAAAATTATAAATGAGATCGTTTATTTGAGTAAATCAATTAAGTACAAAATAACATCAATTATGATGAAAATTAAACGTTAAATTACTACACGTAAAAGAAGGGTCCCATTTGCCTACAAAACGATTGTCTATAGCTTCGCATATATATGTATGTATTTTAAATAAAATAATCTTAAAAATAATAAAAAGTTACATTATTCTGAAGAAGTTCTTTACAGGTTTTAAGATTTAGCATGAAATTAAAATTCTAATTAAATTTGGTATTATTATAATATTTCATATATATATTGATTATGTGTTGAAAGATCGAAAGCAATTGTCGCGCAGTTATTGTTGAGATGATTTCATTTAAAGTACATTCGTATGCGTGTGTCTAACTTTGACCATAACTGGCGCTTCTTTGTATTTAATTGCTCTGTGATTATATTACTATTTATAAAATATTTATGATAAGATGTTTTTTGATAGAACAAAACCGAAGTCATAGATCAATTATCTCTTTGGATTATTATAAAGTTATAGAAATAAATCAAGTAAAACGCAATTAATTTTTGATATGTCTAAAAAATATTCGTTTTATACCCATGGTTTTGGATCCAGTGGTCTCTTATAATTTTCAAACCGTCCAAATACAATTTATTGTCTTTTTCCATATTTTCTGAATATTCACACTTAGAGCAGGTTGCTAATGTTCCATCCGTTATTTTGTAATTTCGAAATATTACATTTCCATCATTTTTTATTTCATTGTAAATCATATTTTTCGGCCCGTGATGAATTTCCCAATGGTTTCTTATGCAATATAACTTATTAGCATCATATGTATATCTGTGATTAGAATCTATATTACAATGTAGTTTATATTTTCCTATTTTAATACATTTCGTTATTTTCATATTGTATTGTTGCAGTAGCGTATTAAGATCTTCTGAAGCAGCTTCCGTTTTTGTTTTTCTTTCAGTCTCTTTATTTTAACTTCTTTATCAATATTTTGCTTTGCTTCATTTATATCTAATTGCATTTTTTTTTCTTTTTCTAGCTCACTTTGTATGAATGCTTCGTCTAGGAACTGTAAATCTTGTACTTTTTTTTCTAGTATGTCCGAATAATCGCTGTGGAAGCCATAAGATTATTATTAAATATAGTTGATTAATTTTTGTTTTATATTAGTTACGTTCCGTGTCAATTTTAAATTAATTGTCTACAATGATTTGTAGATTACCAATGACTGCAATATGAGCATATGGCAAGGAATTATTATGTTTCAATTAATACATATAAATTATATGATTACCATAACGGTCATTACGAAGAATTTAATTTATTACAAAACATCTTAAATGTTACATAGTAAAATGTACTTAGCGTATATTCGTACGTATGACAAAATAATGGTTACAGAAAATGTACAGAAAACTTATTTTCTTATATAAGATATATACATATCAGGGGAATTTATATAACATTAATTTATATAAAACTAATTTCATGAAGAAATGCTCAATTTCAATTCTATTTGCAAAAATCTTTTCTGTTTTTCGAATTAATAACGAAATTGTAAAAACAAAATAAACAAAATGTATAAAATCAACTTTTCATACTTTTGAGAATGATAAATATGAACAATATATTTTACATACTCAATATGTGGTATCAAGTGTCTGTTTAAGGCCACGAGTATCACAGCAGGATGCGAATCCAAACCTTCCAAGGATATCAGCGTCCGACAAAATGAGCATTTCGCATATTCGGTGTTTTTTATTTTGTAATTATTCAGTATTTTTCGTCCAGAATCTATTTTTACTGCTTTTGCAAAAAAAACAGTTTTTTTGTCGTCTGTGTGATGCGTTATCGAATGGTTTTCAAATGGTAATCCTTTACCAAATTTACTTTTAATTTTCGTGTTACAATTTGAAACAAGACATTCCCCAACGTCAATTTGGTTTGCATTTTGGCGATGAAGATTAAATCTTGCTGCTACGGACTGATATTTTGGGTCGTCCATTATTTCTGATTCTCCATGCTCATTGTATATATGACATTTCATTCTAACACGATCGATGATAAAATCAGGCTCCGATTTTTGTCTGCAGCGTCCACATGTGACTAACTGATTACCCTTCGCATCTAATCCAGATTCTTTGTAAAACTGCACTATACCCTCTGGTTGCTGTTGAGCCATGTTCGTTAACACTGTTCTCTATTATGGATTGCTCACGATTAACTGCTTATTACTCGGAGAACTGTTTATTATTTTAAAATCATAGCTAAGAGATCGAAGGAAGATACATGTTTCCTTGTCAGAAAATGTAAATACTAATGTTTTTAGTTAGTTTATGTGTATTAAATATACCGTTTGACCGACAAATTGTGTAGCTCTACATCTCATTCCATATTTAATGCAATTTTATATATTTAATAAAATTCTAAAATTTTAAATTATTGAAACACGCAGAGGAAGAAGAAATATTCTTATATTGGTAATGTCTTTATTTTTAAAATATAAATCTTGAAATAAGATTATATAGCGTTAAATCAACCTGCTTACATGAAGAAATTTTAATTAAACCAAGAAGAATATATTCTCGTTACTCAATAATAATAATTATAATTTTGGAGAGAAAATACCATGTAGAAAATAAGAATATTTTCAAATTGAGAATCAGAATTGCTTTAAATAGAAATGAAATTTTTATTTTATTGTACCGTTTCCTCGAAATAAATTGTTTGTATTTTTAAATTGTTTTATTAAAATTGAGCGTGCATCTCATACGTGATCTCAATATGTACAATGGACGTAATAAATAAACGCCCAGATCTTCGTTATAATTGTCGTTCGCATAAAAATTCGAAATTATACATATATTATGAACGAATCGATTAAAGTAACGAGAAAAGCAAATCTTATAATAAATCTTCAAGACTTAATAGTTTACTTTATCTCGTCTATTGAATTTAATTATTTGTTTAATAGACTATCTTATTAAAGATTCAATTTTCACTCTTTAGATTAGAGTGAGATTTCACTCGGAATAAAAGAATTTTAATGAGTAGATATTTGTAAAATAACGAATGGTTTTATCAAAGATTCGGGACTGTTTCGCCTTTGTTACTTGCCTTTGTTACGATTATGACAAAATCACATAATATTATAATTAATATGAAAACAAGAATTTGAATATTAACGCGTGACATTAGACAATTCACGAATTATTATTTTTATGATTACATTGACGACGCATATATACTATATATTCTCCAATAATGCAAAGTATTGTCTCCTTGAAACAATTTATTAATGTAAAGATTTTGAAATATATTTACATAATACTCGTAGCAGTTAATAAAAATAGCTTGGGTATGCATGCTGAACGCGCAACACCGATTTTAATTAATCAAAAATTGGAAAATTCAGAAGAATAAGAATTGTCAAATTTTATATAATAAATTTCTTGGTATAAAACTTTTTAAACTCCTGTTATTATGAAGTTTGGTTTACCTCGAAGAGTTGATACCCGAGAAACTTTTGTTATATAAAAAATTATTATACGCATGTATTTTGTTATTATGAAATATTTCTTCGTAATCACTATTTCGTAAGGAAATCATCCATTTATTTTTAATAAGCGAAGATTTTTGGGGTGAAGAATGTGGGGCGAAGAATGTGGGGCAGAACATATTTTCTTGTGAATTTTAATTATAATATATTAAAGATGCAATAAAAATGACTATCGCGGTCTGAAAGATTCATATTCTCCTGTAGATAACTTGTGTTTGATGCATTGCTTAACTTTTCTTTGCGAATGAGTATTGTGAATTTGATGTTGAATCAGAATTAAGTTCATTCTCCACTATGAAGATCGCTCTTCTATGTATTAAATACTAAATTATCAAAAAGCACAGAGAATTTAAAAGAATTCAAAATGAATTTCAGTGATATGTCATTAATTCTAAACTTATTACTTTTCAGATACAACATGAATTCTTTTTAGAACTTTTCAGAAAAAGAATTCTTTTTGCGTCTGAAAATAAATTCAGAATTGATGACATATCATTGAATTCTTTTTGAACTCTTTGTGATATCTGGATTATCAGCGAATTGTTACAAAGCGCAAGGAGCTTGAAAAGTCTCTACTTCGTTTTTTGCTAAATTAAACCTTAAATTAGCGATATACGATTGGAAAAGTTTGAAGTGTATTCAAAATCTCTGTAATTGTTAGTAATTATAAAGACTTTGAAATATACTTACATACTAGTAATTATATTTGGTTAAAAACGAACTGAAAGTCTGTATAAAGAAACATAACTTTGTAATTTCATTTTTATGCAGGTATAATACAAAATTCGTTATAATACAAAATTCGTTAAATTAACTTGTTTGGATATTCAATTTTGAGTTTCTTTAAATTCAACAACTTTTATTTCCACAGTAGTAGATGCGAAATTAAAATTTTTGTTTAACCTATTAATAAATATTGTCTGAAAAGAATTCATGTTGCATTATGTCTCAGAACACCGAGGAGACAAGATTTTGTTTTATTTCTTTTCGCATTGTCTCTAATTTTACTATTTGCACCCGAAACTCTTTTAATTTGTGACTCAAGGATCAAACACATATTTGCGTTCACCATTCACTTTTAATCAAAGGACTTTCGATTTACTAAAATTGACATTATAAGCATTTTAATGACTGCAAGTAGCTTTTATTATGCGTACGTTCTTTTTCCGTTATATATTATAAATATGTACATTATGATATTCGTTTTCTTGTTACCAGCGTCAGAGCGAAATAGATAATTTATGTTTTTATTTTCTTTTCCGACTGTAACTATTATGTATATTTTTAACATTGAAAATGATCCGATCACGATGGGAACGTCCGTCTGCTAGCTTTCTATATTAAATCTTTAACTTAAAACATGTCTGTTTCTTTTATTTTTTTACATTCATGTTTATTATATAATAATTTTTGGCTCGTAGCCCTCTTTTTTCTTTATTTTATAAAATTTATGAGCCTTATTACTAATTAGATATTTTAATTGTTATTTTATTTCCAAAAATAAAACCCATTCTACAATTGCGTAAGCGTAATTGTAAATGATTGCAGTTGTAAGAATTGGTCAATTATAATCGAATATGAGAAGAATATTCGTCTGTGATTGATCAATTCTTACAATTGCAATTATTTACAATTACGCTTATGCAATTATAGAATGGGCTTAAAATATCCATTTCTGAAGTTAAAAAAACTTTCCATGACTCGCGCTTGATTATTGTATAATAATGGGACTTTACATAGATTCATTTCATTTTTCTCAATTATCTAAAAAATTGGACATGAGCAAAACGCCTTCCGAATTTAGACCAAAATCTATAAGAAACACTTATTCATTTAATTTGTTAAAAAAATTTCTGAAATTTATTTTTTTGCGATTTACATACCACATAAAAAAAACAATGAATGCATAATAAAGATATTGTTGTAGGTTTCATGGGAGCCAGATTTCGAGCCTTATATAATAGTTTCAAAATCTGTTTAATTTTAGTCTCGGTTTAATTTATTCTTTATTTTTAATTCTTCGAACTGAAAAAAAAAATGAAACGTGAGTTAAACCAAGAACAAAATTTTAATCTACAATGACAGAAAGTATTAGTAGTACATAAATATAGTTGTATAAATGATATATTCTGCTCAGTAATTGTTTTATTTCCACGCATCATTTTGAGTGAATTGATATGTGTATATCAGACCATGACAGTACATTGTATATTTTGATTCCAATTTCAAATAACATACATTTTGCATGCACACATGTAAGAATGACTGTTGTACACACGTGAAAAAGTTTTATATATATATATATATATATAAAACTTTTATATATATATATATATATATATATATTCGTAAAAGTTAAAAGGCCAAAATTAAACGAGCAAAAATATATGTCAATTTAATTAAAACATGTATTTAATGAAATTAAGTAGAACGTTTCGGTTTGATAAAGCGCTTTTCAGTCATTACAAATGCTCAATCAATCGACTATAATTAAAACAAAAATTTTTTTTATCTATGTGTTGCATATTTTCATCATGTTTTATATGAAAACTTTCTTTGTTCTATTTTAATTGTATTCGACTGGTATGTATACTTGTATTCAAATGTTCCTTGCGGCTGAAAAGAGCTTTGTTAAATCGAACCGTTCCGATTCATTAAATACATATATTTTATTAATTTGACATACATTTTTATTCGTTTAATATTAATCTTTTAATTTTATATATTTAATACGAGCTACTTTCGTTCTTTATATATCTGTAACAACATAATTGATCTAAATATGATATATATTGATCGAAAAATTAAATTGATACGCGTCTGATTAAAATGTAATATAAAAACTATTGATAATTTCTTTCTCTTTAGAAGATTTAGGTGATATTTTTCAAACATATCGTTTTCGTCATCGTTCGATGCCATTTAATGTGTAATTTTATAAATACAAAGATACTACACATATCTGTACTGTTCTTGCTGTGGAATCGAAATACAATATTAACTGTATTTAAGACATACTTATTATTTCAACTGTATGTATATGTATAGCGATAATTAGTTAATACAAAAGATTGTATTGCGACGTGTTTCTAAGCAATGATTGAATGCAATAGCAACTATTTAATTGTATCATCCATTTATATTTGCAATCACAATGATAGTATTTATGAATTTTATTATAATTTAATCACACATACTTGTGTTCACATATTGTGAAAGAATCTTAACAAAATTTTACATCATCAATCAAAATGATGGAAAATTTCTATTCCACATGCATGCACAGAATGTTTAAATTACCTAAAAAAGTATGATTTACATTATATAACGCAGCATTAGAACAGCATTCGAATGGAATAGAAATTTCTATCAGAGAGTTGAGTTTTTTTTCTGTCACAATATATTTCTTTGTATCCTTCTTCTATTACTTGATTATTTTATTTAATGTATTATTACGAAAAATTCATTTAATAATAATAATGATATTTAGAATTGATTTACAATTAGAAATTTATAAATTATAATACTTTGTAACGTGGAATATTTCGTGAGATTTTACGGTAAACTAGTTTAAGGGGGGAAACCACAGTAGAGCACGAAAAAGTAAGTATATTTTCGGGAATTTTTTTTGGCTCAATGAAATGATCAATCAAAAATTTGTAAAATAAGCATTATAATATTATGAATGAAGTACAAATAAGAATTTTTTCATACATTTTTGATACAAAATGCGGCTGTGCCGCACTTGTCCGATGGCGCCTATTTTTGAAGGAGGGACCATGGACGGACATCTAGAGTCCTTAATTTTTGACCTGGAATAAAAAATGACAGTTTTTTAGGTTCTATATATCAATAGCTGTGGAAGTACGTAGGATTTTTTCGATATATTAATTTTTCGCAAAATGGTGCACGTTTTAAGGAAAACTTGCAAATTTAACAAAAAAAAAACGCCATAAAATTGTTGATAAAAAAAAAACCATGTAATATAAAAAAAAACCCTACGCACTTCCATAGAGAAAGGTATTCTGAATATACTGTCAAAATTTGAAACCGATCGGTAAAGATTTATTCGAGTTATGTGTCCGCCCAGTTTAAAAAAAGTGGTTTCGAGAAAAACGCGTTTAAAGTTTTAAGTACTGTAAAATCATATAATATTTTTATATACCTCTAATCTGCGATGCCTGCGCCATACAATTGGCCTTCTTCATCTATCTCCTGCTCTTGTTTGGCCTTTCGAATTGTTTTCAGATCGATGCGGGCCTGTTTTGCGCCCTCACTCAAAGATCGTTCCGCTTTCTGTATGCGTTTCTCATCCAAGTCCATGCATAGTTCGTGACTTTTTGGGCCAATTTTCATGCCCATGACCTGGATTATATGTAAAATTGATATTAATCCGTCATTAAAAACACACGAAGCGATGTTCGTAGCAATGTCGATGATTATTTTGCCGGAATTCATAGTTTTCGGAGCTATCGCCCACACTGTCGAGTTGAAGCTCTCATTGCTGTTTTGAGTGAAACCCTCGATGCAGCGAGTGAGAAGATCATCCGTAGTGAATTGTTCGTAAACTGGCTTAATTGCTTCATAAACTATATCAGACATTAGTGATTTGTGCGTATAGGTAGCCAAAGTGTTAGAAGATTTTGCCCTTTGCCACGAGCACCATGAATTTTCTCCAGTCGGGCAATCGTCGTGTTGGGGATGGTTATCCGTAGATATTTTGTGAAGTAATGTAGCCCATATAGCTGTCTTCATTTTTTCGACTGATTCGCAATTTCTACGAATAGCTAACCCGAAATATATTGACAGTTCATCGATCAGTTTGCCTGTCAATTTCCCTTTTCCTCCCAAGCCTTTTGTGCGTTTCTTCAAATTACGGAGGTGGGTGCCCATGCGTTTTTGTACGTGATCTACGCATTCCTTTTTAGTTATCGTTTATTTTCGGAGGGAAGTTCCTCCTCCATCGCCATTATACCTGCTCCCTAATTTATACTCATAAATTACAGCGCGCGCCGGAATCACAAAAGGCGCTCGGAGCATACCTGAGAGGCGTTGCCGCAGAATGGAAAATTTGGGTATTCCGAAATTTTTGCGGCACTCCATCTTTTGGTATGTTATTCTTAAGACCCTAAAGCACCTTATAAGCGAAAAAAAATTTTTTCGATTTTTTCAAACTTTTACTGTGGTTTCCCCCCTTAAATATTCTTAAATATGTTACATTTTAAGATAATCTCTCTCTTTTCACTTCCTCTAATAGAAAGAAATTATTTAAGTTAAGCATACGAAAATAGCATGCTAATTTATCGTTTCCATGTATTCCGTTTAAAAATAAAATTTTATCAGTTATCACACATCTACATAAAAAATGTCTTTTATTGTACTATGTCAGAAAAACAGTACATTATTCTGTTCTATGACTTATGATAAAATTTTACGATTATCTGTGTCCTTTCGACGGTGAGCACAAATTGTAAATTGATTCCAATTAAATTCAAAAATTTTCACGATATTTGATTATACGTCTCTTCTTATACGTTTATGTAGTGTATTTTATTATGCATGTACGATGTATTTTATTGCATATCGCAGGTCAGCAGGAATATAAGCTCTCGTCAAGCGGCCATTATCAGTGGCACAGTGCTGGCTTGCCTGATACCTATTCTGTTGGTAATCATTTGTATTGGATATCGAGCTCTCAAAAGCAACAACGAGAAGATGAGGAGGTTTTAGCAAGGTACTGAAACCTGTTCACTATCAATTCCGAAGTGAATCTTGTACATGATCGCGACTAAACCTATTTTTCACGCGGCAAGCAGAACTGCAACGGTTGCGGTAGATCGACGAGGATGAGGAGTCTATCCCTTACAGTTCAAGCAAAATTACGGAAATTAATTAGAGGAAATTTTATACGTCAAATTTTTAGAAATGTAAAACTTTTGTACGATATTCATATATCATTTCACATTATTTACTTATAATTCACCAATTCCCACTCAGTGAATATTATGTCATATTTTTTATTTAAGTATACATATTTACGAAAAACTACATTTAAGGCGGTAACAAATTCGTAGCTTTTTTTTTTCTTCATCTTTTTTTAAGTCGACTATTGCTTGTATTGTAAATCTGTACAACGACAGAAGAAAAAAACAACACTTTTTCCTTCTTTTGAATTAAACATACTTTCAAACTAATCAATTTTTAAGGATACATTAATAAATAAGAATAAGAGGAACCTTTTTTTTTCGAACAAATTATTCAAGTTACGAATAATGTCCGTCATAAATATATTGCTCCACTGTTTATTTTACAGGCAGGGTTTATAAATTTGAAGAAATGGAAATACAGATATCTATACAGAGTGTAACAAAAATGTTGAATAAAACTTTAATAATTTTTATTGCTTATAATATATACTTAAAGAAAAATTGATTATATATTATGCAGTTAATATGAGTACAACAGAAATACTTATAGCATCTGTCGTACTCAAATTCATCAGAAATTGGCTTGAGTACGAAGTTTATAGAGTTTATTTTCAACAGTGTTCTTCCCTTAACATTTGGATAGGGACTATTGATGATTTTTTATTAGGATTTTATATGTACTTTTGAGACAAACATATATAAAATTTATTAGAAAATTATTTGATCCATCTGTCATTGCGGTGATCGTATACCTTATTGTAAAAGATAAACCTTTATTTCAGGTAGCTTCATTAGATTTATATATTCTTTTAATATCCAATTTTGTCCTTTTTTTCATAATACTACAGTAAATTTTTTTCTAATTAGCAATGTCTTATGTAATGGTGTGCCTACTCAAATTTCAATTGAGTTTCACAAGAACGATGAGTGTATACATGCACAAAATGATGAGGTACCAGCAAATCTGCTGTTCTAACGTCTACCAGTATATATCAATCTACGGATTCTTGGGAGGATTCCATTTTCTTACAAATGGAGTGCCTACATCATTTACTTACATCATTTTTGCCAACGACGAGATACAATCAAAAACCGTCAATCATGACCTTTATTTTTTTCGAAAGAACCTCAAAAGCCCGGAGATAATTAAAGACGTTAGCATTGTCAATAATTAAATAATATAAATTTGTAACTATTAACACAGATATTGTACAGCTAATACATTATTATATTAATGATTTTATATTATATAATATAAATATTCTATAAATAAATATGCATACTTGTAATGCATGTAGTGCTGAGATATATCTTATATACTTTCAAAAAATTACAATTTTCTTCTTTACAATTTACATTTTTATCGATCAAATTTTGACGAACATAAAAATCATTGTTTTAAATCAATTTTGCACTAGCGTCTCTACACACTTATTTATTATGTATGGCACTACATACTTATTTCATACATTTTTATTGTCTAGTATCAATTTTGATTGTTCATCCTATTTTAATGCTGTTAAGGGTATCCTAAAGTGAAGCCCGAATTCCGATGAGATCGCTGTTTTACCGATAAAATGCGACACGTCGATATTTTTTTATATATTGTATATAGAAGAAAGCCCCCTATTATGAGATAGGCGCCTAATATTAGATAGCGACGTTTCTGCCAAACTAATTATGCTATATCCATCTTCCCCTTTATTTTTTTTAAAGAACCACAAGGATAATTTTTTTGGGAAATAACTTTTTTATTATTTTTTTTCGGTTAAACAAAAAATTATATCTATGTCTGTTTTACAGCATCTAGTTCAGAAGTGTTTCATCAATACTTGTTCCAAAAATATTTTTTCGATACATATAAAAATGTTTTATGCAAACCGTAAAAAAAAACCGTTAAAAAAATCGTAAAAAAAATCAATAAGTTTCAAAATTTAAAACCAAATAATTGGAAAGAAAATAAAAAATATCTGATAATTTGTACTTATAACTGTATGTATCTAGTTTAAATCTTTCAAAAAACTAATTTTTGACGATTTATTCAAAGTTATTGAATTTAAAGTGCCAAAGCAGTCCATGCGTTATCTACATTACACAATATCCTCTCGAATCTAACACAGCCATTGATGACAGAAGCATGTTGTATAGACTTTTTTGGTCACTGATTTTAAATGTGAATTAAAAAAATGTGCAATTTAAAATGGCGGATCCAATATGAAGAACGGAATTTTAAATATCCATGTATGAAAATAGATATCTGGTCGTTTCGTAAGTCTCTGATTACTACTGTAATCACGATTGTTAAATTGAAAGTAGCAGATTCAATGGCGATGAATTATAAATGTACACGGAACAGTGATTTTAGCATTATCCTTATTATAATCATATCTCCATGCGATACAAGATAGGTAACACTAATTGTAAAGTCAACGTTTCGTGTATATTTATTATTTATCGTCATTGGATCTGCTATCTTCAATTCAACAATTGTTGATTATAGTAGTAATCAGAGATTTACAAAACCACCAGATATCTATTTTGATGTACAGATTTTTAAAAAATGTTGACCTTCATATTGGATCCGCCATTTTGAATTGCACATTTTTTACTTCACATTTAAAGTCAGTGACCAAAAAAGTCTACACAACATGTTCCTTTCTTTGGCTATGTGTCAGACTCAAGAGGATATCGCATTATAGATAACGCGCGGACTCCTTTGGTACCTTAAATTCAATAATTTTTGAATAAATGGTCAGAAATTAGTTTTCCAAAAAAGGATTTAAACTAGAAACGTATAAGCATAAATTATCAGATATTTTTTACGATTTTTTCAAAGTATTTTATTTGCGGTTTGCAAGACATTTTTATAAGTATCGAATAAATATTTTTGAAACAAGTATTGTTGGAACACTTCTCAGTTAAATGCTGCAAACAGACATTGATATCATTTTTTGTTTAACTTGGGAAAAGAATAATAAAAAAGTTATTTCCGAAAAAGCTATGCTTATGAATATTTAAAAAAATGAAGGGTGAAAAAAACGAACAACGTAGACGTTTTCAAAATCCTATGGAAACATCTTTCAAAGCACAAGACTTCCCCTAAATTTTGTCAGTCTGTGTTATACATAATCCCGTTCCAATTATCAAACATTAAGTATAAATCAAATAATAAATAATTTTGAATTTTATTGAATGTTCAGTTCTTCTGAAATTAAACTTAATTTTTTGTAAAATTCTATGCATAAACAAAGTCTGTAACGTTAATATTGTAATTAATTTTGTTATTAATAAATGTATATATAATAATATTTGGTACATAAAATTATGTCGAGATAAAAATCATGTTTACGTTTGTAATTTTCGCAATAAATAATAAATTATAAATTTATTGGAATCTTTATATTCGTACTGAACATATCTATTCAATACAGATAGCATTTATCTTGTCGTAAATCAAATTTATTGTTTGATTTATGTTTTTATGATCTAATTACACACAAAATCGACAAAACATATAATAACAAAAATTGTTTATTAATTTAACGATTGATAAATATTTAATTTTAAAACTTTTTTAAAATTTGGATTTCATTTTGAATATTAAAAAATCATTGCTAATTTTAAGTGACTTTTAATTAAAATTTCATTTAATTTTATTAAAAATTTCATGTTTAGAATAATCATCAATTTTTCTTTGTATTTAGTATACAAATTTATTAAATAACTCAGTAAAGATTGGCACGAACTGAAAGTGACGGATTCGTTATTAACAGATCACGAGTTCAAATCCCACATATAGAATTTTGAAAATATAATGCAAGCTATCTAGTAAAAAGAGCACTTACCTGCATTATCGTGAGGCTGGTTTGGCTGCTGAGTGCCTCCTCTTCAATGTCATTCGGATACGCATTGACTTCATGCTCGCTCAGCCACCGCTTCAAAATATTTACAGCCTCTTTGAGCAGGTTTCCTCATCGCCTTCTCCCCGTGGCATTTTGTGCGGCGACAGTACGGCGATTTACACGGTTTTCTCCGTGATTTAAAGGCGACCCACGTGGTGATGTGTCCTCCGATGATATGCTTTGTTCATCGTCAATGGGAGGCGACGCTCTCCTTGTGGCAAGCTGTCGATTGCAGTAAGGCACTGTAACAAGAAAATAATTTTACTATTAAATGTATGTAAATGTATTAAATTAATTAAAGACGACTTAGAAATATGATATCGCGATTTTCAGAGAATCTGAGTGAGAAGTTTGGTCTATTAATAATTGCAACACTGTGCAACAAAAATAATTATTTTTTGTTTTGACCGAAGCAGTAGTTAAATATTAACTTCTTGTTTATTTTTAACATTTATATTTTTAACATTAGAGAATTACAAGTATATCTTAGTGATTGATTTGTTACATGCAATGATCTCGTTGCAGTCCCTCGCGTTAGATGTATACCAGTGAATGCGTGATTTGTACATATCAATGAAAAGACGTAATTATTTTCATCATGGAGAGTTTTTCCTTGTTGCTTTTCGTAAAACCCATTCGCAATGTCCAGTTTGATGTTCCATTCGAGATTTTTGTACGGGATCAGAATTAAAAACGAGTTTTTTTTCATCAATTCCTGGAAGTAATAATTTTACCAATGATTCAATGACAATTACTACATATTTTAAAGTCAAATCGTGAAATCAATTTATATAATTTAGCATAATTAAGTTTTATTACCGACTTTCAATAATGTTTTTTTTGTCTACTCGTAATAATGTTTGGTTTGTATACGAATTTTATACTTCGTAAGTATAAAACAATTTTGATTTGCACTAAAGATTACATGAACAACCAATGTTGAGTACTTAGAATTAAGTTTAGATACTTAATACGAAAGATTAGTTTGTTAGAAAATTTGTACTTATGTTGAATGCGATATTGATGCAGTAGTATATGTATAAAGATATATTGACGTATCGCATTGTATCGGTAAAACAGTGATCTCATCGGAATTCAGGTTCCACTTTAGGATTCCTTAGCGTTAAAATAGGATGTATAATCAAAATTGATACTAGACATTAAAAATGCATGAAATAAATATGTAGTACTATATACATGTGTAGAGACGTTAGTGTCAAAATTGATTTAAAACTATGATTTTTATGTTGTCGTCAAAGTTTGATCGAAAAATGTAAATTGTAGAGAAGAAAATTGTAATTTTTTGAAAGTATATATAAGATATATCTTAGCATTACAAGTATGCATATTTATTTATAGAATATTTATATTATATAATATAAAGTCATTAATTTAATAATGTATTAGCTGTATAATATCTGTGTTAATAATTACAAATTTATATTACCTAATTATCGAGATGTCAACGTTCTTTAATTATCTCCGGGATTATCTTAAGGCTCTATCTAAAAGGGTAAAGGTCATAATTGACGATTTTTGATAGTATTTCATCGATGGCAAAAATGAAGTAAGCAAATGATGTAGGCAATCGATTTGTAAGAAAATGGAATCCTCCCAAGAATCCGTCGATTGATATATACTGATAGGCGTTAGAACAGCAGATTTGCTGGTGCCTCATCATTTTGCATGTATACACTCATCGTCCTTGTGTTATTCTATAATACTATTAATAACTTGCTGCACAAATAAATAAAATAAAATTATTAAAATTAAATATTTGACCAAGAACGATAAACTATTATCTAAGAATATTTACTCTAAGTTTCGTGACAAATATATCTCCATTAGCATAAAAAAGATAAGAATGACTTGATTATTTTAATAGAAACATTTAGAATATCATTTGTACATTTGTACGAAAGATATAGTTGTAACATTAATTTTTAATTATGGTATAGGCAGAAAATAAACAAATATATCTGTTAAAAATATTGCATCAAAAACCGAAACATTTATTTATAATAATAAAAAACAAAATCAATATAAATTTTTATCAAATTTTATTTCAATTATGTAGATGTATACATAATTTATTAATAAATGCTTATAGATTTTTAGTTTTTAATATACATAATTTTTATTATATATATTTATATATATATAGTTTTTAATTTTTATATATATTTAAAGTTAAATGATATTACTAAAACTGGAGAAAAATTTTAAATAAAGCAATATTCGAAATTAAATTTTAAATTGCACAAAACTATTATTTTATATTTTCTAGAAATTAATAATATCGTAAATTTTATATTAAAAATAGTAGAGAAGTAGCTTGTAAATTATTCATTATTTTCTACTTATTTCATACTTAATACGCATTTCTTGTTAAACTAAATTGTAATAATATTCTAGAACTTTTTAACAGTGTATGTACAAAAACGGATAAAAAATATTAACAGCCTTTAAACAATTAAAGGGATCCTGGAATCTAACATTTTATCAACAAAAATTCATTTTGATCTATTCATAAGATGTACTTCATATTGATTTTCCAGAATAATGTGTAAAATTTATTTTCCACTACTAAAATTGAAGAATAAAGAAATCTCTAACTATACTGACATTTGAATGTTTTAATTTGAATATAAGTTAAAATAATAAATAAACACTTTTCAGGAAAATGTTGTCCTTTTAATAAACATGTAGGGCAGATGGACATGGGTTTTTATATATTATAGGTCTTTTATTACACATACATTAAATTGCTATTATATCTATAACATTATGTTAATCGTAGTTCTGAGCTTAATCTTAAGAGCAATCTAATAGAGAAGAATAAAAAATACTGAATGCATGTGTAGTTTGAAAATCTCTGTTTTCGGCAGAATTCTGATCCGGCGTTTTCCGGCGTATACTGATTATTGATTAAAATATTTGACAACAGAATAATACATTAATTCTGAACTTTGATTAAGTATCTTAATCTTTCATTAAGTATTAATAAAAAATAAATATATAAAATTGTGGTAGACAATTTATCATGCATCTTACGTTTATTAATTCAAAATCGACATATATCAAAGCCAATTCACATACAGAAAAAATACATTTTTTTCTTACCAATTTATAAACGCATTTTATTTCTCTTTTATCTAAATATTAATAAATGTTAATATTCGCTGCCATTATATTTAAAATATAAATAAACACATTATAAAATTAAATAATACATAATTTCTACAGGAATTTCTATGTAATAATACATAATACATAATTATAATACATAATTTCCGTAGAAATTTAAACTATATATTCCCTGTTGTTCATTTATGCTCCGAAAATGTATGAAAATAATCTTTTATTAATTTATTTTCTTAAGAAGAAAGGAAATTCTGTAAGATAAACGATGTCATGATTGAATGTATTTTTTATCCTAAAATAATAATAGTATGTAGTATAATACATTTAATAAGCACAATTATTTTCAAAAAAAAACGCATCAAATTACTTATAATTCTGAAGAACAAAACTAATAATTAATATACGAATATAAGAGAGTGCCAATAAAACAAGAATATTAATAAAAAACACTTAGGTATACAGGGTATCTGGAAAATCGCAATGCTTTGGGAAGTGATTAGCGAATCAAAATAAGGAACAAGAGCTATATAAACATAGGTCCGGAAATAGATCGTTTACAAATTATAACTACATTTATGTTACAAAAAAAATTGTAATTGATTTTTTTTAATTACAATAATAACTTATTTCATACTATTTTTTTAACTACATTTTAGAATATTTTGGCGTTACTCAAGATGCATGTGGAGGCATAGTCTGCTTGATATCCTTCTAGTAAAATAAAAAAATTTTTAAATAAAAAAGATTAAAAAAGAGAGATACTTAGCGGACTACGTATCCGCGTGCTGCATTTTTGGTAATGCCAAAATAATCTGAAATGTAGTTATTTATGTTAAAACCATATGAAATAAATTATGATTACAAAAAATAAATTACAATTTTCTTAAAATATAAATAGTTATAACTCGAAAGCGACTTATTTCCAGAACGATCTTTATATACATTTTTCTTTCTTCTTAAGTCCGAATTTCTTCTTGTAGTATTGCGGCCGATTTCCGGACATCTATATAAAATACAGTATAACTTTAAGTATGCATTATAATGTATATATACGTAAACTGCGTTATTAGATTCGAAATGAACCATCCTTTTCTAATTGTATCAGTTTGGTTTTCGAAGTATACGCTTAAATATTGCAAACATAATTATTCCTCGATAAAAGTTGTTTTTTAATTTAATGATTCTATTTATCTTTTATTTGGCACATTTTATTTATACTTTAATATTCTTAAACATAATAATATACTTGACGCGTTTATATTGGGTCATCTAAAAAGTATCCGCGGTTTTTTGTCACTAGATGTGTGTTGATGGTCATATATCTAGTGACAAAGTACCGCGGATACTTTTTAGATGACCCAATATATAATTGAAATTATGATGTAGGAAACTACGTTCTCAATACCTTACTAGCGCTGCGAGTGTTGAAAACCTAGCGATTTTGTAAGTTGCGAGTTGTCTACAAGCAGCAGAGAAAAATAACAAACGAGATTATCGCGCTCATCCCGTACGTCTCATCGTACAAGCTCATCATATTCATTCGAGCTCGAATAATAAAATTCATCATTATTAGTTGCAAGAAAAGTGTCGATCATTACACCTCATATCACATCACACGACAAGCGTGGGCTTGTCTTGAGAATTTGACTTATCAATCGAATCTTATTCCCACAATGATTCTAACGTTGCGATCTCTATCCGCGACGTCGCGAAGCTCTGTGCCAGTCGAGCTGTCATCTGTCACGTGTGACTATTTGCATTTGAATCATGAGAATTTACGGACAAATAAGTATTACTTGTACTATAAAAGAATATTATTAATGAATTCAATCGCTTACACATTAGAAATTATATCAGTGCATACTAAAAACTGTTCCATGGAATTAATTAATGTAAAAGTGGTAATTGTTGAATTTAACCTTTACACCTCCGATTAAGTTCATTCGATGCATTTTTGCATGAAATGAACGAATTTGGTAAATAAAGTATCGCTTTGCCCCGTAATGGAGATATTAATCGTTACAGTGAAGACTATTCAGGTTAGGAAATCTGTCACATCGATGATATAGATTGTCATGAGAACATATAAGTGAAGCTATAATAAGATGTGACAAAATTATAAACGACTCTTGATGGAAACAAATCTCTGAAAATCGCAATTGCTAAAATTTTCAATTGACCTATTTCAGTTGAAATAGGTCAATTGAAAATTTTAGCAATTGATAAAGATTTTAGCGATTTCAGTAATTTTCAGCGATTTATTTCCACCAATGGCATTTCCAAGCGATTTTATTTCAGTTTATTTCTACATTAATATATTCATTATATATATAAGGTATTCAAAACAATTGTATAACAAAAATATAACACATTGAAACGTTTATACAACAAAAATGTAATTATTATATAACAATCCATAACATCTACATAGCAAGTACTATATAACTATTACATAGTCTCTTATTCATCTGAGTGGGAAATTACAACTAACAAGAATGCAACATAGTTGCATTTTAGTTACATAACTTGTTATATTCGGATTTATAAATGGTACATTAATGGTATACAACTATGTTTGCTGGGTATATATGAGCTTTTTATTTGCTAGCGATACTATTGTTTATTTGTTACATTGACGAATGAGAAATAATTAGTTTGCAATAATAATTAATCGATCGTTTTCTTAACAAATATCACATTTGTTTTCCCGATTTGTTCCTATAACAAAATCATTTCTCTCAGTATATAACCCGCTCATGAGAAGTGATCTCGTAAGTCGGGAACCTCCTTAAATCCATTCTGCAATCAGTCGATGTCGATGTCGGCTAGTCTTTTGTTGTATGTTGTATGTCGCACATGAATACGACTTGCTATTCTACAATTGAGTCGTTGATCGAAGTCGAAAGGTCGGAACAAATGTAAAGAATGGATATTGAAATGTTGAATACATATTTAAACTTATTAATTTGAATGCAAATTATATGATTGTAGAATAATGCGACTCCATTTGCTTGACGACTACTATGCATTGATTTAATTAGTTTTATAATATTGAAAAGCATCAAAATGATGATTGAAACGTATATTATTCAAGTTATATACGTATCTTATTAAACTTGAATAAATTTATATACACAAATTCACCCAGTGTCAGCTCTTATAGGCATTTCTTAAGTTTGACACAAAAGAATTAATAGAATTACGAAATATTTTTATATTAAATAATAATTTAACAAATAAAAAATTATCTGACATATTTATATCATAACAGTTTCTCAAATTTATGGATATTTTTTACCACAGATCTCTTTTTTGCTAACATTTTTAAAATCCACATCGCGTTTATCATAGAAGCAATGATTTTCGTGAACAAAGTCAATAATTATTTCATCTACATTCAGTGATTCCATAATATAATATAAATATAAATATAATATAAATAAATTCGTATAAAAATACCTTTATCCATACACAAATATGTCCGAAGATTATGTTTCATCTAATCGTAGTCGGAAAAGATAGAAATTGATCATCTTCTATTCCGACAACGACAGCCGACTTGTGACAACTTCATTCGACATCCGACAATCCAGTGCGCGTGCATAAGACGCCCGACATACGATTAATTGTAGAACGAGCTTTATAGAGACTCTAGCGCAGACTGAATGGAGTGGATTTTTAGGGGAAGGGAGGGAGGAAGAAAAAGAGAGAGAGAAGGGGGGGGGAAGAGAGATATTGAATCAAAATGCCGAGCATTATAGTTATAAAATTTTTATTTTTAAATTATTAATTTTAAACAGAATCAAGAGACGTTCTCTCGTAAAAATGTGGTGCCGCATCTAACAACATTTCTGGCTGGATGACAGTCAAGTCTTTCATATAAGTTTTGTTTGTTTGCAAAATTTCACAAAATAGTAACCTAAAATGAAATTATATTTAGTGTTCCAGAAATGGGATAGGATTGGGAATGTGGAAGAGATCAAGAGGAACAAAAGTCTTATACCATTTTAAGATATTCGCTGTTTTCAAATTAAAAAATTAAACATCCAAGCTAATGGGCAACGACGCCGCGCTACGTGAATTCGTAGCACGGATTCGCGAATTGTGATTTGCGCCCAATCAATGATAGCGGCGTCTAGTGAGGGGAAAAATGATGCATCGCTGCTTGGCATGGTGGTCTTATGTGTTTCGATAAATTAATTTACACAAATTGATAAAATTTAATTTACTTTTAATAAAATTTTATGAAAAGTTAAATTTAATGTAATGTCATGAAGTTCAAATTATAATAGTTAATGAAATTTAAGGACATTTCTAACAGTGTCTTGAAGCATAAGTAGAAACATCGCATAATAAAGCAAGCACAAAAGTATCACGATGATCAGCAAACGCTTTGCATAGTGTTCTAATTAATTACGTCGTTTAACATACCTAATTGTGTTAAAACATATTCAATCATGCTAAATAATGTGATTTGTAACGATAAGAAATGTATAAGAAAAACTTGAGCTAAAATAACACTCTTGAATAGGTGTAGGCGCATTGTGGCGAAACACTTCAGCACATACAACCAAGAAGGGGATTTGGTTTACAGAAATATTTAACTCATTCACACTTACATTCCTTTCCCACATTTATCTTACAATTATAAACCTAAACCTATTACTATACTTTTACCTATACATAATCTCTATATCACAGTTCTATCACAATCTATTATTATTACTTATAATTGACTATAACTAACTGTAATATACTACACTTCATACTCATAGCTTTGTAGTCTTACAAAATACTCATTCTTTGTCTTTATCTTTATAATAGTCTCTATTTATATCTTTTCCTTCCTCTCTCATTTCTTTTCTTTTCTTTTTATTATTTCCTTTCTCTATTCTTCCATAATTTTAGCATTTTTTCTTTAAGTTTATTCAAATCTTCTCTCCATAATTTCATTACAATTTCGTCCTTATTCTTCTCCAACTCTACTCAAAACTACTTTCTTGTCTCTTCACATTCTTTAACATAATGCTCCAGGTTATCCTCGCTTTTACCATAGAAGACATCCTCCCTCCTCTATTCCTAGCCAGTAATTATTCTTCTCTTCTAAATTACCGCATCTTAATTTAAATAACGCTTTTATCTCATCTCCTCTCTTCCATTCCATATTCTCCACTTTCAAATAATTTGGTACCTATTCTCCATACTTATCTCTTTATATCTTTTATTATACCTTGACTTATCTATTCTTTCCCTTTCCCATTACCTTTGTAAATCTCTTTTCTTATTTATTAAATCTTTTTCAAAACTTTCATTCCCATGTCTCATTACTTTCCTAGATTCAATTCCCCATCCATTCTTATTATAATAACTCTCTCTTTCCGTACCATATCTATCGTTCCAATCATAACTTTGTTTATCCTTCCAGTACTCCTTGATTAAATTATCTGTGTTTCCAGATTTAATCTATTCTTCATATTTTCTTGCTCAACTATCCCCTACTTTGAGTTTATCCATTACCAGTTCTCTCAATTACATACCTTGGGGTGCAGAAATGTAAGTTGAAAATCCATCTGATGTAGTCTAACATTATCTTTTCTAGTTCACCTTTTTCCTCCCAGCTTCATAATTCCACTCCATATGCCGTTATACTTTGTACCAGATATTTACATAGCATCCATCTTACTAAAGTCATCTCTGCATAGCTTTTCCCCTAAGCCCTATACTTTTCTTGCTACCATTTTTCCTTTTCTACTTATTTCTTTAATATGCCTTATAATCCATTCCTATCTAAATTAAAACCCAAATATTTAAAATCCTGCACCTCCTCTAGTTCCTTCATTTCCATTTCTCTTTCCCTTCTCTTCCCCCTCCCTCCAGACACCATTATTTTCGTCTTTTCTGTGCACAGCTCCAATTTCCTCCCCTCTAAAAATTTTTTAAACGTGCATTATATCCTGTAACGTCCCCCTATTATAAGCTACTAAAACTAAGTCATCCGCATATGCTAACGACCATATCATACCTAATCTAACTCTTCCTCTTTTCTCTAATTCATTATCTATGTCCGCAATATATAAATTGAACAACAATGGACTCATCATACAGCCCTGCCTTACTCTTTTCATTGTTCTGAATTGTTGCGTGTATTCTTGCTTGACGTTATCCTCATCTTCTCTATCTTTCTTACCAAATATTCACTTACACCCTTGCTTTTAAGAGTTTGCCCCTGTCCACCTTATCAAAGGCAGTTTTTAAATCCCCAAACATCATGTATATTTTTTTCTTTCCTTTTTTCTGATTTCTTTTCCTCTGCATCAAATGCATCAATATGAAAATATTATCTGTTGTTGACCTTCCTCTTCTAAATCCAGCTTGACTTTCCGAAATTATACCTTTGGTTTCCACCTCTTTTTCTAGTCTATACTTTATTACTTCTGCATATATTTTATACGCCGTACACTGTAACGAGATATCCCTATAGTTTGTTACCTTCTGCTTGTCTCCTCTTTTGTATAGAGGGACAATTACACTTTCCTTCCAATCTTGCGGCATCTTGCCTGTACTTTTTGTAGCAATTCCATTAGCCTCTTCCGTAAACTCTCACCTGCATATATCAAGCTTTCATAGGCATACCATCTATTCCTACCTTTTTCTTTTTCATTTTGCGCCCTATTAATCTCTTCAGCTTTCAATCCTTCTTCTTCACTTTCTTCTTTATTTATATCTTCTTCTTCTTCTAACTCAGAGAGCTGAGGTGCTCTGCTGTGCTTTATTTTCATCCACTTCAGTGCAATAGCTCCTTAAAATATTTCCTCTATTCCTCGTTCTTTATATTATTTTCTTTCCATATCTTCTTACTTTTCTTCCTATTAATATACTTCCTATTAATATACGTCTGCTTCCTTCTTCAATTTTTTTAACTCCTCTTCTTCCTTTTTTCTTTTTGTTTCTTCTCCAATAATTCTCTGAACTCTTTCCTCTTCTCCAAATATTTCTTTCCCGTCTCTTTTCCATTTTTTTATTTCCTACATATTCTCTTCATCTCTCTCTTCTTCCTGGAGCAACTAATATCCCATCAATCCTTGTATCCTGTGTACTTTTTCTTCTTTTTGACTTTCTTCTTCACGACATTGTTGAACACAATCTGTTTTAATTCCTCCCACATAGCTTTTACTTCTTCCTCATTATTTCTCTTGCCTTTATCCATATCTTCCTCATCATTTATCATCTCCGTGTTTTTATTGTAGTTTTCTATGGTCTCTTTATTCCATACGATAATTTCTTTTTCCTTGATGACACTGCCCTCTTTGTCCCGGGCCTCTTCCGCGTCATTTTCTTCCAACCCCATAGCAATTCCTTCCTTTAATGTCAGACTCAGTGGCATGTGTCCGAGTCCACTCTCGCGTCGATCCTAAATTCTATCGCAAATATTATCGTTAGCTATCGTATAATCTATTACCGAGCTATCTCTTGCTCCTACATACGTATATTCCGTCTCCTAATCGCCTCTTGATCTTCCGTTCAAAATCTGCCAGCTATACTGCGTTACCAGTTCTACAAAACCTCTACCTCCATTTCCTATCACCTTATCTTTGCTACATTTATCTTTTCCATCATTCCTCTAAATCCTCTCTTCCTAATTCCCCAATTCTAATATTAAAACCACCTCTTATAATTACATTCTTCCGTACATTCCTCCTTAATTTTTTTCATCTTTATATCCAAATTTTTATCTCCTTGTTCTCTGTATACTGAGACTATATCTGTCTTTTCCCCACCATCTTTAACTCTGATACAATTACTCCTTCTCACTCTTTGCTAATTAATCTGTCTTCCTTATTTCCCCCTTTTCTCTTTTCAATTATAAAATCACCGCTTGCCCTGCCTCTCTTTCTTTCCTTCCTAACATAATTACAATGATGTGGCGAAACACATACCGCCATGTCAAGCAGCGATGCTTCCTTGTCCTTGCTGCGCATCATTGCCGTTGACCGCCGTCGACGGTCGACTGAGGAGCAATGAGTCGTGCGGCATGATATGAATTCGCATGACGCTGCGTCACCGCACATTGGCTTAGACTCTCTTTCATCAACCTCGATTAAACTAATCGACGATTACATGAAGCTTCAGGCCCAGTGTGTTTCACAACTCATGATTAACTCTTAACTGAGGTTTAACTTATTTCTCATTTTTTTTTCCAATTCTAAAATTGGAAAAAAACAATAAATAAGTTGAACCTCGGTTATGAGTTAACCGTCAGTTGTTGAACCTCAGCGTATTCATTTAACCATCGAGCTTAACCGAGGTTGGTGAAAGAGATCCTTAGATCCGATTGCAAAGTTAGTTTGACTTTAAGCGAAGCTTAACATTCTCTCTTTCTCTTTTTTTAAAGCCAATAGAGAAACAGAAAAGGAGAGAGTTTTAAGCCTCGCTTAAAATTAAAATAACGTTAGTGCAATTGAGTCTTAAACGTTTTATTTTCTAATTTGAAAACTACAGCCAATATCTTAAAATGGTATAAGATTTTTTTTTGTTTTCCTTGATCCTTTCCACCCGTTCCTACCCCATTTCTGAGATATTCTGTATATAAAACACACACACACACACACACACACACACACACACACATTTTAGAATTTTAATTAAAAATTTTTTTTATATTTACCATTGCGGCTGCTTTAGAGTATATAAGCAACTATTTGGATGAATGTATAAATCCTTGTTCCCCCGAACTGTCCTATATGTGCCTGTATAATGCAGATACGCCGCTTTAGGAAAGAGACCAGCGGTCAGACACTTAAGAATTTGTTGAATATTTCCTGAAACAATCAGAATAATTACCATTTATTACAATTCAAAACTATATATAATTATAATTTTTTTATAATTATATATATATAATTATATAAATATAACTATACATACTATGTATAATTATATTTGTAATTAAATTCAAAGTACTACACCATTGCAGGATACTAGTGGAATGTCTAAGTGTTTCAGCATTTTATGCATCTGCACGCGAATTTCCGTAGCTCTCCGCAAAACTTTGTGATTAAGGAAATATTTCTGACACCAAGCAGGCGTTTTATTCTGTTCAAAAGCTGTGTAAACATTTAACAAGGTAAGAAGATCTCCTTCTTCCACTTCGAATTTGCGATGAGCTATTCTTGCTTTTAGAACCGCTTGCCCTCCGCCGGGTTGTATAAAAACGTTCTGAACTTGTAGCATGGCGAATATTGTCGTGATTTCCTCGGAACATCCCATTTCACCTATCAATAAAAAACTTATAAATTTACTGTCATAATTAATCATGATTATACATACTATCGTATTTATTTAGAAATCGAAAATCTTTGATTTAAAAAAATGTCATTGATTTATGAAAAAATTTTGCATTTTTCTGTTGTATTTAAAAAAAATTATTAGCATATTTATTCTTATATACCAGATGTGATTAAAGATTTCGCTAGCACCGGCTCCAATGGCATCTCCGCCATCGTAAGACCTAATGGCATCGTCAAATCTCCGTTACTGTCGATCGCACCTAATGTGTAAAGCAATTCCAATCCCGTAACTAGATTTTTGCTGGGCGGCGCAGATGGAAAATTGAAACGCAATACATTATCGATGCCCAGAGCCTTCAGTTGCAGTATCGCTGGCGCCAAATCTGATCGCTGCATTTCCGGCGGAGTAGCTTCGAACAATTCAGTGTAAGCCTCTTTCGTGTACAATCTATTTATTATAAGATTCGTAAAATATTTTACTAATAATGCAATAATTTCTATATATTCAGAATTAATATAGAAAATAATATACAAATAAAACACACACATACACACACACAAAATCTAAAATCGGAACATGAAACGTCTTATAAGATATCTTTTGTATGTCTTAGAAATTTTTGCATAAGTGTCTTTAAGACATCTTATGTCTCGAATTTGGACTTTTTGTCTAAATTATTTTCTAGGTACATTACTGGGTACATTCTATCTTACAATTATTAGAATCATATATACATATATAATTAGTCTTCCTTAAAACATAAAACAAAAAAAAACATATAATTTGTTTCTCTTTTACCTAAATACTTTTCCAGTACGTACGCGACCTGCGCGGCCAGCTCGTTGGTTGGCGGAAGCTTTTGATATGGGCACAATAACGAGACTATTCGTCTGCGTTTCTGCTTCAAACCAAGGTATCTTGACAAAACCGCAATCGATTACTGCACATTACAAAGTTTCGATTACATAATGTCGTCAAATCAAACATTGAGAAGGACAAAAAATACACTAACATACCGTAAACGATATTTGGAATGGTAATAGACGTTTCCGCGATATTTGTTGCTACGATAACTTTGCGAGTGTCTTTAGCAGCCCTCCAAAATACTTTAAGCTGTTCCGCGTTCGGAAGCGATCCGTACATCGGCAAAGGAAGCAGTTTCTCTAGAAATAATTTATTTGACTTAAAATTTTAAATTTCTTCAAAAAATATTAAATATATTAAAGGTTATTATAATATACGTATAATAACCACCTAAGGTCACAATAATGTTACTAAAACTATTGGGTCATCTAAAAAGTATCCGCGGTTTTTTGTCACTAGATGGTGTTGATGGTCAACACCATCTAGTGACAAAAAATCGCAGACACTTTTTAGATGACCCAATATTATCTGAAACATTTTTTGGTAAAAGTAGGAAAAAAGATATTTGCAGTAGGACATTACAATGTCTTAAAATCTACTCTCTGTACTCTGTGTGCGTGCGTTTAGGAAATTAAGAATTAATGGAACAACTTATGAATTGAGTCTTCTCCTCGAAATTTTTCTATTTAAAAAATTCCAAGTACTCTCTGCTCTCTATGTTTGAGAAATTCCTCGATTATCTTACGTTTGTCATCCTTTATGAGCTTTGCGTGTTCCGATAAAAGAGATACGGCTTGATCGACTTCATCAAGTCCTGTGAGGAACGCTAGGATATCACCCGATTCTTCCGTATCATGTATTTTTAGAGCTGTATCTACTACACCATTAATATAATTCGCCATGGGTTCTGCAATGCAATACAATCTTAATTAAACAGTGAAAGTTATAATTTCAGTCACGAATATGACTCTGGAATATGTGTGTACCTTTGAGAAAAAATACATCCACTGGATACAATCGACCCTCGACGCTCATGATAACCGCGCTATTTTTATTCGAGTCTTTCATCGTATTTACGTTAAAGAAATCTCGAAGTTCCTCTGCGTCAACCGTCGCTGACGATACAATAATTCTCAAACTCTTTCGTTTCTGCAACCGTTTATGAGATGGCATTAATTTATTATGTTCCGCGCGAATTAATTATGTTTGTTATAACATCAGTGAACTTACCCTGATTATTTTTTTCAGCAACCCCATTATGATATCAGTCAAGAGGGTCCTCTCGTGCACTTCATCCAGGATAATGACCGAGTAGCTTGTTAATAACGGATCCCTCATTAATTCTCTTAAGAGAATACCCTCTGTCATGTACTACAAAGACAATCTATATATTAGCTTCGTAACAAAGTAATACACACATATACGCATTAATATAAAATACACACACATACACACACATATATATATATTGGGTCATCTAAAAAGTATCCGCGGTTTTTTAGATGACCCAATATATATATATAAAATATAGAAATATATATATATATATATATATATATATATATATATAATATATAGAAAAATACTGACGTTATTTCTTATATCATTATGATATAACACAGAGAAAAATACCATTAACGATGTTTCATAATGTAAAATTATTGTAGATAATATTTTGAGTAAAAATCGTTTTGCGTTCTATTTATCTTTTATTTACAGTGTTGTACCTTAATCCTAGTTGTTTCATCAGTGTAATCATCGAAGCGTATGCAATAACCGACGGTGGTCCCTAGAATGCAATTACGTTCGTCGGCCACGCGATTTGCCAGAGAGGTGACCGCGACTCTTCTCGGCTCTGTAATGCCGATCTTTTTCCCATCTGCACACCATCCTGCTTCAAGAAGATACTGAAAAGTAAAAAACTTAGTTTATATGCATAATATCATATTAATTTGTTTCAAAACATATTAGATTTTATTGTGTGTTATGTTACAGCATAGAAAATTGAATCTAATAATAAGTAAAAATAGATAATATGACTCAATAAATTGAAAATAAAGAAAGTACAATATTTAAGAAGGGCTGTGAGCTAATGAACAATTTTCAATATACGTTTATTATATTTTACGTTATTGTAATAAACGTTTCGACCTCTTTATCAGGTTATCCTCAGTGTTATTAATTTAAAATTCTAAACCGCCAATCATAATTACGCAAAAACAGGTCGTTGGACGCATATTTAGAAGTTTGTGTAATATGTTTTTTCTTTGATTGTTTCATTAGTCCTTGTGTACAATGTATATTCTTGTTATATGATTTGAGAAGTAATAAACAATGTAGATAAATTACACGTTCCACTAATCTCAAATGCAATATATATATATATAATAGTATTATAGTTAAAGTGCAACAATTTTTTACAATGAGTAACATAGTTGATATAGCAATATGCAATTTTTAATGAAACATTACTTATAAGCGAAGAATTAGACATTAATTATGTGTGTCACTAGTGAACTCTCGATATTAGAACTTGCACTTCAACTATTGGACTTATGTATTGAGTTTTCCGCGGTTTTTGTCACTAGATGGTGTTGATGGTCAACACATCTAGTGACAAAAAACCGCGGATACTTTTTAGATGACTCAATATATTGCGTTTGAGATTAACGGAGCGTGTAATCTATTTACATTATTACTTCTCAAATCATATATAATCTCAACTCAAACTACATCCCAAATACAACAAGAATATACATTGTATACAAGAACTAATGGAACAATCAAAGAAAGAATGTTACAAACTTCTAAATATGCGTCCAAGGGCCTGTTTTGCATAATTACGATTGGCGGTTTATAGAATTTTAAATTAATAACACTGAGGATGACCTGATAAAGAGGTCGAAACGTTTGTTACAATAAACGTATATTGAAAATTGTTCATTGGTTCGTAGCTCTTAAATACTTTCTTTATTTTTAATAATAAATATTTATTTAAAAAATTACGTATTAAGATGCACGAAAAAGGATATTGATAAAAATTAATTTATTAACAGATTAAATATTATCCTAATAATATTGCTAGCCCTAACGGTATAAATCATATTTTCGCATTCGCCGTCGCATTTGCGCTTCCAAACATGGAAATATAGAAAACATTTTCTTTGATAAAAGTAAACTCTCTTTAATTGAACAACATTTACATACATATAATATGTATATGTGCGTGTGAATAAATTAATATTTCTTATATATTATTATATAATTTGATAGTAAAAGTTATATTTTTATATGATTTTGAAAAATATTATTATACTGAAGGATTTATTTTTGAGTGGAAAATAATAAAACAAATGAACAAATATGTCAGAGATTAATTTATATAAAAATATTTTATTGCATATTTCCATTATAAAAATAATACAAGATTCTCTCTCTCTCTTTCTCTCTCTCTCTCTCTCTCTCTCTCTCTCTCTCTCTCTCTCTCTCTCTCTCTAGCTATAGCTATAGCGTTATAAAATTTAACGAAACCTTATACCAAATGAAATCATTTATATAAAAATATTTTATTGCACATTTCCATTATGAAAATAATATAAGATACTCTCTTTTTCTCTCTTTTTCTTCCCCCCCCCCTCTCTCTCTCTCTCTCTCTCTCTCTCTCTCTCTCTCTCTCTAGCGTTGTAAAATTTGACGAAACCTTATATCAAACGCAACTATTGACATTGACCGCACGTTATCTAATAATGTTTTTTGCATACATTCACGTAACAGTTCTTTTTACGTTCATTATATTCGCTGCAGTTAGGTAACATACTTGGCACTGGATTAGATAAAAATGCCTATCTGTAGACAATAAGTGACCTACTTCGACTTAAATGTAACGTTGTCTTGTATGTAGAAGCGATAAGAAAAAAAAAGAATTGAAACGTTGCGCATAGTTATTTTACGGATTTCGATTTTTATTTAGAATATTTTTCATGTTATTTTGTATAAAAGTAAAATTATATTTATTGAAAAGTTTTATTATTTAAAACTTAAGAATACAAGTAACTTGTAACGATATATTTTTCATATATCACATAAAAAAAGCTGTATAAATTAAAACTTTTTCTTAATTGTACATATTTGTATTACGTTATTATACGTATATTTTTATGTGTATATTTATATACATGTAAGTATAAATGTATGTATGTTTTTATTATGTATTTATTTAATATAATGTAACATCATATATAAATAACACCAGAGATACACATTACTTTTTATTTACGTTTATTAATATATCAAATGATTTATAATAAATAATATATAAATAATTTGAACAAAAGAATGAAAATTTGCGATAACGCGCGTGAAATTACAAATACCTAATTTTTTATTTCTATATCTGCATCTTGCATTTTTATTTTTAATAAAATAATGTATATAATAAAATAATGTATATATTATAATATATGATCATTAATATTTATAATAATCATATAATCACATGATTTAAGAAAAAATGAATATTCAAGATGATTGAAAGAAATGACCTCTGCCACGCGAGCATCCATCATATAAAAGAATCATATGTAAAATATAAAACTATAATAAAAAAAATAGACTCTAAAAGGAACCTTTTCCATGCTGACGCTTGATGCTCATTTTTAGCGTTAAAACAGATCACATGATCGAAATAGACGCTCGATATTATCTTAACTTTGACCATGTGTGGCCCGTTTTGACGCTAAAAATGAGCGTCGAGCGTTAACATGTAATTGTACCTTTATGCATTAGGAAATGCATATAAGGAGGATCGCAAGCTCTCATTCACCGATAATATTTCCACATAAGTGTACGTGTAGTGAAGTTCGCTGATAAGGATAAGCAAAAACAACACTGTGGGTAGCTGCCACCACGTAAGTCTAACGTATTCCCAAATACGATCCAAAAATATTGCCAGAAGAAAATAGTCCATCATTGCGTGGAAGTTAAAGATCTTCCATGCGAGGGCGATAATCCAGAAAGAGGAACTTCTGAAAACGATAGTTTGTCTATCGTACAGATCCTCTCGGCTGATCGTCGAAGAGATATCAGTCTCTAGAAGATCCTGATACACGGATATATACCGGTTCCAAGCGATGCTTGTCAGGGAAAAGTGAAGACCCACCATCAGCATATTGTACAGAGGTGATTTCCAGAACGAGGTGGAGGAAACGGAATTGTGGGACGACAATGACGATGACGATGACGATAACGTCCGGATGGGCAGTAACTCATAACCGGCGCGGTGATTAGAGTTGCGCCTCAGGAAAAAGAATACCGCGACGGCGAGAGCAATGCAGCCGAGACCGTCGCAGACGCCATCCACGAGATAACCGATAGAACCGACGTCCGATCTCTCACCTTTGATGTTAAGCCTCATCCTCGCCACATGGCCGTCCAGATCATCCAGCCAGGCTCTGACTAGGAATAGAATGACACCTATTCGTCTGTAAAAGAGGGAACTCCGTGTGATGTAACGGGCGCCGATTACAGCCACCGCTACATGAGAAACGCTGATGGCGTTTGGCGTCAGCCACATCCAGGAACGACTAATGCCTAGTAAATAATCCACTAGGGATGCCAGGGGGCTCAGGACATAGTGATTAGGGTGATCCAACGTCATGGCCTTCACCGTCACCGTGCAAATCGGATTTAGATCGCACAAGATCGGCGAACGATATGATGAAGCTCGCGTGTCATTCACGGATGGACGTACATCGTAGTCTTGCACTCGGAAATAAAGTAACAAATCCATTCCAACGAAGTACAGCAGGAATAGAAACGCCAGACACGTCTTACTGATAAATGCCGACGAGTACATTTTCCGAGAGAGATCAAAGGATCAAATTGTTCTATGCTTCTCGTTATTTATTTTTTTTTTTTAATAATATTGTTCTTTTATTTATTTATTTATTTAAGTCAATTGCTATTATTCCTTTAATCGTTTATTTAATAGCTTATTATTGTTTCAGGTATTTTTTTTATCTAATTAAAAAGGTCAACACATTCCGTCGCAGTCGATTATTAATTAGCGTTACCGGTATGCCGTAAATTCAACTTGCGTTTTATGTGTCACAAAAATCTTATCAAACATTATTCTTCTTCTATATTGTGTCGGCTCGTTGATCGATGTTAAGCCTATGACATTCTTCGCGATCTGGTCCTCCTCTTCGTCCTTTCTCTGCTCTAGATGCGTCGGAGTCCACAATTTGATTTTTAATCGTTCCGAACTTTCCATGCAATGTTAGTAGCTCTTTATGAGAACAGCTCCTGTCGTTGTGCTGACTGTGCGTTTTACCAATAACTGGCAGCGCCTTGCTGTAATAAAAATTATGTCACGTTGTAATTACGTCACGTTGCAATTATGTCATGTTGTTGTAATTACGTTGGAATTAATTTGACATCGAACACACACTTTTGCCGCAGAATAAATTCCATTCTGCTCTATCGCATCGTTGACGCGCGTATTCTGAAATATTTTACAATACGTTGCGTTTTAAGCCACAATTATAGATCATTATCAACTCGCCTTTATACTAGTTTATAATAGTTTATCAACTATTTTCTCATATCAGATTATGGCACAGTTTGTTATTTTCAGGCTATTTCAGATAAAGGCAGATAGAAACAATCGGACACGCACGTATATCCCGCCGTTTCTGATACTCTTTTCGTTTCGTTTCGTTTCTTTTCTTTTCTTTTCTTTTTCTTTTTCCACGAGAGACCGTGCGCGATCCACGAAGTTGCGGGTCATACTGACGGAGAAGACAGGTGGTCTATCGCGTTACCTTCACGGGTTTCATTCTGTTCCGTAATAGGTCAATATCAGAGTATGTTTGATTCACGAATATCTTTAATCCAATCGGATAGAGAGCTCGCGCGCCTGCCGGATGTTGATACGAACCGCAACGATTAAACTGTAACGCTCGCAAGGAGCCCCGCATAATATGTTGCTCAGAGATAATACAAACACGATAAGAATGTCAGAACAAGTATCTTTCCTCCCACTCTTTCTTACTTCCTATGACTACGACTTACCCAAAGAGCATCTCTACGGCCGAATGTTCCAACACTTTCGCGTTTACCGTTTACAGTTGAATTCTAATAGACCATACTCTCCTGCGCAGATTTCTATTTATATCTGCGCGGTGTTGAATTTCGTTAGTGAAGGTTGCATGTGTAACGGAAAATGCTATAGGTACTAATGTTCGTCATGTTTAGAATCGAATGTAAACCCGGAGAGGAAAATACGAATTTTTATTTCTACGCATGAATAATTTATGAAAATAAAACTGGTTATTCTTCTTCTCTCTACGCTCAAAGTCAATGCGTGGTTACACATGTTTCAATATACAATATTATACTTTTAATGTATAAAATATAAATTGTCGTGTCATTGTTTCTTTAATAATTACTGTCGGATAATTTTCAATATTTGCTGCTTAACTTGTAACTAGTGTTACAAGCCTACATGGATTTAAATATATTCAGCATATTCATTTTATTTGATTGCAGTCAGCAATAGTACATATAACTATGATAATAGGTCATTTTTTCCGATGAACTTCTTGCATAATTCATCTCTCTCTTTTTCTCTCCATGTTCGAGAAAAAAAGATAAAAGATTTGTGTGTGTGTCAAATGTTTGAGACATTTAGCTAAAAACAGGTCTCTCTCCGATTATCTAAGATGAAAAATATCTTTTTTAGCAATTGAACTTTCCAAGTACGTTTTCGTGTATTTTTTTTATAGATATAACTGGAAAATTTAAATAAAGGAATCGTCATCTAGTACTATCTCTCTTAACAAGATATTAAATCTTTTAATTCATTTCGCTATTGAAATACTGATATCAAGTACTGATATTGATAATTATTGATTATCACAGTTGTAGACATTTATGTGAACACAGTGAATTATAACACAAATATTATAAATTTTATACAATATTATAAATTTTTCGCAAATTTAATTGAACGCATTAGTGTGCACAAGTGTACATTAAAGCCGTTAAATACTGATCTAATCTGTGTAAAAATAAAATGCAAATATTTCGAATTATAAAATACAGATTTCATTTACAGCATAATATAACATTGAGAATTTCATGTTCAATCCATTTGATATGTACATTGAACATACATTTCAATACTTTTCCATCCTTGAGCAAATCTGTTTTAGGCAATTAAAAGTCTTCAAAATCATTAATGTATTAATTATACCTAATTGCTAGTCTGGAGCATGAACAATACTACGACTGAATTGTTGCATTTGTCCGACAAGGTATTGCTGAGCTTTGACATCGGTTCGGTGACAATGGCCTTTTTTGAAGACTTTCGATACTATCGATTATAAACTGCTTCTTGCCAAACTTGGTTACTACAGTTTATCCCCCTCTGTCCCTTCCTTCCTAATTAATTGTTTCCAGTAAGTCCTTCTCTTCCTATTTTATTTCCTATTCATTCTGTCCTATCCAGAATTGTCCCATTCAGAGTGCCTCAAGGATCTGATCTACATCGCTGCTATTTACAGTGTTCACTGCTGATGAGCTGAGCTCCATTCATCTTAGCTCCAAGTTGTTTATATATGCTGACGACATCATTATTTTGTTCTTCTTCCGTCTAGAGTCTTCTGTCTGAGGCTTCTTCGGCTACCGAAATTATAAATTTCTGCGATATGCGGCCGATTGGCCATCTAAATCCCTCAATATTTTCCTTGCTCATCGCTGCATGCTTCTTTCCTTGTATTATCTTCCTCCTTTTAATGTTTTTCTTAATTCTACACATCCTATCAACCTCACAAAAGCTTCTTGTATTTTCCTTATTATCTCATTATTTGACTCGTCTGATGTAGTTTATATTTCAGTGTTAAACAAATGCTAAAATCAATTCAGAGTGTCTAAAATTAAAATTTCTATCTTTGTTTTTTTTAATAATATCCACAAGTATGATCACATCTCTCCTTTTTATTAAAATCCGGTTGGCTAAAAATCTCTCGTGCTTCATCCTTCATTTGTGTTGTTTTGTGTATCGTCTTCTTCATTTTAACATTTCTTTGAATTTCCACAATCTCTTGCATTTTAATTCCAAATTCTTACAACTTCTAACATCCGATATTATAATTTCTTATTTTTTCCTGTACATCGTTCTGCCAAGTTTAAAATTTTTCTTCTATGTTGTCAAATGTTTCAATATGCTATCTCATGATACATCCGATCTTCCTCATTTCTGTCTTCTTTTTGCAATGCTGTCGCTCGGTTTCTATCGTTTGTGAAATGTTAACACGTTCTGATATTTCCGGTACTGTATTACTTTAATATTGCAACCTTTCTACCTCTTACTCTGCAGTTTGACATCTGAGAGCAATATATCTTTTGTTAATTATAACTCTTTTTATTTATATACATATATACAGGGTATCCAAGAAAAAGACGAACAACGCTTAAGGGGAGATTCCTGAGATTATTTTGAGACGAATTCTAATATTAAAATGTTGGAGCTATAATAACTTTTGAATTATAAGCATTTAAAATTAATGAATCATATTCTTCTAAAGTTGGCGCGCTCAGGAGTAGCACAACGCAAAGAACTAAACGCGAAAACTTATCACTTCTTTTGTTAATATTGATTTTAGAATTATGTATGTGAATATAAGATTTTATCTATTACTTCCACAAATGCATTGTACAATAACATTGTGCGACATTTTTCTTTTTATAATAATATTTTTTACCTTTACACGATACGCAGAACGCAAGCTATCAGATAACAGTTCTTTGAGCAATTTGCTATCAATTTCATATTTTAATTAGCAGAAATTAGTAACTTTTTATGTAGAATTATGTGCTATTGTTAATATTCAATTAAAACTCATTCAAATACTTTAAACATTTTATTAAAAGAATCCGGAGAAACTAGGAACTTATATGAATATTATAGCATCACTATTTTGGAATTAAGTTGGATGATCTCGCTAGCCAGTATTGCGATCCATTGTATCCTATCCATCTATTCGAATAAGTTGTATCTAAAAAACGTCGAATATTTCTGGATGTGTGCGTAGGTGTATCATCATGTTGAAAAATCATAATCCTTCTGAGGTGCAACGGAACGTTCTCTAACAGAATCAGTAAATGCTTGTTGCAGCATTCACTCACAAAAATTTCTTTTTTGTTCGTAATCCTGCGGCATCAAATGTTGTACTTTTGTGTAGTGATACGCATGTAATTGATTTTCCTTTTTCTGTCTCTTCATTACGGACATAAAATCAATCGCATATTGAAGCAATATCACCCGATATGATAATTAATGCGCAACAAAGTTTATTGAGACACGCAAAATTGCGCATAGATGTAAATGGAGTACAATTTGAACATTTATTATAATGTACATAATTCATTTTGTAAATTAATTGTTCTGTATTAATTAATAATTTATTAATTGTTCTTTATTAATTGTAAATTTATTGTTTATAATTAATAATAATAATATTTATATACACATAAGTTCCTACTTTCTCTGGATTCTTTTAATAAAATGTTTAATAAAATGTGTATTTGAATTTTGATTGAATATTAACAATAGCACATGATTCTACATAAAAAGTTACTAATTTCTGCTAATTAAAATATGAAATTGATAGCAGATTGCTTAAAGAACTGTTATCTGATAGCTTGCGTTCTGTATCATGTAAAGATAAAAAAATATTATAAAAAGAAAAATGTTGTTGCACAATGGTTATTGTACAATGCGTGTAAATAATAGATAAAATCTTATAATAATAAATAAAATCACATACGTAATCCTAAAATCAATATTAATAAAAGTGATAAGTTTTCGCGTTTTAGTATTTTGCGTTGTGTCGCTCCTGGACGCGCCAACTTTAGACAATATGATTCGTTAATTTTAAATGCTTGTAATTCAAAAGTTATTATAGCCTCAACATTTTGATATTAGAATTTTCGTCTCAAAATGATCTCAGGAATCTCCTCTTAAGCGCTATTCATCTCTTTCCTGGACACCCTGTGTGTATATATATAAATATAAATATATATATATATATATATATATATATATATATGTACACAGAATGGTCCATTTAAATTGACCATCTAAAATATCTCGCTTATTTTTGATAATATAAAAAAACATTTCAAATGAAAGTGGAAGAGTTTCGAGGGGGATGCATTTTGGTCATGTTGTTTTTTTTAGATGGAAGCGTCAAAAAAATATGCATCTACTTTTTTAAATGAAATTGTATGATTTTTTTTACATAATATGATTCTTCTAATTATTCTGCATATGAAAGTATTAAGGTAATAAGATATTTTACATTTTATTCTGGCACATATTGACATAAAATGTTGAATAACTCATAAACTATTGGTTTTTTGATATTATTATCTTAATTTTTATATGCAGAATAATTAAAGAAATCATATTATGTAAAAAAAATCATACAATTTCATTTAAAAAAACCGGAGATAATTTTCATATCTTTTTGATGTCTCTATCTAAACAAAAACCAACATGATTAAAATGCATCCTCCTCGAAACTCTTCCACTTTCATTTGAAACGTTTTTTTATATCATCAAAAATAAGCGATATATTTATTTCAAATGGTCGATTTAAGTGGACCCTATATATATATATATATATATACACACACAGTGATTCGCATTAATATTCGGATCATGTGATACTTTAGAAATTATTACCTTCTAAATATAATTTTTGTTGGAATAAGAAATTTACGGCTTTTGTTTTAAATTGAAATATTCATTATGGTTATTAGAAATATAAATTTTATTTCTATAATTACATTTATATGGTACAGTTTCGAATATACTAAACTGTAAACAGAATTTTGCTTAATTCGCAAAAATATTCGGACACTTAACAAAATATAATAATATAAATAAATAAATATATATATATATATATATATAAACGAAATAATAATTTTAATATTTTGTTGGATATTTTTTCTGTTTAATAACATGCTACAAACATTTAGGCATGTTAGAAATAATTTTTGTTAAATAATCTGGTATAATGCGCGTCCATTTCTCTTTTAATCATAATTTTAGTTTTTCTTTTGATCTTGTAGGCGTAATCCGAATGTTACGATCTAATAAATTCCATAAATTTTTTATGCGATTTAAATCTGGTGACTGACCGAGGATGTAATACTTTTGGACAGTTGTTAATAAATATTCTTGTACTGTTCGCGATTTATATTTTGGATCATTGTCTTGATAAAATTTGAAACTACCTCGTATATTCATATTATTAGCACTTTTTATTAAATTATCTTTTAGAATACTTAAATATTTATTTTTAAAAAAATTCCGTCAATGAAAACTAATTCACCCATTCCTTTACTTGAAATACAACCCCAAACTATTAAACTTTTATCACCGTAGTCATAGTTGGCTTCAAATTTTTCAGTTTGAATTCTTCGTTTGCTTTTCGGCATATCATTTTCCGTCCGTCAGATTCAAAAATGTTAAATTTGGTCTCATCAGCGAATATTACATCATTGTACCATATTTGTTCTTTAGAAATAAATTCCTTGGCGAAAATTAATCTTTTCTTCTGATTCGCTTCATTTATGAACGGCTTTTTACGAGCAACTCTACTGTTGTAACCACTTTTTTTTAATGCTCGACGAATTGTATCAGGATACCTTCTTGCTAGTCTCTTCGTATAATTCTGAAGTCAATTTTATAGCATTTAATCCAGGATTTATTTTTATTTTCTTAATAATTTTACGTTTATCCCATGAGTTAAATAATTTTGGGCGTCCTTTCGAGGTATTGATTCAATGCGATCTTCACGAAGATATCTTTTTACAATATCTGCTACTGTACTCTTACTCAAATTTATTAATTTATTTCCCGATATGATTTGCCTTTTTTAGAATGAAAAATAACAAGTTGGCGTTTATCAAATGAACTATTTTTGCCTTTTTAGGTCCCATTTTCACTGTTAACTTGTGTGATCTTGAGAAAATTAAGTTAACTCAATTCAACATTAAATAAGTCACATATTTTATATGATTTCACGGTAAACAAGTAAGGAATACTTGATAACTAATTTGATTTTTAAGGGTTAATAAATATAAAATATATTGAGTGTCCGAATATTTTTGCGATTCTAAAATTAAGGATTTTTAATATTTTTTACATTGAAAACTACATTAAAGTTAAATAAAAAAAATAAATGTTTTTTTACATCTATAATGAGCGTTTCCAATGATTAAAAAACCGTAAATTTCTTAATCCTATAAAAACTATATTTCAAACATAATATTATAGTTTCTCTATTATTATAATGTCCGAATATTAATGCAAGTGTACTGTATATATACATATATATATATATATATATATATATAAATATATTCTTTGTTAATATTATAATCTTTTGTTATTATTACTGTTATTTCATTTTATTAATATATATTTATTAATATATATTGTTTTTGCTTTCTGATTATTTTAAGTATTGTTCTGTGAGTGATTCTTTTGTTTGTTTTTAATTATTGGTAAGTGTTATAACAGTAGTACCGCTGGTGCCTTATTAAATTATGTACTTACCCGCTCATTTTTATTACATTCAGTGTACCTCTATTTAGCACACAATAAACAAGGTTGTATAATTTTCATATTAATTTATGTATGATGGCTTTAATGTGCACCAGTGTTCACTGAGTGCATCCAATTGAATTTCATGGCTATTAATCATCTTAATTAAAGGTCTGTTACCAGCTAAACCAGTGTATGCTCATTATACATTAATTATATATATATATATATATATATATATATATATATATATATATGTATATATATATATAAAGTTTGACGAAAGTGAAAAAAAGAAAGTTTTAGTGCAAATTGCGATTCAGAAAGTGTAGCGATAAAGAACAAGACTAAACACATTAAATATTTGATTGAGTTTTACCTGAGGGACTTGTGTACTTTTACCACAGCCTGTTTCACCAACTAAAACCAAGGTCTGATATTTCTCCAACAAGTAAATAATATGATCTTTGTTTTTGAATATAGGTAATCGTTGACGTTGCATGTCGAGCGCGAGCGAATGATGTGCATTGTAAACAAATTGTGTCGATGAATGGGCATCAATGTCAGGTCTATCCTCCTGCCATGTGCTATCTCCTAATTAATAAAGTGAGATATAAATAAACTTGATTAGTAATTGACATCTCACAATTTTTATTTTACAAATAAAACTTTTATGCATTTTTTTGTGTGTTAAATTAAATTATTTAGTTAGATTGAATAGTAGACGAATTATCGAATTGCAAACTACTTTTCGCTCAAAATGACAGTTAAATAATTGTTATTTATTAGCATATCTCGATAATCCACAATATAAACGTTGAAGATAACTTGATCTAATAAAATTGCACTATATAAATACACGACTGAATAATATAACCTTACCCGGCTTAGAGAAAAGCAGCCGAAACATCTTTGGAGTTTAAAACAACTTTGATAGAAGAAGACTTATATTTACATATATGTATACTAGTTAAATGGAAAAATACAGGTAATATAAGTAAAGTCAAAATAAATACAATTCTATATCAATACCATAAGAGGTGTCTAACAGCTGCTACAGCGTCTAATGTATGTGTGTACGCAACCATGGCATATCATGATACACAACTATAGCAAGTTTTATGGCAGTACAGTAGATGGCTCTTTTCATAGTCACTCTATATATATGTATATATCGCCTATATTTTATGTGTGATTACAGTCTGTGTGTATGACACATTTGATAATAATTTTATTTTAATAGATAGTGCGCTGCCCTGTGATCTCTCGTTACTCAGGCTCATTGTCTGATTACCATCCATTATCTCACTGGTTAATTTCCAGCAGTTTCCAGTCGTTTCCAACTGAGAGATGTTAGAAGCTTACGATGCCAACTACGACAAAGTATGAGTTATGACACACAAATAATATTTGAAATATTACATTATATATTTTTCTATAAGTATAATCATCATATAATCATTTAATTGTGATTCTTTCATAGCAATTTATTCCAACGTTTTTACACTATTCAGTATTCACATATGCATGTAGCGTTAATATCATAAATCTTACAAAATTTTAATTCCAAAATTTATACGCAGTTAATTTAGTGAATATGTAATCTACTAATAATATCAAATATATTACTTTTACGCAGGAACATCCAAGAAATCTTATTCCAGAACTATGCCGGCAGTTTTATCATCTCGGATGGGTGACTGGTACTGGTGGCGGTATCTCCATAAAATACGAGTTAATTGCATAATATTATGTACAAAATTATGAAAACTATAACATTTCACTATAAAATTTCTATCCTACAGAGACAAGATCTACATAGCTCCTTCTGGTGTACAAAAGGAACGTATGGTACCTAATGATATGTTTGTGCAAGATATCAATGGAACAGATTTGGAATTGCCTCCACCAGAGAAGAAATTAAACAAGTCGCAATGCACTCCACTATTTATGTGTGTGTATATAAGAAGGCACGCAGGTGCCGTGATTCATACGCACTCCAAGTTTGCTGTAATGGCGACACTATTGTGGCCTGGGAAAGAAGTCAGACTCACCCATCTCGAAATGATAAAAGGTAAATGATATATTCATTTGAATCATTTTTTCAAATTTATTTATAGTTAATTTGAAATTAATGACAATATAAAACTGTTCGGCTTATATAGGCATATGGAATCAAAAAGAGGATAGAGCGTATCGTTACGATGAGGAATTGGTAATACCGATCATAGAAAATACTCCTTTTGAGAGAGATTTAAGAGACGATTTAGATAAAATTATTGTTCGTTACCCTGAGACTTGTGCGGTATTGGTACGTAGGCATGGCATTTATGTATGGGGCAATTCTTGGCAACAGGCAAAAACTATGTAAGCTATTTCAGTATCAGTATCATGCAATGATGCAACGAAATTTATCAACTTTTTCGTTAAAATTTATTGTTCTTTGTACAGGACGGAATGTTACGATTATTTACTTGATATTGCAATTCAAATGAAACAATGTAGATTAGATCCTTCAACAACTCCAAATGATTATGAATTAAAGTAAGCAAATAGTACATGATATAGAAATTTATTACAAAATTAATATTTCTGTTAATTATAATTCTATGATGCAACAATATTATGTATCTCTAGTTATGACATTTTTTAATCATTAAATGTATATAAAAATTAAAATAAAAAAAAATAATAGAAACTTGATTTATTGTGATTAAAATTATTAATAATCTTAATGACATGTTCTACATATGAGGATATAATATACACTATGTACATTATTGTACATACATATACATATATTGTACACGTAAGATAAAAATAATATAGATATTTTCTCAAATATCTACATCGAATGGCATAAATTGTTTTCTAACTTTCTTTGCTAGTTCAGTCTCTTCCTCTTGGCTCGTATGACAATCTTTCCAGTCGGATCTATCGTTTATGTCCAATATCCTGTCGGACGCTAATACTTCTCTGCCGAATTGTAATGGGAAGTCTTTCTTGATCCTATAATATAAGATTCTTCCATCTGGTAATTCTACATAAAAATATAAAATACCAGGTTTAGCGACCTGTTGCAAATCTGTATGTGATGGTAACTCCGATATCTTGAAATTGTTACATTCGGCCAGTTCCTGAAAGCATAGAAATTCATACTCATAGTCATTTGAACTAAAATAAACAAAAGATATGTTCAATATTCTTTAATATGGGAAAAAATTGAGGATAAGTACCTCGAACATTTCCTTCAATGCGGGTGCTTGATTTTTATGAACAGGTACCGCTTGCAATTGACAGTGGGAAGTTTTAAAGTTTCTTTCGAAGAATACAGGTACTCTGTTGGTACTCTCATAGTACTTGCTCACGGCTTTCTTATAGAGATCCATCTCCTCTTTAACATTTTTCGGTAGAATAGACAGACTCTGATGATGCGTTATTGGTAGAATTAAAAGATGATCCTCCACTAGACCACCCTTTGCCAGTGCCAAATATATCTCTATGCCGACAGAGATTACCAAATGCTTGGAGACTACTGGACTGGATAAACAAAACCAGCACTTCGACTGATCAATTTCCAGCTTTGCTTTCTTATTGAGGCCACAATTCTGATGCCGCGATCTCTTTGCATTATCTATCGAGTCCATGTCATAGAAAAATTGGATCTGCTTTTGCAAAGTTGGATCGTCAGACAGCATAGATTTAGGATATGGACTCGACGTCTCATCTGTTGTTTTCATAATTAGATCTGATAGTCTGGTTCTATCAACGGGAGTTAAATTCAATGCATACAACCATTTCTGTTTCTCGTCATTCAGTACTGGTGCAAGAGCTATGAATCTAGTAGCTATTTCCATATTTCCATCATCCTGACTTTGATTTCTGTAATGAGAAAAAACTATCATTTTCAAAGTAATTTTATTCTGAATTTATTTTCAGAAATTTTCTTGTATAATAAACTTACCGATATGGTGGCCGTTCATAATAAATCCGTTCTAAGGCTGACACATGATACCTAGGTTTAATATGAGTAACAAGCCAGGCAATTAATTTGGAACCTTGATACTTGCATTCTGGTTTGTTAGTGTCAAAATTGGTTACACCTTCTGGCCATGGAGATGTTAACAAGATGTCAACGCCACGAAAACTCGGTTGACCCTTCAAGCAACTATTCCTGATGGATACAACGTCGTGTTCGTCGAAGTGAACGGTTTTGTTTTTAGACGGGACCTTCTCGGTTCCACTGAGATATGCTATTTTGAGGCCCGAACTGGCGATGTACAGACCACGCTTTCCGAGATAAGTGAGATTCTGACATATTTCGTATCCGTCCTCGGGATAGTCCTTAATATCCGATTCCCGATTAGGACCGATAATGTACGTCGGTACTGAAATGATTTCCTCGCAGGATTTGTACGATTCCAATTCAGAATTGTCCGCACCGAAGAAATTGCCGACGCATAACAGGAAATCGAATGGACCATTTTTCTTGTTGATAGCGTTTACTTTGGAGAACAAAAACTTAAAGTGTCCTTCCACATCTCCGCAAATGAGAACTTTCTGCTTGTCATTCATTCTGATAATAAAATTCTAAATAGTTTATGTCAAAATGTCAAACACAAATCAGTGAGCATTGATTTCCTCAGATATCTTCACTAAAACGCAATTTCACACACAGCGAAGGAAACAGTACAGAAATGAGCCGAGGAATGAGGAAAGCTGACTTTTTACCCCCACTTCGAGTGATTTCGACTATAGTGGAAGCATCCAATACAATACAATATATAATATGTACAATAGCGCAACTCTGTCGACACCTTTGATGTTAGTGCGCATGCGTGAAACAAGTAAGTTACATAGCGTTGCTATGATGTTACCACCTAAACTTCTTTCTCTTTTCATCCTTTTTTTACTCTATCAAAATTCCTCGCAAAACTCACTAGATTTATTCGTATCGCAATCCAACGAATTCGTTGAAGTGAATAAGTGCTATTGTAAGAACATATTGGAGCATATTAGAACATGCAACACGAATAAACCTAATATTGCAATGAAATAATTTAAACTTTATGAAAATTAATAAAAATAAATTGTAAATATATTGAAAAAATGTAGAAAAAAATAAAGAAAAAATATAGAAAAATTAGGAAAAATATTAAATTAACTTAAAAATGTATATTTGTATAAAGAAATATTATGTAATTACATATTTATGAAAATATTATGAAAAAGCTGATATAAAAGAAATTTATATACATATGTGTCAAAAAATAAGCTTAAAGTACAATAAATAAAAAGAAATCTTTCTTGCTCGATTTTCTATATTACTTTTTGTTCACTTTTTCATTTTATCACTTTTTCACAAAAATTAGACCAATCTCTCGAGATTTCTCACACAACATTTTACCAAATAAACAATATACTAATACTTAATACTTCCCTCTAAATTTCTACTCTGAACCTGTATGCTTGAAAAACAAATGTTAAGTGGGACATTGAAACATTATTTAAATAGAGTGAGAAAAAGAGAGTGAGAGAGAGCAATAAAAAAAGGAGGAAAAGAGAGAAGGCAACTTACTTATTTCACGCATGCGCACTTCATTTTGGTCAACATAAAATCAGGAGATGCGCTACTGTATATACTGTGGTGGAAGGATTCCATGATGTACTCAGTTTAGTCAAATCACGCCTATTTTTACTCCGCGTCGTCACTCTCTAAGGGTATAGTCAATGATGCTACAAATGCTTTAAAGCGTTTTTTAATTAATCAACTTGTAATATTCTTTTTTCTGATTGGTCCATCAAATACTTCAAACATTTGTAGCGAGATTTTGACCACAGCCTCAGTGCGTAGTCTACCAACCATGAAACGCGAAACATGGGTATTTATAGTCCGTTTTTAAACCATCTTAAATATGTACAATATAATGTCTTAAGATGTCGTAAGTCAAGGACTGCGTTAACATCGGGCTTAAAGCCCGATGTCCACAATGCTAAAAAATTGGTCCGAAATCTCGAACAGAGAAAAAATGAACAAATCACATTTGAACAATTTGATCACATTACCATTGCGATTGGTCAATTCTTTCTTCATCTGAAGTCTCAGATCGATTTCTAGCATCGTGGACATAAGGCTTAAGAGATTATATTTAAGATGGTTTTAAAATAAAAACGGATTATGAATATCGCCCCGTGTTTCACATTTCACAATTGTGGAAGGCCTTGCGGAATGAGAAGCAAATAAATGACAAAGAGCGCTAATTTTAGAGAGAGATGCTTGCAAACTGAGCACACCATACGTTTTCTGTGGCTGAGTTTATACTTTTGGAAGTTAAAGTGAGATAGATATACGTTTGATATTTGTCTAAAGCGAGAAAGAGAATTCTAAAACAGTCTAGTGCAGGAACAGAAAACAGACTATATGTAATCCTTCCATCATAACTTCGATTACAATCAAAGCAACGTATGGTGGAAGACATGAAGCAGCGTTTAAAAACTGTTCGCTCTTCTTCGTTTTCATGGAGCGTATTTTCGCTGGTTTTATTAATCCTTTATCCCGGTTCTATTGGGTCATCTAAAAAGTATCCGCGGTACTTTGTCACTAGATATATGACCATCAACACACATCTAGTGACAAAAAACCGCGGATACTTTTAGATGACCCAATATAATAGATTTTTAAGCCTTAGCCATAAGGAATAGACGAATCATAATTATTCTCTTCTGTAGTTGATCAATTTCTTAAGGCTTAAGGCTTAAAATACCTATTGTAAATTCGGAATTTCGGAATTGCTTATGCAGGGTTTACAATAGAAATTGTAGCGGTCGTAGAGTCTTAAGTCGTAGAAAATTAACCAATCACAATCGAATGTGAGAAGAATAATTGAATATGATTGATCAATTTTCTACGACTTAAGATCCTACGATCGCCATGACTTCTATTAGATCCCGCATTAAATTAATAATGGAGAACTCATTTATTTTCGCTAGCTTTTAATAAAAATGGATTATGAAAATAAATACATCGAGTATGTAAAAGAATATATCCGTATACAAGTACCAACTAGCAGCTGCAGCAGAGATTCAGAGGCGATGCATAGCAGTTGCAATTATTATGCGAGGTCTACAATGAGTGCTTTCCATTTGATGACACAAGTCGATGACACAAGTATCGTTTAATTTGTGTCACTTTCTGAATGTCAAGAAGGATAGAACAGAAATAGCGGTTGTAAGGTCGGTTGTTCCACCTTTTGGTAAATTTTATCTGTTGGGTAAGTAGCAAGATTACCCAATCTCATGCGTGGGTTTATCTCACAGATAAAATTTACCGAAAGATGGAACAATCGGCTCGTCAGGGCTTAAGTCATAGAAAATTGACCAATCATAGTCGGTCGATTATTTTTCTCATATTCGATTGTGTAATTTTCTACGACTTAAGACTACGATTTAATTATTGTAGACTCCGCATTAATGTATACAATTATAAAAAAAGAACAAAATAGCATTCATTTTAAAAAATCGCAGCGAACATCGCGAACATTGCATATCCGTATTGAGTGTACGACGTAAACTAGTCGTTATCGCGTGACGGAAATTGGCTCGAGAGTCAAGCAAACAGTTTATTGCTTTTCCATAAAAACAAAAGAATGTGCAAGTTCAAGACGGCAAAGTGGATAGGTATACTTACCGAGTGATTGGTTGCGTTCAGCAGAAAAAGCAGCTTTGCAAGTTGCAACTGTTGTAAAATTTTTGAATATGATTTTGATCCTAGTTTTTCACTGGATCTAAATGTATAAACCAATCATATTCAAGAATTTTATAACAGTTGCAAAGCTGCTTTTTCTGCTGAATGCAGCCATTATATATGATTGGATCTATAAGTAACAACCAATTATGTTCATTTGCTCGGCGAGCAGGCTAGCCGCTTTGTTGAGCTTGAACGCACTCAATGATTGGCTATTGCACCAACTTCCGCCACGCAGTAATTGCCGCGTTTTGTTGGGATGCGTTCTAAAACTTAACTCACAGTACTCAAAATTCTATAATTGACGTTACGTAAACTATAGAGCTTTGGTTACTGTAGTTATATTTTGGAACGCAGTCCTATGGGAGTGTCAGCGGTGGGAACCATGATGTCGCTGCTATCAGTTTTTAAAACGGAAGTAGCATCATGTAGCATGCTTGAGCATGCTGTAATCTGCAACACGCTTCGCTGCATCTCGCTGCACGTTGTCCTGTCTGGAATGTAATTTTGCAACAATTTTATTAGCTGTTGTTTCACAATTTCAATTGAAAAGCATTTTGAATCATTCTTGGAAAGGTAAGTTATACGTGTGAGGTGTTTGCAAACCTCTTGCACATAAAACGGATATATAATTTAAATATCTTGATCTGGATAACCCTTAATTGCTGCGTTCGGCAATACAAATTTGAGGCGTCGGAAGGCTCTTTTTCTACAGTGCATGTGACATATGCTATAATATAAGAGCACTCCAACGCCTCAGATTTGCATTACCGAACACAGCTAATATATGATTGAAATGATATATCTCACGTTGTGACACGAGAGGATGAAATTTTATAAAATATTTTCAATCATATTTGAATATGTAGGTATATATTTGTATCTATCACTTATTTCACATATTTTTCTTTGGCATTGTAGAAATCTATTTCCAAATGAAGACTAAGATAATGCACAAGAAAGGGAAGAAACGGTCTCTTAGTGAAACTTCTGTTTCCAAAGTAAAATTAAATAAAAAACAAGAGAATGTTAATGAATTTAACAAGAGTCCCAAAAGAGCCAAAATTGGTTCTAAGCAAAATGGAAATCCTACATTGACGGGAAGAACCCAAATCTTTAAGACAGTAGACAAGCAGAAAAAGGAACAGAATAAAATAATTGAACAACAAAGTAACATCGTGAAATCAGAAACGAAGAAAGATACAAAAGAAGCGGCAAAATTAACGATTGTTAAACCTAAGAATGAGGCTATTGATAAAAGCAGCAGTCGGCCGAGGAGGAGATATCCTTATAGAACTATTACTCTTACTAAAGAACAAATAACAAAAAAGATAACAGAAATCAAGAGCAGAGAAGTGCTGTCAAAGAGAGCACATAGAATATTAGGTAAACTCAACAGAAAATTGAGGGAAATTGAGTCAGAGAAATTAGATACAGTAGGAAAGAAAAATAAAAAAATAGAACATTGTGCAAATGCATTGATGAAGAATAAACAGAAAGTTAATGATGAAAATAAAGTGAAAGTAGAAAAGAAACATGTACAAAGTAAACCACAAGAGGAAGATGAAAACGATAGTGACACTGAGGAAGATGAAGATAAAGATAATGACATTGAGGAAGATGAAGACAGTGATATTGAGGAAGAAAGTAACGAAGATGAGAGTGATGAAAGCGAGACAGAAAATGAATTTGTTGGTAATAAAAAACCAGAGATTGATAATGAAAGTGATAAAGATGAAGAAACTGATGAAGATGAAGAAGAGGAAGTAGAGGAAGAAGATGAAGGGGATATAGAAGATGAAGAGGATGTAGAAGATGAAGAGGATGTAGAAGATGAAGAGAATATAAAAGATGAAGAGGATGAGGAGGACGAAGAGGAGAATGAGGAGGACGAGGAGGACGAGGAGGACGAGGAGGACGAGGAGGACGAAGAGGACGAAGCTGATGAGGCTGAAGAAAATATAATTAAAAAAACAAGAATTTCAGAAGTAAGACGAAAAGATGTACAAAATAAGAATAAACGAGTTCCTCAATCTCTGGACAAAAAAGGAGAAGCGAATATGAACAAGAAGCGATATGTTCTATTTGTGGGCAATTTACCATTAAAGTAAGTAACTTTTTAGCTTTAATATTTCTATTTAATTTTGTGTGTGTGTGTGTGTGTGTGTGTGTGATACATACACGCATGTGCACACATACAAAATAATGTTAATATTTAATTTACAGTATAACTGCGGATGAGATTAAACGGCACTTTTCGACTAAAGTTGGTTCAATAAGTAGCATTAGAATTCCAACTAAATCAGATAAAACACCACGTGGCTTTGCATATGTGGAGATGACAAATAATATAGATTTTGAGGTAAAAGCATTTTATGCTGTTTTTACTATATCTTTATTAAATAATTTATTGCAATATGACTTTTGTTTTTAACAGAAAGGACTTTCGTTAAATCATACATTCTTAAAGAAAAAGAGGATCAATGTTCAATATTCGATGCCCATGAACAGCAAAAAGGCAGATACTACTAAAAAGCTCGTAATTGCCAAAAATATGAAGCTACAAGCGCTTCAGAAGGCTGGAAAGTTAGCTGATGGGAATGAAAAAAAGAAGAAGCTATTTAAAAAAGAGAAATAGGACACTGATCAAAATATAATGAAGTGAATAGGATTAATCAATAAAAGGACTATTTGCAAAATGTTTACTTTCAGCAATGCTTTCATTTTGAATGAAAGCGAATTTAATAAGGAAAAAAATTTTCTTGATTTACATTACATGTTTAGTACACACCCCTCCTATTTTCCTATAATTTTGTAAACTTATGTATTTTGTGTAGAACATATTTCAAGAAGGAAAATTGACTACGTTTACAGTCACTCTTAATCGAGTTTAATAACATCTGCAGTTAGAAAAACTAACCAATCCATCTTTTAGAGGAATAGCTAATTAATTAGTTATAACTACAAATATTAAACTCGATTAAGGGTATCGTGTAAACGTGGTGATTGTCTCACTGAAGTCCTGTTTTCACTATTCAATGTCGGTAAGTTAGGAAATGATAATTCTCTGCATTTTTACGCATATTATTATGTTCTGCTTTAAGGTGGTTATATTGCACAGAGGATGGCTATGAAGTGGGCCGAGTGGGCGACCCAGACAATCGCCTGACATTGCATGCATCTAATAGTCGGTTCGATGTAAGTCTTAGGGGCTCCGCACAATAGAAGGAATAGAGAACAGAACAAGAATTATCTAAGAATTATATTATATTTTCAATCTATTAGAAATCATGTATTGTGGAATACATAGTTTCTGATATGTTGAAATTCTTATTCTGTTCTCTGTTCCCTATTCCTTTTATTGTGTGGAGCCTCTTAATGTGTTGGAGCAACAGGTAGCAAGATTCTCTAAATGTTTTATCGATGATAATCACTATTGATAATTAGCGATAGCCAATGGCAGGACAATTCTGGAAAAAAGTGTGACTTTCATTGATTGTCGCTAGTTAAGCGACAGCGACAATTATCGATAAAACGTTTAAAGAATCCTGCAACAGGTCAACATTCTGTAGGACAAAAATCTACATCTATCACCGGAGAAGCGTAGTTTGGTTATCTTTGATAGGTCTAATCTGCCAACAAATAACTTACAAATTAAAATAAATATTATTAAGCCATCCTCTCATGTCAACTTTCTCGGATTAATTTTGAAATCATAGTGTGGAATACATAGTTTCTGATATGTTGAAATTTTTATTCTGTTTTCTGTTCCCTATTCCTTTTATTGTGCGGATCCCCTTAATGTATTGGAGCAACAGGTAGCAGGATTCTTTTTTATCGATGATAGTCACTATTGTTAATTAGCGATAGCCAATGGCAGGACAATGGAAAAAAGTGCGACTTTCATTGATTGTCGATTAATTTTGGATAAGTGTCTTAATTGGAACCTTCATGTAACTCATGTTAAAAAATATGATATCCCGATCAAATTTTTATGTTGTATTAGAAGAACTTGGTGGGGAGTCAACCCTACTACTATGCTTATTCTGTATAAAACTTTAATTAGAGCCAGAATAGAATATTGAGGATTCTTAATTTCACCGTGTAGAGCTACAGTGTTCTATAATTTTGAAAAAATTCAACTGAGATGTTTACGACTTGCTCTGGGATATATGAATGATATCCACTCCTGCTAACATAATTGTTAGTAAAGCTAAAGTATTAACATTGATCTACAGATTTGCATTTTTGAGTTATAAATTTCTTCTAAGGAGTTTTGTATGAGAGAATTGATTGTTATTGGATAACTTGGAAGAGAATAATTTGTCATGTTTTCTGTTAATTAGTTCCTATGAAGAAATAACTCATTATGAAAATTTCATGTTTAAGTCATACTCCCTTAAGTTCTATTTACTTGACGTCAAATACCAACTAAACACAATTAATAGCAAACGAGAATGGATTGAAATGAATTGAAATGGATCCAGAAATATTGATCCACGAATGTTAAAATGAATGCTTTTCAATCCTGAATGCATTTTTATTCGTTTAGAAATTGTATGGAGCATATCTCTATGCTTTTCAACCTAAAAATAATATTAGCTTTTTCTATGCACAACACACACATTGTGAATATTATTCAATTCAAGATTTTGAATAGGAAATGCAGTTTTTCAATCCAATTGCATCCAATTGAATCTAAATATTCGTTATTTAAAATACGCATTCGGATAAAAAAAAATTTCAATCCATTTTAATCCATTCTCGTTTGCTGGGATTGACTTAATGAGTGGTATTATTTCAATCAAGGAGGCGGAAAATGCCAATAGCGAGTTCTTACACATATTCCAAGATAAAATTGACAAGAATACAGTAATCTATAATCTATACAGATGGTTCTAGAGCTGGAAGCGATGTTGACTGGTCTGTGAGTATGGCAAATTGGTGTCATAATGGCTTTTTTTATAGCCGGGTTTAAATTCTTCGATGTTACATCAATTTATTCAGCAGAAGCCACTCAGCGAGAATGGATTAAAATGAATTGAAATTTTTTTTCTATCCGAATACGTATTTTAAAAATAGCGAATACTTTTTTTTGGATTTAATTGGATTCAATTAGATTCAATTGGATGCAATTGGATTGAAAAACTGCATTTCTATTCAAAATGTTGAACTGAATAATATTCAATTGTGTGTGCACAGAAAAAGCTAATATTATTTTTAGATTGAAAGGCATAGAGATATGCTCCATGCAATTCCTGTGAATGTATAAAAATGCATTCAGAATTGAAAAGCATTCATTTGAACATTCGTGAATCAATATTTCTGAAAATCTGAATCCATTCAATTCATTTCAATCCATTCTCGTTTGCTGGGCATAGCCTTACTTATGGCTATTAAACGTATTAGTAGTTCTAGTTTAAATGACTTTTTAATTTTCTTTGATTCTAAAAGTGTATTTAGTTCTCTCCTAAATGTGAATGAATTGAAACACCAATCATCCCAGTAAACGAGAATGAATTAAAATGGATTAAAATTTTTTTAATGCGTACTTTAAATCTATGAAAATGGATTGAAAGGATTGAAATGGATTGGATCCGAGCTGACACTAGTTAATATTCGAAAAAAAAAAACATTCATTATTTAAGGGTTACAAATTTTATTTCTAAGACATTTATAATAATTATACCTGAAATTAACTACTTCTAATTGTATTAAAAACGCACCTTAATGGGATTCGAACTTCTAGATTATGAATCTTCTACGTTAGCTGCACCTTCAATTAGTGTGTTATTCAAATGTGTTATTCATTCTCTATTTCAATTTCAATCAGCTAAATCAGTGCATGAAATTATAGATATAATAAAAATATGATCATTTAACAGATATAATAAAATATACACAATTTATAGTAAGTCAAGTAAGATCGTGGTCGGCCTTACTCGAAGCTAATAAAAGATATTGCCCTAAATCTATCATGAGTCCATAGAGGGTATCTTTGTTCTCGATGCACTATCAAGAAAGATTCAGTTATCATTGAAATTTCTTAAGAGAATCACATTAAGCGCCATGAATACCAAATACGCTATGAAGCTGTGTTCCTCTGCACTCACCCAAAAATGTCATAATTAGTGGCTGTTAAACATATGAAAAAGTCGAAATCATTCGTACAGAAATGGGTGCAGCGATATAATGTGGCAAAAATGTCGATGATTTATCGGAACGTAGCTCGATATGCAAAGTGGATAAAAAAATAGTGAATCTGTTTTCGCGGAATCCTGGCTTAACACTGCGTCAAGGACAAGCAAAATTGAAGCAGAAAGGTTTAGATATATCATATGAAATTATTCGAATCTATCTCAATGCTAATAACATGAAATGGTGCAACACTACGCTCTTACTTGACTTACTATACATTACTATGAGACAACATTGGATAAGTGTCGGATAATCAAATCTCACTTGGCCGATGTCACGCGCTGTGATCAGCGTAATATTCGGGCTGTGTTCAACTTGGTTTGCGAGTGTTCATATTGATCATTCATTTTATTTGTAATTAAAGAGAAACAAAGAAACATAGTTCAATTATTTTTACGTTACAATTTTTTTGAATTACAACTTAATTGTATTAAAACAAAAAATTTCCTATTTATAATTTTGAATAATTTAAGTAGCATTTATGGTTCATTTTTAAATAAAAACTTTTTTTATTCAATTAGATAGAAAAACTGCATTTCATACTCAATATTGAATTGAGCAATATTCACGTTGCACAGAAATTACTGATATTATTTTTAGATATTATTTTTAGATTGAAAGGCATAGAGATATGCTCTATGCAATTCTTAAATGAATAAAAATACATTCAGGATTGAAAAGAATTCATTTTAGCAATTATGAATTCATGTTTCTGGAAATCTGAATCTATTTTAATCCATTTTAATCCATTTTAATCTATTCACGTTTGCTAAGTGGGGGGAGGGTGGAGGTAACCAGGCAAATATCAATTATAAAGTCTTAAAAAGTTACTTTATTATTTCAGTAATATTCATTTCGCTTAATAATTTGTTCTCAAAAATTGTTGCAAATCGCAATTTTTTAACAGTAATTTTTTTTTCTCACTGAACGTCCATCCACAGGCGCCTCACGGGCGATTACCTAATAGATAATTGGTTTATTGGCTTACCACATATAATAGTATACAGCCATTAGTGCGGATATAGTAGATATATATAGATGGCGCATAGGGAAGTTTTTTGATTACAACAAATAAAAGAGTTTACATGAAACGAACTCAGCAAATGAGAATGGATTGAAATGGATTAAAATAGATTCAGATTTCCAGAAATACTGATTCATAAATGTTAAAATAAATCCTTTTCAATCTTCAATGCATTTTTATTCATTTATAGGAATTGCATAGAGCATATCTCTATGTCTTTCAATCTAAAAATAATATTAGCATTTTCTGTACATTGTGAATATTACTCAATTCGGAATTGTGAATAGGGGCTACAGTTTTTTTAATTCAGTTAGATTCAAAAATAATATCAGCAATTTCTGTGCAACGTGAATACTGCTCAATTCAAAATTTTGAGTATAAAATACAGTTTTTCTATTTAATTGAACAAAAAAAGTTTTTATTTAAAAATGAACCATAAATGTTACTTAAATTATTCAAAATTATAAGTAGGAAATTTTTCGTTTTAATCTAATTAAGTTCAAAAAAATTGTAACGTAAAAATAATTGAACTATGTTTTTTATTTCTCTTTGATTACAAGTAAAATGAATGATCGATATGAATGTTTGCAAACCAAGTCGAACACAATCGGAATATTACGCTGATCACGGCGCGTGACATCGGCCAAGTGAGATTAGATTATTCGACACTTACCCAATGTTGTCTCATAGTAATGTAAATTGTATATATTTTATTATATCTGTTAAATAATGATATTTTTATTATATCTATATAATTTTGTGCACTGATTTAGCTGATTATAATTGAAGTAGAGAATGAATAACACATTTACCAATTGAAGAAGTAGTGTAGCGGGTAACGCTAAAAATAGAAGATTCATAATCCAGAGGTTCGAATCCCACTAAATTTTTTAATACCAATTTGAAGTAGTTAATTTCATGTATAATTATTAGGTGTTGGAATTAATTCGTAGCGTTTTACAAGTGATGGGAAGTACTTTCATTAATGTATTTTTTAATGCTCATGTGAAATAAATAACATTCTTTCATTAAAAAACGCTACGAATTAATTCCAACACCTAATATTATAAATGTCTCAGAAATAAAATTTGTAATCCTTAAATAATGAATGTTTTTTTTTTTTTAAATATTAAACTAGTATCAGCTCGGATCCAATCCAATCTTTTCAATCCATTTTCATGGACTTAAAGTACGTATTTAAAAAAATTTTAATCCGTTTTAATCCATTCTCGTTTACTGAGCATTTTCTTCATTTGATTCATATGATATCTATCTATGTATAGTCCTTTAATTTTTGAACGAATTTTTAAATACCATTTTTGCATTATAATTGAAAATGTACCTTATCTAACATCGCTCCTTATCTAACACAGAGAACGTATGTTAAAAGTACTAACTTCAAATGCAATTAATTTTTAAATATATCTGATTACCTTCCCCCCAAATTATGTATAGAGAATATCATTATCTTTAATAATAAAAGCTTAAAAATCTTAAGAAAAGTTATTTTACGATACAATTATCTTAATTGAAAATACATATTATTTTCTTATATAACTCAAACTATAGCAGAGAATAATTTGTGATTAAAAGTTTATACTTATTATTTTTTTATGTGGATATGCAAAAATTTTGAAATTAAAAAGGAAAAGAATTTGAGTAAAGGAATTTTACCTTCTTGGAACATATTTTACGCATGAAAATATACAAATTTACAGAAAAATTGGTGGAGGTGTTAGGCTAAGTATTTACCTTTTTCTTTATATCAATGGCAAAATATTTTTAAAAATAGATTTCATTTTCTACAATTACATTTCATGTAATTTTAAATGTATAAATTGTAGACAAAGTATTTCAATTGCATCTTCAATTTTCATATAGAGTTTCCTTTTTTATTGATTATTTCAATTAAATTTATATAGTATGTAAAAGATATCTAATTTCTTTTAAATAAACTAAAAATAGAGAATTAAACAATAAATGAAAACACAGGCAATTAAGAATCTAAATTCGCAATAATTGGAGCGATTGTGTCAACATATATTATATTTCTCAGTACATATAGCAAATACCGAACACTTCGGCTTAATTCAAGCCATCTTCTAGTATAATAAAATCTCTTGATGAATAATTCCAAATATCTTGGTAGTCTCGTATAATACAACTTCCTTAATACAATTCAAGCACTCGCAAATCAAAGTAATCGAGTGCAGCAAGGGACTCTCCCAGATTACCAAATCTGAAGTATGTAAAAATAGAGAACTTGTCAAAGCGTTAAATCAGGCTTGTCCAAAATTTATAAGCCGAAATATTTATCATTTCTCCGCCATCTTGATAGAGCGAGACGGATTGTAAATAACGAAGGCTCCTGAATTAGGTCTAGTCCAGCGGAAGAAGACATCACCATGATCTAGCCAAGCTATCAAGCATCGTAGATGGAGCCTATGGATCCAAGAGAGCCCGTTTTCCAATTTGCAATCATAGTAGTCATTTTTTATTTTGCCTGTTCCGATCTGCCCGTAATACCCATAATAATGCTATACCGATCTCCTTCAAGCATCCTTATTTCTTATTACAGAAAATATGAGTGTTCCCATAGAGCACGCACGCACGTACGCACGCACGCATACACACAGATTTAACGGTGGAGAATGTTTGCAACAAGTATTTGAGTAAATGGAGGAGAAATTACAGAAACTGACGCAAGAAAAAAAAACTACGCAAAATGCAATAGCGGCCGAATGGGTTACTACAAAGTTAATCGAATTTAGTAAGAAGAAAATAGAGACCAAACCGTCGAGATGACAACAAAATGTTGAAAACAAAATGCAAAAATTTAGAAGCTACTCTGATTTTTATAAACGACGATATGGAGCCACAAAGAAGGAGTTGTGACAGATTCCCAAATCTGAAATATGTAAGAATTCTGGCGATAGTTGTCATTTTTTTTTCTATTTTACACGCAATACAGATTATATATTTTATCTCATTGTTATTAACTTACATTAGCTTCGTTGTTTAGAAAACATTCTTAAAGAAATTAAAAAGTTTGAGTTATGATTGAAGTTTTTGAGAAAACTTAGATTAACTGCTGGTTTCTTTTTATTTCATTAATAGCTTCATTTTATTCATTAATGATTTCGTATATATTAATGATTTTTAAATTAATAATTTGCTTACATTATTCGATTATTTTAAGTAATTTTTAAAAATAATATTTTTCTTATACTTGTAACGTCGAAAATAATAAAAAATTATAACTCCATTATATAAAAATAACGAAAAATATAATCCCAGTAGTAAACGAAAATTGATTAAAATTGATTAAAAAATATTTATTTCACAAATGCGTACTTTTGAAAATCTGAATCAATTTTAATGCCCAATGTATATTTATTTATAGAAAATTGCACGAAATACATTTTCCGTGTCTTTCAATCCAAAAATAAATTTAATTTTAAAAATAGGAATTTTGCTTAATTCAACATTTTGGATAGAAAAAAATGCAGTTTTTCAATTCATTGAAAAGGTTTTCAATGTCTCCAATGATCTCAATATGCTCTTTGCTTCCTATTATTTTTTACCTTACCTTTTTTTTTCTTTGCGATGTTTCTTTTTGTATACCTATTTCTTTCTAGTAAAAGAGAAATGGGTTGAAATGAATTAAAATGGATTTCGATTTTCAGAAATACGCATTCGAGAACGTTAAAATGATTTTTTTTTCAATCTGAATGCATTTTTATTTATTTATAGGAATTGCATGAATCATATTTCTATGTCTTTCAAAAATAATATCAGCTTTTTTCTATATGCCTTGTGAATATTTCTCAATGCAAAATTTTGAATAGACAATGCAGTTTTTCAATTCATTTGAATCCAGTTAAATCCAATTTAATCCAATTAAATCAATAGAATCTAAAAAAAAAAATTTTCTCATTTGAAGTACATATTCGGATAAATAAAATTCAATTCTGCATTTTAATCCATTCTCGGAAAGAGCACATTGTATTATAGATTAGGCTTAAATTTCTCCATGTTATGGAATTATCGCTAAGGATACAAATATCAATTATTATGCAGTGAAGTGGGTAAAAATATTAGCATTAGTACGCTTTTGAGTACCCCAGATGATTGGCGGAGAGCTGAACAAATCCGGTGTTTGCAGCAGAAATTGGTAGAACTGCAAAATTGTCCGGAAACGGAAGATCCCAAAAAGAATTATCTCTCTCTGGTACGAGAAAAAAATAATTATGTTCATATTTCTATTTCAAATTGACACTCCGCAATCAGAATTATCTTTATCGTAAATTGTTTTATATCAACTCATTATTTCATACAATATAAGTTATCTGCTTATTATAGACTTATTATATAGATATAGTATAGTACGCATGGACGGCAACTATAGTGTGAAACACTCCACACAAAATTTAACTTACTGTGGAAATCCATACTCAAGGATTCCAAGAATTGGATTAAAAATTAATTTTTAAAATGTTGTACGCGGATGTCAATACCGATATTTATAATGACAATACAATTGCGTGCACATAAGCAAATTCGAGATTTAACTCAGAGATCATTATATTGGCTGTAACCGTGTGTTGTATGTCGTATAATCTGTAAGAATTGACTAATCATAGTCAAACATATTCCTCTCTTACAATTGAATGAGAGGGGAATACTCGACTGTGATTAGTTAATTCTTACAAATTACGATCAATATAAATGATCCCTTTCCGACTGTTAGACAAAGCTGTTAGTGAGAAATGACAATGGAATCGATGTCGAATCGACGTAGAATTTGATGATTTCGAAATTGAATCGACATCGATTTGATGTCAATTCTATTGCCATTTCTTACTGGGGCACGTGATCGCAATTCGCAATTGTAAAAAAGGGGACAGCAACAAAGAGCACAAAATAAATAAAAAATAAAAAAAAGTCGTCATTTTGAACTCCTTCCTTTCGCCAGTCAAAAATTTTACACTCACAGACGTGGTACATAAGTTGCCGCTCCTGATAATACGTATTATAATTTAACTTCGTTTCTCTAGATCGGAAAAATTTGACATGTCTTCGGAATGCTGAAAAGGAAAGACAGCAACAGATAGAAAATATAGCGAAGGAACTGAGACAAGCGGAAGTAGCGTTGAAAACTTCGAAGAGGAAACTCGATGCTTCCAAAGCGAGAGTAAAAGTATTGGAGCAAGAACTTAGTATCGTGAAGGGGAATATTGCGACGCTAAATGAAAGATTTCACGGCAATCGTTTGATTGATGTGCTTATTGTTAGTGATCAACGATATTTAGTTTTAAAGTTTTAAAACTATTAAAACATGTCTATATATGTATACATATATATATAGATATATATGTATAGCGTTACAAAAAGATTTATTTTCTAGTATTAATTAAAACTATCTAAACTATAGTTTCTATACTATAGTTTCTATTCATTACAAGTAATCGTATTTAATTTGTTACAATATTATGTTTATTGAAATCGACTCTACATTAAAAAAAATTAATATTTAATAACTCAATTAATGCAAGAAATCAGTTTCAATCACTCGTATATACCATTCTGAATGAGAATATAGAATAATATTAGGTGTTGGAATTAATTCGTAGCGTTTTACAAGAGATGGGAAGTACTTTCATTAATGTATTTTTTAATGCTCATGTGAAATAAATAACATTCTTTCATTAAAAAACGCTACGAATTAATTCCAACACCTAATAATAAACGATATCTGATATCACACATTTACACAGTAATCAATTTGTTACCTCAATCATTCATACATTGTTCTGGATCTTACAAATTATTGGTATTAATGAAGAAATTAATATTAATATATGTAATATTAGTATATTAGTATCAATCAGCGATGATGAGCTCACCATGGTCGCAAGGAAAAAAGAGAAGATAAAAAAATACCACACGAACATAACAATCAATTGTTTAAATCTCAAGCATCCTTTTGATCTTGTTTTTATTACCAACTCAGCAACTTAAACAACTCTAAATCTAGTCATCACAACTTTAAATCTAATCATCAAATCATTTAATAATAAATTCGAATGCAATTATTGTTTTCAACATTTAACATGTAAATATACATACATATATTGGATGCATTCAGAACGACAATCGCTCACTGAGTGCTTAGTGAGCTCTTTCTGATTGGCATATTTCGTTAAATCTTATATAGATTATTATAAACCAATTAAATGAAACTCATTGCGTGTTCAGTGAGTGTCGTTCTGAATGCACCTATTATGAATTCTCCGGCTTTATAATTAATCAAAGTGTATCAAAGTGACCTGGTATTTCATCAGGGGCGATTAAAGATTTCTGAAGCGCGGTATCAAGATCGCGAAGTAGAAGTACGAAATAGAGATGGAACGTGAAAACGCGAACATCAAGAATGATCTGAGAGCAACGCAATTGCATGTTGATCGATTACGCAGGAGATTGGAGGAAGGCGAGATCGAGATTGACAAATTGAGGTCTATAGTCTGTATTCAGAACGCGCTTACAATGATATTAACGCACTAAGATGCTATAATTTATGTTACGCATACTATAGAATTTTAGAGATAAAAGCGCGTTCTGAATACGGGCTTATGTACATGTACATACTATATGAATAAGCAAATCATTTGTACATACCATATGTGATACGATTCAAGTTATGCCATTCCGATAAGGGAACACATTTGTTTTCCAATTTCAGAAATTCTGTCGGATAAATCTTTTATGTATCGAATGTCGATTCATTCAGATTTTCGGCTAATTGAAAGGCGGCAGATCAGTCTATCAGTTGTTAGCCCGCGAAGCTTAGACAAACCAAATGAATATGTGACCTTGGCTTTAGCTGCTGAAGCCAAACGAGCGAGGCTGTTGGAATTAATAACATTACTTAATCAACGACTGGACAAAGAAAGAAACGAAGCTGATTCACTTGTAGTATGAAGTTACATTTTTTATTATATTCGTTAAAGAATTTTGTTAATAATTAATTTGATAAAGAGACATTGCAATTTTGTGATAATCTGTTAAATTAAAATTTAAAAGTTTTCTAATTAACATATTTATAGTATATAGATCTTATAAAAATTGAAAGGAAAGGAAAAATGGCTGTAAGAAAAGTATGGGGTTTAGAAGAAAGAATATGCAGGATGATTTTAAGAGGAGATGAGTATTATTATTTAAATATTTGGTGCAGAGCGTAATGTCTTATGGAATGGAAATATGGGATTGTGGCAAGAAAAAATTTCAGAGAAAGTATAATGTTGATCTATTATGTGAGGTGGATTTTTAGTTTGGATTTTTGTACACCTATAGTGCTTTTCAGCAAGCGACACAGTGTGGCACAGAGATCATGTCATCTTCGTTTAATATTAACAAATTACAATTTAAGAATGTAATGATTTTGATGATGAACTATGTTACACTATGTCATCTGTGCCTCTTGCTGGAAAGCATTTTTAGATATCTGATGAGGGAATTAACAATGGAGAAAATGTAATTGGGTCCCCTGGGTGGGGATTAAGCAGATATGAGGAAAAGATAAAGAAGGAATTTACAGGAGTGAGGGAGTGTTTGGAGGAAAAGCAGGATTATTGATAGGATGATATGGAAGAGAAAGGGAAAGATATTATAATAGGAATGATGAGGGATACAAGCTCCGGAAGTAATGGGAAACGGATAAGACAGTTTAGAAAAAGATTTAGTTACGAGAGAAAGGAATATACAAGGTTTGTGTTCGCATTGCATGCTCCAACATGCTCCTACTTCCTCCAACCGTAGCTCCTACTCACTCAAACGCGCTCGTTAGAGTGAGTAGGAGCTATGGTAGGAACATATTAAAGCATGTTGGAGTATGCGACGCGAACAAATAGATTCAATGAAAGCTAGGACAGCAGAATAGAAAAGGTTAGTTATAATAGGAAATACAAAGAATTGAGTAATAAGGAAAGAGGACCGATTTACCTGAGTGAGGAAAGACTAGAGCTAATAAGAAAAGGGGAAGAGGTAAGAGTTTAGTAAGAGTTGTGGAAATATGGAAGAGACTAGCAAATGTTAATTAAATGAGGGCGGGGGGGGGGGGAGAAGAGGTGAGGTATATATTTTTTGTGAAAAAAGTAAGGATAGTAAGTATAGAAAAAGTAAGTATAGAAAAGTAAGTATAGAAAATGATGTAAAGGAATGTGAGGAAATGAAAGAGAGGTTCAATGTGAGTTGAAGAGGAAGGAAAAATTATAAATGGATTATGGGGTGATGAACTGGATGCAATGATATATTAAGGGTAAGGTCATAATTATAGAAAAATAAAGAGAGAATATACTAAGAATAAAAAGAGATGAGGCAGAAAAAATTTTAAGTATAAGCTAGATGCAAAGAGAGAGGGGAGGAAGGGAGGAAAGGAGGGGGAAAGAGAGGGAGGGAAGCGAGAGAGAAAGGGAAGGGGAGAGAGGGAGGGTGCAAGGGGAAGGGAGGGATGGAGGGAGGGGAGAGAGAGGGGGTAGATTCGTGTGATAAAAAATAAAAAGTAGTGAAGAGGAGAATATAAAATTGGACTCTCTCTTCTTTGAAAATTATAGGCTATTCTATATAAATCTTATAATACTTATAATATTTAATAAAATCTTATAATATTTAAAATATTATAAGATTATATAATATTTATAATATTTAAAATCTTATAATATTTAATAAATCCAGAATTTGTATCACAATCTGCAAGTGTACATTTAATTTAAAAGGAATTGCTGCGTAAGAAAAAGAATAAATGTGCGAAGTTAGAGTCGAAATTGCGAGATTCGAAGAAAGAAAGAGTGGGACTTGCTAAAGTAGATATGGGATACAGAACAAAGTCTTGCATGAAATCGATGTCGACTTTATGAATAGAGGAAGGAATCACCAATCCTGAAGAAGTTTGTTATGAATAAATTATATATACATATATTGTAACTGCTGTAAAATCTGCCTTTTCTTTCCTTGACGCCATTGATACGCCAATGATATTAATTAAGATCGAGCCGTTAGTTTTTTTACCGATTATTTCTATAATTTATCGATATTTTTTACGTTTGACGTAGAATTACTAGAAGAGGAGTGCCCCGCATTGAATGTCAGATTAGATACCGTGCATCGAATCTCATTATGTACAAGCGAATGCCCGATCAAGCTAAAAAGACTTTTAAAGACGCATGCAGGTGAGAGAATTTAAACTGTCCAAATTTACTCGTATATTATACATAAGCGAAATCTAATAGTAAATTCAATTGGATGCACTTAATGCAAACTAACGCCGCCATATATAAATTAATGTAAAAATATGTATTTAATATAAAAACGGATGAAATCCTTAATACATTTTGTTGTGCTGTTAAGTAAAATTTGATTTTATAATTCAAAATATTTACATTTTACTTTTACATAGATTAAATTAATATATTGTATGTATACATACACGACTTTAACATGCACTATAAATGTGTATCAGTACATTCACTATAAATTTCGTTTGATGATCGTACGTGAATAAATGCATATATTGCTTTTACAAAGAATAATTAGCTAATAATTTCACGATGCCGACTAATATATGAATTAATATATGATTTTCCAATATATGAATTACTAGGAATTTCCTCTTGTATAAGAAGGCTGTGTTTCAAAATTTACTGTTAGTACTGAATAGCTATATAGTGCACATAATGTAAACTATATAGATTTTCAGTACTGGCAGGAAATTTTGGAACACTATGATTATATTAGTAATTATGTGACATTGATTACCGTTAGTAACGGTAATCAACCAGTGTTTACTGATATCTAAATGAAATTATTTAGATAAAGACGAAAGGTTTCATTTTATTTTTACTGGAATATATACTATCTTCATTTGTATATCTTAGATTAAAAAATGTGCATTTTTTTATCTAAGTAAGATACAGATAAAAATACTAGTAAAAATAAGATTATGTCATTTTATCTAGATTATTTAGATAATTTCGTCTAGATACCAACAAATCAAAATGACGATTTTACAATTTTTTTTTTGTGAAATTTGGATAGAATAAAAAAAGAGAAATTTTATAGAATAAAAAGTCGGGCATAATAATATATTGTTCATTTTTAATAATGTCTTCAGAACGTCCTTTTGGACAATATTTATATTTTCTAATATTAGATCTGTTTTTTGTGTGGCTGAACTAGTGTATACTTTTGGAATTTGAAGTAAGATAGGTATATGTTTGATATTTGTTGAAAGTGAAAAAGAGAGTGCTAGTGTAATCTAATGCAGGAACAGAAAACAGATCAATTATATTAATTCAAATAATATAAAAATTAGATGATTTTTAACTTTTAGCCAACAAATTGTTCTCTAGCTATTGTTCTTTCACGTCAAAATCAAATATTTTTTTCCAGAAACAAGCTAACTGCTTGTGGAAGTCCAGTTCCATAATAAAATGAAACTGAGAAGAGGCACCGTAAGAAGAAACGAAGAAGTACTTCCAATTCAATTTGAGACAAGTTTGAGGAAATTTGATAATTTGTAGGAGAATTAACTCTGATGTGTTAAAGATAAAATATAGAATTCTTATACGAAGCAGACGAGACAGTCTTTTGCGATCGGAATAGATGTAGCAGCAACAAAGCCGCGGTATGGTGATGTAACTGGGACACGAGATAAGGTGCAACGCCTCCACGTAAACCCGCGTGACATCGTCAGAGTAAAACTCGCAGTTTCGTCTCCACCTCGTTCCTCCACCGTTCCCTTAACGTCGCGTCGCTTCAATGTTTGCCTCAACCAACTCGTTTACTTCTGCCATTGATATCGCACACGGCGGCACCGTGGCCGTAAATTCATTCCGCTTCTCGTTATCCAAGAGCAGAGCGAGACTCTCAACCTTGTGTTACCGAGTCCAGTCTGAAGTTTGAAAGATGTACGTTCGAAGGAGCGCCTAACTAAGATTTATAACATCGCAATATCATATAAATGATAAAAAATACAAATTTATGTGTTTAGTAGCTTTTATAGTAGATAAGTATAGTAGATTGTAAAACATAATTTTCGATATAAAATTATATTGATAGAAGATAATTTTATATAGAGCTATAGAGAAAGTAAGAAAATAAATGAATATATGAAATTTTTACATTGAAAAGATTGTTTATAATTGAGCAGAAATAATTTAGCTTGTGCACAAATGTACATCAATTTTATATTTCACTTCTTATATCTCACTTCTTATATTTCACTTGAGTTTGCAAATTCTTCAAATACGTAATCAATGTATTATATATGGATTTATATGATGATATGCATCTTGAAATCAATGATTGATTTGCGCTCAAGTTTGTCGCGTTTCATTTAGCATTGTACAGTTAACATAACAATATTTCCTTCATACCGGGACATCCGTTTTACATAACGTCTCATCAATAGTAATGTGAAATGTATTTTCTACTATTCTGACCACAGTGATAAACACCAAGTTCCATTTTGTATATAGCCTCTTATAATTCTTTGTTTTTATTCAAAATAATCAATGGTTGAGAGGTATAGGAATTTAATTTTTCCTAAGAAATAAAAAAATGAAACACACATAAGTGAAAAACGTTTATTTAAAAAGATGAAACATTTCACAGAAAATAATTTGTTTATTATAATATGCAAAATAAATGATATTTATTAATTGAAGATTTCTATTGAAATTACTAAAAAACATTGACTAGATATGATATTTGTAAAACCAAGTTTTAACAATGCATTTGAATTTTTATAAAGATATTTTTTAATAAAAAATTAATATGTGTATACACATATACGCACGCGCGTGTATTATATATATATATATATATATGTATATACGCTGCATGTATGTATGTATATAGGGGAGACTGGGGCACCACAAGTCACGGAGTACCATTGAGGAGGGTCATTGACTGTTTATAAGGTAATCCGAAGTGTTTAGATTAATATAACCAATATAATACGATTCTTACTTTGTTGCCTATGTTTTAATTGTACCTAATAGATAGTATATTAATTAAATTCCGTTGTCTCGGGACATTAATGATTTTTGTGTTTCGAAAATAATTTTTTAACTATTTAACAATGCTTTAATAATTTTTATAATAAAGAATACATATATTGAAGGTCAGTTACAAGTATCTGTGTATTTTCTCATTTTACTACATTACAAATAATATCTATCATTTATTTTTTTAGATATATATATTTCACTGTTTTCCATATGAAGAATATTTGGGACACCATAGATCACACACTAAATATTCATGAGAAAACAATAAAGCAATACAAACTAATATATGTATGTGCTAAAGTGGCAGCTTATAAACCTATAATAGTAATTAATTTTATTTTTCCTTCATAAGTTTTGTATTTAGCTATAATATTTATATTCACCGATCAATATATTTATAGGTTTATGGATTTTTTAATTCTATTATAGTTATAGTTATTAGTGTAATTGTTTTACTACATTTACTGATTATGTTAAGACTGTAAGTTAATTCAAAATTCTTTTTCAATATTATATTTTCACTATTATTTTTTTTAATAAATCTACTTTTTATGTATGACCCATAGTGCTTTGATGTAAGGCATCTTAGGTCATTTTTAAAAAATTTTAAACGGCCTTAAGTTATAAATGTTTTACTTTTTCCTTCAATTACAAATTGTAAACATTCTAGAATTGAAGGTATTAGAGAATTGTAAAAATGGTAAAACTTTTTTAAGGTGTTGGAGAATTAATATTATTCAAATGTAAAAAAATTAGACATTTCAACTAAAATAACGATGAGGATCTGACGTTACTAACGCGGTATCAAGTACCGGATGCATTTTAGCAATTTGTGGGTAACGCTTCACGAAAAAAATTTCCGTCATCGTCGTCGTCGTCGTCGTCGTCGTCGTCGTCGTCGTCGTCGTCGTCGTTGGACAAGTTGGGCGTGTTTCCGACGGCGCTTAAGCTCACTGCCAACAGGTGTGGGCTTTACAGGTGTTGGACCTCCTGGCTGATAAGAAACGCGCCCGTGACGTCAGATTGGCGCGGATAGAGTATATGAGTCGACGCCGTGAGACGTCCACGTCACTCGTTCTTGAACCTCCTTCGTCTGTTCATTCCGTCAAGTCATTTGCCACAAATTTTTCGCCTTATCGCGATCGGCACCCTTGTCAGGTATCGTGCAGATCATCGTTGTCAGGATCGGAGGTTATTCAGAAGTTCGCCAAAATCTGCTGTAGCGCAGAGATAGATTCCGCGCGGCTCGATTGGATTTCCGCAGGTAAGCCAGATGGGTCGGCTTCGATAATCCGTCGTTGAGATTGATTTCGTGCATCGAAGCAAATAGTACGACGATTTGAAAATCTCTTAATTATCGAAGCGAGTGAATAAATTTATAAACAATTATAAAAATCGAGACATTCTAATTTTTTTCAAATATTATAGTTTTTATATATTTTTGACATTTTTATGTTATTTGACAAGTGTGAGAATTAATTGCGAGATTAAGATAAATTTATCGATCGACATACGATAAGATCGGTTGTACCATCGGCTTTTCTATGAAATATATCTCGAGTTCACGACCAGCATATAAGTACTTGTTCTTTTTAAAAATAAATTTTCTCACTCAGTCGTTCGTCTTTTCATGTGCAAATTTGAAAGAACAATCGCGCGCTCGCGGAGCAATACGAAGCGTACGCTCTACTTTTCGTTATGTAACGTACAGTTGCGAGGTCGCGTCGCTCATCAGCCTATGGAAATGTTAATTTCGGGATCTACGTGCTAACCCTAACGTTATCGAAGTATTTTTTTGCCGAGACCAGAACCAATTAATTACTGATTTATAGTATTTGACGGCATTAAAGTGAAAAGGAAATTATCGCGTTTTATTCATAAAAAAGCATGTTGGATTGAAAAATCAAAGGGATTATACTTAACACGGCTAATTTTTTCTTTCATGAGTAAACAAGAGATAGAATTTTCAAGCTTGTGTTACAAATTGCTGTTACAAATTATTGTTAATAATTTTATATAACAAAAGTTGAACAACAAAAGTGCATTAATTTTTTATCTTTACATTTTTTCAAGTATTACATACACACACACGCGCGCGCGCGCGCGCGCATGTAATATACACGAGTAGAGATACCTCTTTTTCTTTCTATTATTGTTAGATACGATTGATGACACCATGCATATCAATAGCGTTAATAGCGAATAATTAAATCAGTTCTCATCGATAATAATTAGTTTGATTATCAATGAAAATCGAAAGTTTGATTTATTAGTATATATTTAACATTGTACTTACCGCTTATCTCAAACTTGATGTGCAATATATATTACACACACACACACACCTATATATATATATATATATACATATATATATATATATATATATGTATCGATTGTCTTGCCTCCACTAAATTGTATTTTGTTGTGTTTTTAATTTCTGTTGTAATTGTATATACATCGATTATAGGAACATTAACCGATGATATATATTAGTAAAAGAAAGTACTAAAATAGTTGTTTTAGTGCTAGAATTAATTTAAAAAAGAAAAAATTTTACATGTCGCTTTGCAGTCTGCAATGAATCATTACTTTAGCTTTATGATTAATTATTATTCAACGAAGATGCTATCAAAATGATCAATAATGAATAAATTTAACAATTAATACAATGTGTGGTCTGCCATCAAAATTTAAGTTTAGCTACAATTATAATATATATTTCACATAAAAAGATAATTGTATTCAATAAATTCGTTGTATTAGCATATGCATAAAAAAAATTAAAAATGTCTTCCGACTTTTCAAATGTAAGAAATAATATTTTTATTATCTGACAAAAATTTTTCGTTTATTTTATTTCCACTCATAACATATGTATACTCATTATACATAATTCATAAAATTTATTTGGTTATTTATTTCAATTTTTGATATCACTTATAGTTGGAATTTGTTAGAATAATAATTTATTAAGTAGATCAACTAATTTGAAAGAAACTGCAGGAATTATGAATATAATTTAATTTTTTATAAAATTGTACTATGTGTGTTTATGATGATATTTATATTTCGCTGTCACATAAATTTTGATCAAAATGCAATCTTTTATTTTACAAAATGTAAATTACAAAATGTAAGTTGCTGTTTGGTTCCATACGCTCCAGACAGGAATTGTTGTAAGTTGTTATATTAAATACATATTAAAGTATAACACAATGAAAATAGAAATTATAGAACATAAATACATTTTATATATATATATATATATATATATATATATATATATATGCGTATTCATAGATATAAATATATGTAATACTACGGTATAACTTCAAAGCATTCGTAGCAAATAGACTGCACCTTAAGTCTATATGTATATATGTATTAATTTTAAATTTAATTTTTTTGTTAAAAAAATTAATAATAGATTTAAAAAATTAATAATAGATAATTATAATAGATATAATAGAAACGTGACAATCCAAAATGATAAAAAAATAAATAAATAACAATAATACTAATTACAATTGTAAGTAACAGAAATGGATTTTCTTTGAAAGAAAGAATTAATAGAAAACAGGTTCGCGTTATTCCTACTATTTATCTAGTAACGTTTTCGAGTGCAGTGAATTTGAACTCAATCCAAGTTGGATTAATAATGTGATGTCACATGCTCTACTTTGATTTTTCATTAGACAAGATTGAAGGTACTATCGTGGTAAACGATCTGGGCATCTATTGTGGAAAAAATCGGAATGGATTCCAATCGGAAAAATTATTCAATTATTTCCTAGATTTCCATTGCGTTTTCTAGAGAAAACGGAATAATTTCAATTGGAATTCATTCCAACATGATTTCATGATAGGTACCCTGATAGGTTGAGTTGGCTTCAAAATCCACTGCATTCAAAAACGCTATAAAGTTTTAAAAACTTTACAATGAGCACAACAAGATTGAAAATAACGTTTTACTATAAATTCTTCAGAATTATTATTTTAATAATCATTATTGAACATTTCTTTAGACAAATTTCAGATATAAAAAATGTGACATATTATATAATATGTTATAAAATTATATGTTATAAAAATAGTATTTTTTTAATGATCAAAATTTATTTAATCTTTAACTACAGCTATACATATACGAAAATTACATCTATATAATTGTAAATTAAATTGTAAAGCGTCCTGTTTAAAGTATAAAATGTGATCCTTCGTCTTTCGATGATTGATAGAGTAAAATTCAAAATTTTTTTTTACCTGTAATTTAGAACTTTAACCACTTGTATAGATTATGCAAACGTCTAAAAATTTTCGCTTCAGATTCAAATGATCCGTTACTGTAACCGAAGATTAAATACGACATTAATAATCTCTAGTATATAATATAATTATGGTATTTTATACAATAATGTCTTTTTAATTTAACAGCGTTAACTATTGGCACAGTTCTATTGCGCACATAATAAAATATCTATTAACGTTTATATTTATAATACATAATTCATATTTTATATGTAACATTTAATTAATTAATTAATTGATTGATTGATTAATGGATTCATTATTTATATATTCATATATTCTTTCTATAAATTGTAATTTCCATAAGTAGAAACACATTACAATTACATGATTACAATTAACTGCAGTTTTTAAATAGAACAAGCGTGACGTAATTTGCATTATCAAATTGTTTCGCTCTGCACTTCATTTTATTACTTCTTTTATTTCATAGTCGAACAATTTTACGGCAGTATTTGCGAATCTCTTAAAAATAATTTGTCAGTTAAGACAAGATTTCGTCGTAAACGTTCACATAAACTCGATTAGTTGCATAGAGTATTACATCATCAATCGAAACTTTTAGCGGTGATTGTATCGTATTATGGAACCGTTTCGATAATATCATGTCTAGATAGTAATATGTAACGTAGATTGCTCACTTTTTAGAAACAGAGATGTTGATTCGTTTTTTGCGCTTATTTTTTAACAACAATCCAGCAATCACGTATTACTTTGTTATTTTCTCAAAGAAACGTTACGACGCAGTCTCTCATTCTCTACAAATGGGAGGACGCGTTTCCCTCTACGGCAAAAGGAAAAGAATATGTTGACTGCGATTAGACTAAAATCGATTACGTAATGCAAACGTGTAAACTATCGGGACGTTTAGCTACTTGTAAATTAACGTGGTTGTATATAATTAATGTATAAGCTGCTGAAAACTCCAGTCGCGGGATACGTGCGTCCCGCCGATGAGCGAGGAATTACGTTTGTGTGCGTGCAATTTATTAAAATTTACTACTCGGGAATTATCGCCGAGGTTGCTGAGGATTTTTGGTAATATCGGAATGACTCGCTTCGTTATCGCCTTATCGCATCGCCAGCTGATAAGGCAATCGCGACTCTCAAAGACGATACCTCGTACGTTTCATCGCGCGATATATTAAGTGATAGAAAACGCGGACTGATTTTTTTATTAATAATAGTTTATTAACTGCCTTTAAAATTGATTTTAATAGCCTAAATATGAAGTTTTTGTACAGAATGTGACGTTAAATCTAAAAAAAAAAAGAACTTTATATCTAAAGTAAGATTATAAAATAAAAGAATTTCACTTTCCATATACATATAGTAAAACACATTGTAAAATTATTCTATTTTATTATCACAGAGCATTTAATTAACAATATTTTAATGATCAATTATAAATAATCTTATTTTTATTATAAAAATTTTCATATAATTTATTATTAATTTAAAGTGAATATAATTAATTGCCTTTTATACTTCTGTTCATATTAGTTTCTTAGGATAGGAATCCATTAAAAATGCGAGAAGTAATCTTCAAGTAATTTCCAGTTCAAATTTCAACACCTTTCACGCTGCAATCACCGAATCAACGGCTGTTTAAGCAGTTGCTTATAACCGCGTTGAAAATGTCATCTGAGTAAATAAAACGCAGAACGATCTCGCTCCATCGTTATGACGTTCGTTTATGTCATACAGGTTTGTACATGGATTAGTTGAAACACGTTAATTACGGGTGATGCTAAGTTAGTGCGACTAGTGGAATCTTACAAGCACCGAATATATTTGCAACCAACCATTATTTTGCGATTTCATATTCATCGTCACCAAAATGAATGAAAAGCACGATCAATCTTAATTCATAGGAATATCAATCTTTTATATAGGAAGACAGAGAGAACATACAAAAAAATAGATTGCTTCTTTCTGTCGCTGCAATACATTATAATATCTGTAACCAATTTTTTTAACATCCAATTTAAATATTCATAACCGTTTGATTTATAGAGCTGTTACGATGAAAAATCGAGAAAATCGAAAGCTAGAAACTACTGCAAATTATTATAAATTCGCCTACGTATCTTAAATTAAATCATTATTCCCACCTTGAAAAAAGGTGAACTTATACATGAAAAACTGCATCTAATTTGATAATAAATTTTAGGGGGCACCGAACTGCAGTTTTTTTCCTGCTTCACCTATTGTTGAGAGGCCAAAAGGAAGTGTTAATGAGTCATGGCACGAGCTAGTAGCGGAGCAGTTATGTTTGCAGTGCAATCAGATGGCGGCACGCTAAAGAGGAAGAGGCTCCTCGCACCTTTCCGATAACGAGCCATGCCGCTAAGTCAGGGACTGCCTCCTTGCTCCTAAGTCCTTTCTTGAGTTGCGGCGAGCTATTGCTTGCAAAACGCTAATATTGGCCGGTATGTTACAAATGCAGCTGAAATATATATGAGTTTCGCAAATGAACAGAAAAGCTATAGTTGCATCTCAACAAATGCATCTCAGCACCATATATTGTGTGTGTATGAATATTAATATTATTTAAATATTAATAAAATTAAGATACAAAGAAACGTTAAATTAAAGGCGCAAGAATAATAAAATAATTGTCAAGTACTTGCATGCGCGCGCGCGCGAGTGCGTGCATGTGTATGTGTGAGAAAATATTGGCTTTTATGAAAAAAATAATTAAAATATACACGATGAAGATTGATTGAGAAATGAGTATAAAAAGAATTGAAACAGAACTAAAAATTGAGAGTTGAAGGTTGAAAATTGAAAGTTGGAAGTTAATTTAAATATTTCTAAAAAATCTCGAAGTTTTCACTTTCCCAAAGCAACTGTTTTGCTGACGTCGATATAATACGTTTAAAATTACGTTTAATATTTTTATTATTAAATTTGTGCTGATCGTTTTGTAAATAGTAATTTAATGTGTTACTTTTAATTCTACGCTTTATTTAATTATATTAAAGTTATAGAGCAAATATTATATATGAATAAATATATTTATGGATAAATTCAGCTATTTTTCTGCGCGCTAACAGGTTAAAATCTTGTTGATCAGTTTTTCATGTTATTATACGCAATGTGCGCTATTGCCGTACATTGCGTATAATGACTTTCACGCGATAACAATTATCGCGCAAAATTTATTACGGCTACTAGCAAACTTTTTTCTTTGAGAAAGTGACTTTCAGCATACAATGTAAAGAGAATTTCTGTAAAAAAAATAAAAAAAACATAATATATTAGGTGTTGGAATTAATTCGTAGCGTTTTACAAGTGATGGGAAGTACTTTCATTAATGTATTTTTTAATGCTCATGTGAAATAAATAACATTCTTTCATTAAAAAACGCTACGAATTAATTCCAACACCTAATACATAACACATATTATAAGTTATATATACATTATATACTACAAATTATTATTAGTGATGAATATATACATTTCGAAAAAAAAAACATTTTTTCAGATACATGAAATGATCAGATACGATGATGCATATTTTACTTATATACAGCAAAGTAAATGTGTGTGTGAGATGCTCTTTTTTATCTTAATATTAACCCTTATTCTACTAAGGAAGGTCACTAGTTACCGAGCGAGTTTCCTGTTTCTTTGCGTCTTTTGGTAATTATAAATTATACATTTTATTGTTTTCCAAAATGAAGTGCCAATGTTTATTCTAGAAAGTTGAAAGTATATTGATGAATTTTTAGAGATCTTTTTGAATCATCCTGAATAGGTGAAAAAACGGATTCTAGTGCCCCCATTAGTACGAATCAGGTATCAAATTGTATCTAGTAGGGTAAAGGTTAAGACATTGATAGCTTTTTTTATTTATAACCAGATAAATGTTATAGTGACGCCTTAAATAAGATGCGAATAGATAAGAATAAAGAATCATTATTAATTCCAAATAGATTTTATATAAGTAAATTTTTAATTTCACAATAAGTCATTGTTATCGAAATACCGACTTCACGTCGTTAGAAGTTATTATTAATCTTAAAATATTTACTGGCACTTTTAGGTTATTTATTCTTTTTCAATATTTGCGAACGAGATCTTTAAGACTAAAGGTTACAATATACCCACGTAAGTAATTATTAATTATAATATTAATATATTTATTATGTGTGTATAATATAATTATTAATTATTATTTTTATTTTATCAAGGAAATGTCCGATGAGGGGAGAAACATGGAAAGAAAATTCAACAAGGATAAAGCGCTCGCTATGAAGAGAGCTATCCATCGACAGTATGGTAATAGTAGACACTGTCATGGAGTTGCTCTCTTTGTGGATGTCGCTTGAGTCAACGCTTCAATGAAAATTGATCTTTTGCATCCTTACATAGACTACAAGGAAGAAATAAGAGAGGATAGTTCCAGCACATTTATATTTATTTAATACATTTAATTTGTCCTGATATTATAATAATAATTTCTATGAATGTCTATAATCAATTTATTTTGTATATACCCATGTATTTTTTTATTATATATCTTATAGGTTATTATATTAATATGAGAACTTTTTATAGCGCTCGTAATTTGTACCTTAGGCAAATATAATTTTTATTTTCTTTACTAATACTTAATCTGTATGCTGAATGCTACCGAAAAACTAAAAGTATGCCTTTTCCAGTGTATATATTTGTACTCTCTCTCTCTCTCTCTCTCTCTCTCTCTCTCTCTCTCTCTCTCTCTTTCTCTCTCTCTCTCTCTTTCTCTCTGTCTGTCTTTCTTTTATTTAAAAATTGATACTATGCAATTGTTATTGATTAAACAATAATATCGTATAAGACATTTAAAAAATTGAAATTATAAAATATACAAGCTATAAGCTAATTATCTGTTCATTATTGATAACAAAGAATGTAATAGGCTAAAGACGAGCAAAACAAAGGTTGTTTTATATGTATATATATTCTGTATATATATATATATATATATATATATATATATATATATATTTATATAAATTTAATTTAAAAAGCTAATTTATAAAAAAAAAATCAGCGAAATTAGTTTAGACTTATAAAAATTTTCTTCAGTCGCATATTAATTATAAAAAATAAAATTTGTCAATGTAAAATCGCAAATTACATAATTAAAATAGTCAGAATGAAAGAAGAATTGTCCGTTATCTGTCCTCATGCTTTCTCAAGTTGACGTTTCATGATCTGACTGTAATTTTAATTCTTATTCTTAATGCTCCATATTATAATAATTACATAAATATAGTCGAAATTTTGCTCCTATTTTGAACCTTAGTTTTAGAACACATATGTAGACTAAAAATTTATAATTAGGACGTATGTTTTAGAGATTTATAATAGGTTCTAATCTCATGAATTGAGTTCTTACGTTAAGTAAATGACAGTTATTGGAAAATTTTCTATTTTTAGGTTCAAAAGAAGTTTTTTTAGAAGCTGTAGATCAAAAGTAATATTAAAAGAGATCCTATTTATTTAAGTATCAAAACAGGTTTATAAGGTTTGATTGGGGTTGAAAAATATTGAGAAAGTAGGATTATTTCAACTTAGGCAGAATATATGCACTCGAAACAATATAGAGTGTATGATCGAGAACAGAAACCTTAACCAATTGTAATTTCAATACATCTTGCTGTTTTAATTACGTAATTAATACGGAGAATTATGAATAAGAATTAAAATTACAATCAGATCATGAAACGTCAAGTTGAAAGAGCGCGAGTGAAAGAGCGTGGCATGACAGATGAAGGACACCTTTATCTTTCATTCTGACCATTTCAATTATGTAATTTGCGATTTTGCATTGATAAATTTTATTTTTTGTAATTAATACGTGACTATGTAAAGAAGATTTTTGTAAATCGAAACTAGTTTTACTGATTTTTTTATATAGTGACTTTTTAAATATATATATATATATATACACATATATATAACAATATTCCTTTGCTCGTCGTTGATTTGAATTCTATTGCATTCTTTGTTATAAAATATACTTTATCATTTACAATATTAATTGTCTCAAGTTTTTTCTACAATTAATTAATCTGTAAAGAAAATGTAGAAATTGAACTTTTTAATTTGCGCATAATTTTCTCTATAATAAAAAAAGATCTTCAAATACAATGGCAAAATGAAATATACGCAAATATATGGTGTAATAATAAAGTTCGATGAATGTTATGAAAAATAAACAATTAATATTATATAAAAATAATAATAACTTCTGATAAACTTCTGATAACGTTTGTACAATTTGCAGGAACTTTGTGAAAAGTCATCTTTAAATATCGCTTTAAATCTTATTTTATTCAGTTCTGTATATTGGAAATATTTGTAAATCGAATTCCTTTCATTGTCTTCATTAATTTAGGAAACAAAAAGAAGTTTACTGGAGTAAGATCGGGGAAAGTGATTCAAAACGCCAATGCAATGTTGATTCAAGAACGTACACGTTTTGAATCAAAATCTTAGAACCAGAGTTATAATTAATTAAGTTATAATTAATCATGTATCATTATAGAATCATATATCATGACGTCATTTAATACTTAAAAATAAACTTATAACAACAAGTCATAATGATTATTATGATATTATGATTTGAGTGTTTTACTTGAGATTGTGTGATAACAAGAACTTTTCAAAGAGTTTCCGCAAGTACAAACCTAACTTACAAACACATTCATATGTCTCTAGGGCCGAGGGATTACTTAGGGGAAAGACATTAAAAGTCACTTGTATATTAATTAAGGCCCGGTTGCATCAACATTACGTTAAGCTTAAAATTCTCTCTATCTGTTCCTTTCTTTCGGCTTTAAAATGAAACAGATGCAGTTTTAAGTCTAACTTAAAGTCAAAGTAACGTTGGTGTAACCGAGCCTACGTGTATATTTTCTCATAACATTTATCAAACTTTATTGCCATATTACGTATTTATGAATAAAACAAAATCTCTTGAGCAGCTTTGCAAGTTATGTTATAAGTAGAGGATAGCCCCCTATTATGAGATAGGTTCTCAATATGAGATTGCGGCGTTTCTGTTAAACTAATAGACGCTATCTATTCCACCATGAATTTATTGCTCTTGGATTGAAAACTATTTAGTAGAAAATTCATTATTAGATCATGCCTATAGTCATTGTAAAAAAAGATTTTAAAATTTGGATGTCTTCAAGTTTCATTGAGATGAGCCTCCAGACATTGTTTATTATTTAATAAATAAATATTTTACAATAAATTCTTCATGTAGTGATAGAGTAACTAATAGAAAAATACGGAATATGTTGAATTGCTTAATTATAGAAGTTAGATTTGATGAAAACCATAAGGCATGGAAATCGTAATATGATAATAATATATTCAGGGTATTTTTAATATGAAATATAATTCATGCTCCCATCCAGTGTTGGAACAGGTACCGTTTGAAAGATATCTAGATATAAATATAGGTATTACGTAAAAAAATGTATTTAGATATAAGTACAGATACATTTTTTTATAATTACCTAAGTATATATACAGATATAAGGAAAAAATGTCCAAAAATTTAAGTACTTTTTAGATATTTAAAAAAAAAGGAAAAAAAGAAAAATGGGGAAGTAGGAAAAAATAGAGAAAACAAGAAGAGGAAAAAATATAAGCAGCGTAAAATGCTATATTTTATTTGTTTATTTTAATATATAAAAAAATGTCTCGATAATGAAAATTTAAGTCGAAAACAACAAGCTGCGTTCATATATAGGATTTTATTATAGGAACAAATCAAGGGAAAACAAATGTGAGTATTTGTTAAGAAAACGATCGATTACAAATTAATTATTTCTCATTCGTCAAAATAATCAATAGTATCGCTAGCAAATAAAAAGCTCATATATACAGGATGTCCCGCGAGACATCTCCAACTGCCCATAGGAAGGTAGATGGGATCGAAATAAACATAAAAGTCTCTTACCGTTTAGCGATATTCGTAATAATAATCGAGATATTAATGTTTGCAATTGTATTAATGAGAGCGCGCCGATAGAAACGCTCCGGCCGCTCAAAGTATAGTCCGGCCCACTTTTTCAAACATAGATTGCGCCGGTAGCGCGTTGGAGAAGTAAGAGAGGAAGCGTGTCGTTGCTTAGCTATGATTCCATCTACCTTCCTATGGGCGGTTGGAGAAGTCTCGTGGGACACTCTATATACATAGAAGTCGTAGACAGTCGTAGGATCTCAAATCGTAAGAAATTGACCAATTCTAGTCAAGTATTCTCCCTATATTTACCTGTGATTGATCAGTTTCCCTCGACTTAAGACCCCACGATCATCTATAGATTTGTTCGCGTCGCATTTTCCAACATGTTCCAATATGCTCCTACCATAGCTCTTATTCACTCCAATGCGCTTGATAGAGTAAGTAGGAGCTATGATAGGAGCATGTTGGAGCATGTTGAAGCTTGCGACGCGAACAAACCTTATAATTTCTATGATAAACGATTCTAAAGTCTAACCAAAAGATAGGTTAAGTTTTATATAGTTTGCTCTATTACTAATAATTAGTTGGTATAGCAGACTAGTAGCAATCACAACAAATCAATTTTATTGTCACATATTTACCGTGTACTGATAGCTTGTTAAATTAACAAAATCCTTTCTCTCATTGTCAATAAAACGGACTAAACTAAGTTGAAAAGTCCTTTATCATTTTGTAATTTTTGTAATACTTTAGGAGATATTAATTTCTAAAGATCACCAAATAAGCACATATCCATGTGGACTATCGTCAGTTCTACGTCTATTAGTTGCTATCGATTATCGCGCGAGGATCACTTAATAAGCGTGCGCTAAGCGCCATAACTCAAGCAGCGCGCCTACCAAGCAGTCACTACTCCCCTCGCAATAAGCGATCGCGACCAAGATGTATATTGTACTTGGTGATAATCCGCACAGATACGTGTTCATTAAATGATATTTAGAAATTAATATCTCTTAAAATATTATAAAAATTGCACAAAAGTAAAGGACTTTTCGACTCACAAGTTTCATAACTATCCGGAACCAATTTGATTTTCCATAAAATATAAATATATTGTTGAACACGAAAATCTAAGAGACACGTATTTTTTTATATGTGCCTTAAATCATGTTTAAGAGGAAAAACATCCCTTTGAAAAAAATTTTTCTTTCGAGGCGAATATCGTCGGAAGTATAAAAAATAAAGGAAAAAAATTTTTTAAACAAAAGTTGTACGGTTTCAAGAGTACTTCAATGTTGTGAAGAAAAAAATTGTTTAAAATTTTTTTGTTAACAATTGTTAAACAAAAAAATTAAAAAAATGTTTTTTCTTCACAATATTAAAGTATTTTTGATGATTTATAGTATAATATAGTAAAGATGATTTATAGTAAATATAGTAATAAAAAATTAAATTTTTAATGTAACATAACATAAAATATATAAGTATCTTGTACCTAAAACATATGTATCTAAAATAATATATGTATCTAAAATATATGTATCTAAAACTGAAAAGATACCGTATTAAAAAATAACTAGATACGGATACAAGTATCTCCGCCTATAAGAATCTAGGTAATGCACTTAGGTACAGTTAAAGTATCTAGATACTGTATCTAAATACTATATCTAGATACTGTATCTAGATAGTTTTTACCTAAATACGTTCTAACACTCCCATAGTGAAAATCATTGCTAAAGTATAAATGTTATTGTACAATAATAAAAAGGATAACCGGAATGAACATCGAATGCCTATTTCTGCGATTTCAACTATCTCAAGACGAGTTCTGAATATAATGTATCGCATACTCATTTTTCGCGCACCCTGACTGTGTTTATTTGTATTTAAGAAACATTAAATAAAGTTTTTTTAAAGTTTTTTTATAATACTGATATACTTTGCGTTTTACTATCGATTTTTCAAAGCATCTCATATTAGGAGCACAATTTTTTGCGATTTTTGCTCACTTTTTACATTTCTTTAATTTTCAAAAAAATGAAATTTAAATTAAATTGTATATTACATTATTTTAAAGTTTATTAAATTCCCTTCAAAATGACCTATTATTTTTTGAAATTCTGCTCATAGACTTCTAGCATTTATCCAAAATGACCTCGGTATCTCATAATACAGATCTTTCCTCTATATTTTTTATAACCGCTATTCTACAATTATAGATTTACGAGAGTGATTGATTTGTATCGATTGACGATGCCACAAAAACTGCATGGTCTATGAGTCTATGGTATAAAGCTAGCCGATTATCACTTCCTATAATCACTTCACGGTCATACAGTGAAAATTGCGCGACCTTCCACAAAGGGAAATGCTTATATGTTACCTTAAAATTATTATTGCGCAGCTATGATTCAATAATCTCACGCTAAAATATAGTCGTTATTAATGCGTATCGAAGTGTTACATTCGATCGACTACTATAATATTTTCTGTAAGTATAATAACGATCGGTGAACTCTAGACGATGAGCTTTATCTTTGATAAGAGCAGTACAAGCATTGACGATAGAAGGGTTAAAGCATAAGAGCATTTGTGGTTTCTGCGTTTTGTGAGTTTTATAGGAATAAATTTCTCAGAGCAATTATCTCAAATTTAATGTTTACAATTAAACGGAATTTGGAAATTTGATATTAATAACTACATGCTAGCAATTGATTCTATAATTACTTTTCTTATTTTTTTCTTAAATATTAGTCCAATATGTGCTGAAATGAAATCTAAATTATTATAACGTATACTGTAATGTTAATAAATTTATGTTCTTTTTCTAATGTATTTTATGATTGTGTGAATCTATTATCGTGGTTGTATCACAAAATGATTTTTCTTAAGATATGTTTGAAGCTTTTACTATTTAAAGATAATGATATTCTCTATACATACATATCATTTTAAGGGGGGGGGGGGAGGAGGGGATAACCAGGCATATTTAAAAGATAATTGCATTTAAAGTTAATACTTTTAACATGTGCTAGACAAGGAGTTTCTTGTGTCAGACAGTACGTACATTTTCAATTATAGTATTTAGAACAATAGTATAGTATTTAGACAAAACCGGTATTTAGAAATTCGCTCAAAAACTAAAGGATTATAGATAAATATAATACGCATCTCCTAAACTGAAGAAAACGGGAGGTAGTTAAGCAAATATTAATTATAAAACTTTAGAAAGTTTTATTACTTCACTAATATCTTTCACTTATCAACTCGTTCTCAAATATCGGTGCACAGTGGGGAAATGAAAATTATTAGGAAATAAAAATTATTGTTTAAAAATTGCGATCTGCAGCAATTTTTGAATAGTAATTTTTTTCATCGCCGAACAGTGCCTTCGGATACCGGACGTTTCGGGCGATTGCCTCCTCCCCCTTCCTCAAGCCGCTCCTATGCGATATAATCATCTTAAACTATTATTATTTGTATGAAAATAATTTTATTCTGATCAGAGTAGGCACAGTTGAAACTTACTTTTCATTTATAATTCAAATTAATTTAAAAATATCTAACAATGATATTTAAAATAAAATTCTAGAGAGATACTATATTAATTTACTATTATAATTAATAAATAATTGAAACAAAATATAAAATATATACATATAAAGAATACAACGTATTTGTTTTGCAAGATGTTTTAGTTTTATTTTGTTTCCAAGAAGTATCCATTAGTAAAATAATGTAATTTTTAATAGAATTAATATTTGACTAACAAAATTAAAATTTTATGATATAAGTACATTTAATTTTTAAACAATAAGATAGGAAACAAGACTGTTTATATTAAATAACATTACAATCCGAAGTGCCACTACGGTCTAAGTATTAAGATGTTGAACTAATATATATATTATTCAAACGAATGAAATAATTTCAGAAATAATAATTACGTGTCGATATGGTTGTCGACATTAACGTAATTAATCTGAAATGTAATAATCCCCCCAAAATTCCCCAAATTAATCTTAAAAAACTGTAATAAACTTATTGCGAAAAAATATTGCCTCGGCCGGGAGTCGAACCCGGATCTCTTGCATTCTCGCACGGAATGCAAGAGATCCGGGTTCGACTCCCGGCCGAGGCAATATTTTTTCGCAATAAGTTTATTACAGTTTTTTAAGATTAATTTGGGGAATTTTGGGGGGATTATTACATTTCAGATTAATTACGTTAATGTCGACAACCATATCGACACGTAATTATTATTTCTGAAATTATTTCATTCGTTTGAATAATATATATATTAGTTCAACATCTTAATACTTAGACCGTAGTGGCGCTTCGGATTGTAATGTTATTTAATTTAATTTTTATTTTATATAGTGAAACACACACACACACACACACACACACAATAATTTTATACAACTGATAATAATTTCCAAAGTTCTGTGTAAGTTTTATAAATACAATGCTGAAATTCATTATTGTTTAATATTACAATTATAGAAAGTTAGTAACGTATTCATTAAAGTAAAAAAAGTAATAAAAAATAGGCAGTATATATTTCCCTACAGGTGCATAATATTGCATTATTTAATATTTTAAGCATACTGTTAGAATATTAAAGCTTATTTTACAATGTGTTTTTTGTTTCCTGTTTCTTGCATTTGCCTGTTTCTTGCATTTTTTATTTTTTACATCTTATCTTTTTGTTTCTTATTTGGTTTTTTGTTTTATATCGCCCAAGATAAAAAAGTTAACAAACTTCGAAAGAAACAAGAAATACGCAGCAAGAAATACAATTGTCGACAAAACAGTCGCAAAGGAGAAAAAAAACAAAAGGTAAAAAACAAGAAACAAAGAGCACATTGTAGAATAGGTTTAAATGTACATTTAATATTAGTAGATATACTAGGCGGGTTCTAAGCCATGGGGCTAGAGGGGAATGCGGGGTGCGGGGAAGTACTTGTAGGCGCGGGGAATACCTAACGCGGGGGAAAGAGGGGGAAAGGTCTAATCTCCTACACAATAGGGCTCCTACACAATAGGGCTCCTTTTTTTGTTATCAAAATTAGACCATGTTTTTCTTTAAAAATGCATTGATAATAAAGGTTTGAATTTGACCATGACATATTTTTCTTTTCTTTAAAAATGTATCGATAATAAAGGCTTGCATGTTAGAGAAAGATAAAGCGCGCATGCTACGAGTGAAGAAAGGATGGAAGAATTAATAGAGTACGAGTTTCTTTTGTATGATACAGTTTTTCAATTTTATGGTTTTTTCCTGGCGCGTCGAGGCAAAGGGATGGGAAGTAAAAGACAATACACATGAAATAAGGCGAACAAAATGTTTTATTTACATCTTATTACATCGGTTTTCGTACTTATTAAAAACTAAAGCTAATAGTTCGCAATCGATGAAAGGCTTGCCATGTTAGAGAAAGATAGAGCGCGCGTGCTACGAGTGAAGAAAGGAAGAATTAATAGAGTACGAGGTTGCAAAGAAAATTTTGTCAAAGGAGCTAACTACTGGGTGTTATCAATAAGCGATTCCCCAGCGATTCACCCATCGATTCAGAAGCTGAGAAGAATACAGAAGGCTGGTTGTTGGGTCCCGCATGTGCTTAGCTCAGGAAACAAAGCGAGACGCTACGACACAGCAGTTTGCCTGTTAAGATTTAAACAGAAGAATTTTCTGTTTAAAATCGTAACTGATGAGAAGTCTATCTCATATCCGAGACTCCTACAAGAAAACAAAGTCCTGTAGTTTATCTGGAACCGTCACGTCAATTGCAAACGAATAGTCAAAAAATATTGTTATGTATGTGACTATGAAAGATGTAGCTAATAACTGTGTAGTTGTTAAACAAAAACCCTGTATCGGGAAATTGTAATATCTGAGCATTATCAATAACAATTGACGCGTTTAAGTGACTAAATCGAACAAAAATAACCCTTATCGGCTAGGGAAACTCATCAGGTGATACTGCACGATAATGCACAAATCCATTCGGGGTAGCAATCAAGAATTATGACTGCAGCACAGACTCTTGCATAACACATAGTGCATATGGGAATCAACCAATCAAAATTCTTCTTTTCTATGGAATAGGAGAAAAGGAAAGATAGTGTCGATGATTAGTCGATTTGCTTATGCACTATAAGTTAAAAGTCTGTGCTGCAGTCTTTAATTTTTACTTTGGGAAATTTATGCGGCTTATTCTCCAAATATGGCCTCTACAGATTTCCATCTCTTTCGTTCTACAGCACCATCTCATTGATATGCACTTTTAAATACCTGAAGAGATCGAAAATTCCATAACCGAATTTATTGAATCAAAACTACCATCGTTCTTCCAAGCAGGAATTCGCCAGTTATCCGAGAGATGGCAAAAGTGTGTCGAAAGTGATGAAGATTATATTCACGACTGTACTTTGGTTCTTTATAAATAAATATCAATTTTCTGTAAAAAGGAGTTATTTGTTAACTTATTTGTAGACCTAATATATATTTAAAATGTATTTAATATATATTTATATTGCAATATAATAAATATATTTTCTGCCTTCTTTGTCAACATTTTATAATACATTCATTCTATAATTCATTCGTTTCTTATGACTTTTGCTTTGCGCATAATTATTCAATTTATGCGCATAGTTATCCAACGCGCGAGAAATTTTTACGCTTTTCTGTTTTTTCCTTTTTGCCAAATACAACCTTATTAAATGAAAATTTGTTCAATATAAGGATACGTAATAGTAGAAGAAAGAGTTACAGTTTTTATTTCTATATCGCTTTGAATTTGGAAAACCATTCCAGGACAATAAATTTCCTTTAGGTGTGCACAATTCACCCACTTTTCCCTATCTTAATATTTACGTTAATAAAAATTATAAATATATTATATGTATAAATGTGTGTAAAAATTATAGACAACAAGTAACAAATAAAATTTTCAAAGCGAAAACTGCTTTGGCGTTTATCCGACTTATCATAACAAATATATATGCACTTGTCGCACACGCTCGAACTGCATCACAGAAAAGGTTTAAGATCAGCTTTATCATAAAAACTATCTAAGTATAATAACTTGGGCGAAGCTGTTATGAATTGTACGCATATTATATCTGCAAGTCATATATTCTTAATTATAACTAGCTAACATTCGCATGCGAGTTGTCAAATTCGACGATGAATTAGTTTAAGAACGAGACTGCAAAAAAAATCGACAAAAATGAAAAGAATTTAAAGATATAAAAAATAAATATGTAATAAAGCGTAATTAGATTGTCTCGTATCTCTGCGACAGTCAATCGTTTTATAATAAAATAGTCCAAGACGTCGAAACTTTTCTTATCACAAAGAGGGGAACAGCCGTTTATCATAACATTAATGCTTTCATTGTATCTTCGTAATTAAACAACAAATTAAGATTTCGGTGAAGTCTGCTCGAAGAAAGAATATGACTCTGCAATCTTGTTTGTTTCATATAACGTCAGAAACATTTTAATTTCAATAAATTTACTATTCAACTGATAAGTGGCGTAATGTTTTTACAGAGACAAGATCAACTCGAGTAGAATCGACTGAAAAAAATAATGCAATGAAAAAATGAGATATTCTAAAATTAAATATAAAAAATTTTAAAAATATAAAATTCATAAATAACCATTTTTAAATTGACGATTTATAATTATAAAAGTACTTCTTTTTTTATTTGTAGTATGCATATAATATAGTAATATACGTATATAAAATGTATTTTAATTTTATTCTGTTTTTACATATTTCAAATTTTAATCTTTCAAATACACAGATATTAACATTATAAAATCTATTTAATTAAAAAATTATATGAAATTTAATAAATTTAAAGATAATGTCTAAATCAGAGAGAGAGAGAGAGAGAGAGAGAGAGAGAGAGAGAGAATTTCTCTTATTATAGCACATGCCTGAAGGCATGTGTTTTTTCTAAATTCAAACAATAAGTCTGATAAGAAGAAGTTTTGAAAGATTACTCAGTACAACACATGAAAATGTGTACGGCATCACGTCATCTAAGAGCCGAAGACACGTGTCTCTCTGGGACATAATCAGTGCGCACGTACTGTACTCATAGTAGAATAACAGAAACGATAAACACGATCGGGCAGTTTAGATAGCGCCGTACACGGAATAGATCATCCACAATCGAGATCAACTGGAATTTGTGGTTTGTACCTCGTCAAACATTGTTAGATCGTGTAAATTTTAAATAAAGGGAAATCTAAAAGAAAATTAACATTAAATTACTAATCAAAAAATATTAGGTGCGCAACTAAGTTCTCGCTATTATTTTGATGGCATTTCCATCAAAATAACAGCGAGAACTTAGTTGCGCATCTAATAATAACAATATATGCGTGACGGGATCGCAAATATTGTGATTGGAAATGTTTGAAAATTTATTGAGGATCCATAACAATCAAGTTGTCCTTATAAACCAGTATAGAGTTATTGACTTTCTGGGAAGATTGCAAATCACGTAACTCAGAGCGTAACATAGAATTGCTTAGAGAGTGTAATATTCTCGGAGAAAAGTTTCCTTAAGACCCATAGGAAATTTCCATTTAGTCATTGAGTTATTGTTATAGAAATCATGAATAATACTGGTGACACGAGCTTTCACGAAAAAGACAAACATGGTAAGTAAAGGACTCGATTAATCGTAAGATGCTTGGCAATTCTAATTCTGATAAAGCTATTGAAAAACCAATTACAATTATTTTATGCTTTATTTTAGTCAACTTTGATAAAATATTTTTTAAGTATAAAATATTTTGTAAATTATTAATTTTTTTTTATAATTGTAACTTAATATTTTTATGTACAAAATAATGAGATATTATTGCTTTAAAAAAAAAAGTGAAAATTGTATACTTTTTTACTTTTACTTTTTATCTCTGCTATTATCTCTACCTTAATAGTTAATTTTGTATGCAGAGCAATTAATGGAATTATATTATGTAAAAAAATAATTATATAATATTCCATTAAAAAAATGGAAATAATCTCTTCTATCTCATGTCTATCTTTTACTCTTTACATGCGGTAAAAAAAAACATTGTAACTAAAATACGTTTTCTTTAAAACCATTTCACTTTCATTTAAAACATTTTGTATCATTAATAATTTCAGTGAAATTTGACTGGATTGATTAAAACGCAACAGAGTCTATATATGTATTTTTCTTTTCAGCAAACAATGAAAATGCTTTTACGAATATTTTACATGAGGTGAACGCCGACGTATTGCAGAAAAGAATACAGGTGTGAAAAAATATATCTGAATAAATGTATTACGAATTAATATCATTTGCCATCAAAAAAAGTGTAGTAAAGTTTAGAATAAAAGTTTAAACTATGAATATTCGATTTTGTGAAACATGGCTTGCTAACATATTACTTGTTGTAAGACGTATTTCTTTGCAGGAAATAAGAGAGGATGTTTCGGGATACGTTAATAACCGCATTGATGACATGATGTCCGAGATTATGCAGAAGATACAGATGCCTTTGACAAAAAATGGGGAAATCCTATACACTATGGACAAATATCGTGACAAAAGGTGAGAAATGACAAGAAAAAAGCTTCGAGCAGCAAATACTCATAAAAATACATGGTACAGATAGAGTAGATAGATTTAAAAATATTCGATAGTATATAGCAATTTTAAGCAAAAAATATCAATGTGAAAGATACTGCAACATTGTTGCTTAGATCTATTTAAAAAAAAAAAAGATTATTGTATCATAAAGTTCCAATAAAATAAAATCTTTACATAATTCTTATATCTTATGATATCTTTGATATAAAAAATATTATATTAAAAGTGTACAATAAAGTACATTACGATTCTATAACATAATTGAGGAGCTAATCTTAAGACAAATATTGGATTTCAAAAATAAGAATCAATAATATTCGATTGTTATTTAGCCACTCAACGAGCAATTATTATTGAATGCATTCATAAAGTTACTATTGACGTAAGAATGTACGCACGTAAACTTAGAGAATTTGCAAAATATCAATAAAATATATCTATTGTAAGATGTATTTATAAATATAGTATATTTATAACACGTTGATCATATTTGCATTTCCGTTATTTCTCTAGGAAATCTAGCAAGAAAGATGCGTTACCGGATAAGGAATTCCTCGAGAGAAACTCATTATTTACTGATCTCTTGAAAATCTTGCATTTCCGTGCGATATACAATCTGTTCGTAATGATCTTTATAATTCTGCTTATCAATACCATCGCATTTGATATCATGGAGACAGGAACGTAAGTTCGCAATAGAAATCTAATTCGCTTCCATCGTAGAATCGTCAACGTTTCGTGGAAAAACATAAATATCGCTTCGTGAAATATATACTTAAAATATGTGAAAATGTATATTCTTACCGCCTAATTTTTCTTTCTTAATTAATGATTCTTAAAGGATCCGCCTTGGTACCAACACGTTATGGACTGGTTTCACAAAATTTCCAACGTGCCTCTACATTTGGTCATTCATGCAAGCCTCTACACTCAGTGTCTACGTGACGTTTACCCTCTGGGCGCATCAACGACTCCAATTATTACCAAAATGTAATAATTTCTTCAATTCATTTCTTCATCTTAGATAAATATGTTTAATTTAAACAATAAGGAAGTTAAATTATTGGAGAAATTTAAAATTGGAAGTAAACCTTTTAAAGAGTAATTTGATTAAAATAAGTGTATAAAATAAAATCTTAATTTTTTAAATAATTCTTTTAAATAATTCTTTCTGTGTTAAAATAATTGATTAATTGAATAGAAATTATAGTACGATAATGACAGTGCAAAAATAATTGAACAAATAATTATAAAGACTATTTTAGATAATATTAAATGATTAAAGCAATTTATATTAAATAACACTAATTACTTTAAATAATATTTAATTATATCTTTCCTTTTTGCAGCCTCCGTCCGAAAATTGTGGGATTATAGCTGGTTATCAATGTTCATATTGTATCAAATTCTCTTTATTATTTTTCCTATTAAGGCGATGCTCGACGCAAATCTTTCCATTGGTTGTAATTTGATTGTTATATTTGAACAAGTACGCATCTTTAAAAATCTGCGATTATAACGTCTTGAATTATGTTAGAAGTAAAAAGTTCGAATTCTTTTTGAAAAGTATATGCTAAAGTAAATCAATCGCATACATTTAAAATACAAATTAATAAAATGTGTTAATGAGATTTTTATCCTACTGTTGAAAACATTTATGTAATTTGTATTTAAATGATTTTGAATAATTCACATATAAATATATAGAATAATTGAATATTTTTTATTATTCCAACATTACAATAGATGTCGGAGCAAAAATTTTACAACTTAAAACAATGTTCGCTTCTTTAGATACGTATGACAATGAAGAGTCACGCCTTTGTCAGAAGCGCAGCATCCAGATTTTTGTCATACAAACCTCACACTGAAACTCCACGACCGAATTGCCCTAAATTCTCGCAATATCTGTATTTCCTGTTCGCACCGACTCTTGTGTACCGCGATGAGTATCCTAGGTAAAGATTCATTCAACATTTCATTCAACATTTTTTTAGGAAATTAACAATTAATCTGAAATTTTAACTGTGCGATTAAAAAGATAACTTTAGTTACATAATTATAAAATTCAATCGAGAATTAAATTTAATTCTATTTGAACTATATTGAATTCATATGGCTTAAAAATTTAAAAAAAAACTTCAAAGATCATTCCTAAAATTTATAAACAAAATGTTCTTAATCTTTACTTTCTCAATAATATAATTCTGTAATTAAATTTTTTAATTACAGAATATCGCACTATTTAAAAGATTTAAGAACAATTTAATATTATTGTTGTTGGTTATGTTAAATTAATATTAAGAGACTTTAGAAGATCTATGTTCGAGCTTAACTGATTATTTTAGAACGAAAAGAATTAGGTGGAAGGTGGTGATTCAAAATTTCATTGAAGTGGGTCTAGCAATCTTTTATCTCACCTTTGTCTTGGAACGCTTTATATTACGAGTCTATCACGTGTTCGGTACACAATATTTGGACCAGAAATGGTTTATCACGAATGTCATCGACTCTAGTATTCCTGGCTTTCTCTACTTTATCATTGGGCAATACCTCCTGCTGCACTCATGGTTGAACGCTTGGGCGGAAATGTTGCAATTTGCTGACCGATTGTTTTACAAGGTAAATATATATATGTCTTTATTTATCTTTTAAAATAGTTGTACGAAGGATATGCAAGTAGATATATATATATATATCTTCTTTTAAGAGTTATGTCGCAGTATATCTCAAATGCTTTAATAGAAGCGATAATTTAAATATAACCAAGTCAGAAGATCTTCAATCAAAATAACTTTATTTTAACGTCATTAAAATGATGTTTTTTGATTACAAAATTTCTTTATTGACGTTAAAGATCAAAAGATCAAAATAAAATCATTTTGATTTTTTGTTGACCTTTGAATGTTCCTTGAGTTCAGAATGGATAACTTACTTGCAAACTAATTTTATAAGAGAGATAGCTGCGAGAAGATATTTCCCTCACTCGAGAGAATTTGCGATAACTTCCGGAACTTTCTAGAAATTATCGACTTTTACAAACTGTAGCTTCATGAATCACTATATCGCTCATATTACAGGATTGGTGGAATAGCACAAATTATTACACGTTCTATCGCACGTGGAACCTGGTAGTGCACGATTGGTTGTATACGTATATATATAAGGACATGTACGAGATCGTGGTGCCGCGCAATCGAACGCTGTCAGCCAGCGCTGTATTCTTCATCTCCGCCATCTTCCACGAGTACATACTCGCGTTTGGCTTCGGCTTCTTCTACCCGATGCTGTTCATCTTTTTTACCGCCATAGGCTTCCCCATGTTCTTCATCAAGCTTAACAGCGTCGTGATGTGGTACAGTTGGAGTTTCGGCAATGGCATCTTGTTCAATTTGTACGCTATAGAATTTTACGCCCGGTGCAATTGTCCACCTCATCCCAATTACTACTTGGACCTGTTCATACCGCGAAGCTGGAACTGTCAAAAGCAATTTGACGTTTAGATCTTTTCGTTTGCGTTAGCAATAAAATGTTTCAATGTGGAACAATGTATTCCCCACTCTACAGTCAGAGACTATGTATATAAGAAATGTTATCTACAAGTTGATGTAATTAGTTTAATGTTAACTAGAATAGAGCAAAGATTGAGATAAAATCATATTAATAAGAGGATCAATGGAGATCCACGCATTAATAAAAAGTTATTCATTTATATAATTACACGGTATTTATTTTAAGGCATGTTTTGATAACGAAAGTAATTGCAATTCTTCAAGTCTTTAATGAAAAAACTTGAAATAGATGAAAATGTTTTTTTTTGTAAATACTTTTTTATTGAAATCTTTGTTTATTATAACCGATAACGATTTTCAAATTGCATTGTATAAAACGAAGTAATATCATTTTATCATGATTCTCGGTTTATGAATTATTATTATGATCGAAAACGAAGAAAACTGACTGTCAGTTTAATTTATTTTTCGAAGATTCTAGTTTATATTGCAATAATATTGCAAACGTTACTGTTGTACAAGCATTGTTGCTACAAGCTTCTGTGCTGTACATAGAGAGAGTAATCAACAAGACTGATCAACTTATTTATTATTTCAGATTTATTGTGTTTAATTTTCTCCTCGGAAGAAAGCTTCCGAACTTCTGCTTTTTTATTTTAGATTTAATTAAATTAATAATAGGATTGAAAATTAAATTGTAATATTTGCAGAACGATTAGAATGAAAAGAAATTGTTGTTTATAATAAAAAATATTAATTTTTTGTAATAAATGTGATACAAAAATGTGAAAACAAAAAGAATAAATACAACCTATCGTGTAATAATTTATTAATTTTTCTAACTTTACTTTTTCTTTCCATCTTTAATCCCGAGATGCCGAGATAAAAATACTTTTTTTTCATCCGTAAAAATAATCTATATAAATTCTTCAATTGTATAACGATACGAGAATATCATTGAAATTTTATCTTAGTGGAAAGTTCTCTCTCATGTTCCACTGAGATAAGATGATCGTCAACATATGCATCGAAAAATTCGTAATACGTAAAATATATAGATAATACAAATCGTTCTCATAAATACATGTAATGAATATTTGTATACATGTATATGTGTATAAAAATTGATTCGTCCATTCCCTCCCCTCCGATCTGAGTTATCTAATATAAACATAAATGTGTCGAGCTTAAGATATTGAACTTAGGATAGTCGAATAATAATAATAATTATACATGTTTAATGCAGAAACTAACTGCGGCAAATGTGTTCTGATTACTTAAGTTGATTCGATTATCTCGATACAGTCACACACACACACACACACACACACACACACACACACACACACACAGAGTGATTATTGGATGCGTGATCAAATAGTATTATTAGTCTATTAGGTGTAATGCTAATTTGATTAAAGATGTTTTAGTTTTACATAAAATATCAGTTAAATTTATCAGCTAACAAATCATCTAAAATAATCAAATTACTCAAAACATTTTTGTTATAAATAAATCTCTCTGAAATCGACTGAAAGAAACAATAAATAATTTGAGTTATGCTGTAAATGATTTGCTATAATATTAAATAAAAAAACTTTTAAAATGTGGATCCAAATCAACATTATTTGAACGAATAATTATTAGTTTTATTAAAATATATTTTAAAAACCAGATTTAATTCATAATTCTATGATCTTATCAAATTTGCAGATTGCTCCAAACAATATTTTGAGTAATTATTAAGAGAAAGAGAAACAAACAAAAAATTAAATAAATTTTAAATCAATTAGATGTCCTCAATTTTTATACAAATTACTCAGACATGATTAGAACAATTTATAAAATAAAATATAAAAATTAATATAATAACATAAAATTTTTCATTTTGATGATTTTTTGGAAATAACACATATCTATATTCTTAATGTGCACCCGCTATGCCCTCCAGAAAGTCACAGATCTGCAAACTTTTTACCGATCAATCTAATCGGGTCGACGTAAAAAATAGCTGAGCGCAGATAATTCCTCATGTGTTAATCGTATGTATATTAATTCTTGCAGCTCATGGATTTCGATTGAAATTATTTAATCCTAGATTTCTATTATGTTTCTTAATGAAAATAATTTTGATGGAAATCCATTCAAAATAATTCAATAATATGTGTTTTAATCTATAAAAAATGAGTGTAACAATAAAACAAAATTATTAAATCATATTTACAAGTAGACTAATATTAGAAGGCATGTATTAAAGAAAATTAGCAGATAGCAATAGTATATGTTATATTTCACACACGTTGTCTTCTGAATTTAATTATAGTTTTATACAAGAAATTTAGCATGTATAGAAATACCTTCAGTTTAAAAAAATCTTCAATATGTATTATGGCACTTTGCAAAAAAAAAAAGAGATTTTTATGAATCAATATTATTGATATTATTTTCAAAAGACACTCAGTCTCGGCTATTTTATGTTTAATAATATTAATTACAATGCATAGTATTTTATATAAAAATGAAAATTGTAGATACTATATGTAGCGATTAAGATTTCAAGACAAAAATGTCTATTTTTTGTAGTTACGCGAACTAAGCCTTCATAAATAAATTATATATTATAACACAATGCTATTGATACGCTCTCGAAATTCGCAAAAAAATTTTTTCGCTCATTTCGTTTAACTAAAAAAAAATTTTTTTGTATAAGATCTAAGTGGGCTGCCCTCCCTCTATGTGTTAATAACAGTCGATTTAAAAAATCAAATATACAGGATTTATGCGCTTTTATATTCACATAATTTTAATTTTTGCGTTGCATCCCTTAAGCCACTTCCCTTTTGGAGCTTCCAATCCGCTCCGAATAAATGGTCTTGGAGACTTTTAGTAAACATTTTGGCTATTAAAACATTTCATATGACATATTGCAGAACCTTTTCGGAATTGTTATTTATGAAATATGAAAGGTTGAAACATTTCTGAAAACTTTCCGGAATAATCGGTGTTGTAAGGGCGAAAAACTTCTAACACTATATTTCAAAATTGGGTGACTTTTGGTATTTTCATTTCCATGAGGCCAAGAAGCCATTTTCAATAAATTATGGCTGAAAGAAAATTTTCGAATAAATAGAAAATTACAATTTAAGAACTAATGCTGCTCGACTAAAGAAGACAAAAATCAAATCGATTGAATTCAATTTATTATGATTTATTTCGAATTCTTCGAAAGCTAAGGATAAATTCCATCGAGTATTAAAAAAATTTTCTCACATAAGATCAACAATTCAAATCATGATACATTATTTCATACTAATATTAATCCAATGAAATTTGATAACAATTTTGAAATTAATTACATTAATGATAATTGGTTAATTAATTTGAGTAATGTTGAAATCCCTGACAAAGTAAAAACTATTTTGCAACTTGGAAAAATTCAATTTACCAAATAATACAATTAATAAAGATAAAATGATGATAGAATTTATTAAACATATTGAATACAATATTAACAAATTAGATGATAATATTCGAAACATTATAAGAAATAATTCGATTCAAATTTTGAAAAGACTCGTACAACGATTTCATAACAACCTCAGAGAATAATACATTAAAAGATGGAATAATTACAATCAAAAGGTTCATATCTAAACACCCGGAAATTATAATCATAAGAACTGATAAAGGGAATTCGATGGTAATTATGAATCTAATCGAATACAAGGAAAAAATGTATGATATGTTATCAGATAGTAATATGTACATCAATATTAGTTAAGATCCTACGACAATGATGACAAATCAGGCGTATAAATTATTAGTTAGGTGAGGAAGAACATGAAATACATTGATCAATCTGTATATAAAAAATTAAATATGACTGATGAAACAACACCGAGGTCCTATGGGTTGTCAAACTAATAGTCCTTTATTTCCGTTAGCTACTTATTAAAAGACATAATTGACAAAAGTTTAAAAAAGAATTTAGTTATATAAAAAATAGCTTTGAACTTGTTAACAAACTTAATGGTATGACATTAAAAATGATTACAAAATGATATCTTTCGATATCGTGTCGATATATATTAATATTCCTGAAGATTTAATTGTAAAGAGTATCGAAATAAGATGAATTCGATTTCCCTGAATACGAACATTCCTAAAAATGAATTTTTGAAGGCTACATCGTTAGTCTTTAACTCCACTTATTTCAAATTTGACAACCACTTTTTCAACAGATCTTTGGTATGCCCATGGAACCTTCCTTGTCACCTATCTTGGCTGACATAGTACGAGTAATTCAAGATCTGGGAAAAAAGCATATTTTCTAGTTTGAATATAAACATTCCAATCTATTATAGATATGTGGATGATATCATTTTAGCCGTGCCGATCAACAAAATGAACGGAATTCTAAATAAATTATTAATATATAATGTTTAACTATCATAACAGATTGAAATTCACTTGTGAACATAATGATGACGGTTCTATTAATTTTCTTAACGTGAGTCTAAGAGTGGAGGGTGGATGCATTAAGTTTGACAATTACAAAAAACCGACGAACTCGGGACGATATCTTAGCTACAATTTAAACCGTCCTACACTTTTATCACATCCTAAATATCATAGCGATAACGTTAAATATATGATTAATATTGTATTGTCTAATGATTACATCTTGGACATAATTTTTTCCACAATCAATAAAAGAATTAAAACTTTATCAAGACGAAATAATTTATATAATGATACAAGGAATGATTATGACTATAACAAGAATTGTATAAAAAAATATTTTACAATACCTTATATAAAAGATATCTCGGAGAAATTTAAAACGATTGTGGAAAAAAATAATTTTAAAATAGCTTATAAACGATCAATACGTTGAATTCCATTATTAAATCGGATAAAGACAGATTAGAAAGAATGGAACAATATAATGTGGTATATAAAATAAGTTGTCTCGATTGTGACTCCTCTTACGTGGGCCAAACTAAAAGGAAAGTTAAAACTAGAATAAATGGACATAAAATTAATATTAAAAAATTGAATAGCACTCACAATGTTGTCTCACAACATCGAATATTAGTTGCTTTCCATTTGCACGCAAGTGAAACTGAATCTGAAGTGAGCTGAGTATTTCATACTCAGATTAATGACGTCATTATTTACTTAGTTTGATAAAAAGTTACATGACAACACCGATTCGAATCTAACTTTTAAAGTGAGTTTACGAAACTTACTAAAGCACACGGTCTCGATCTTGTGCAGATTATAGGCAAAAACTCAATTAAATCTCACTTGTCAGAATGTAAAAGGAACGCGCATTCAACTGAGTTATGACGTCACAAGTGAGAATTATCTGAGAATCAGTGTAAATGGAAAGCAACTATTGTCACAAATTTAATTTGGATGATATTCAGATATTAGATATAGAACCATTCTTTCAGAAGAGACTAATGTCAGAAATGATCTACATAAAGAAACAAAATAACGGAATAAATAAACAAAACGACATGGAAAAGTTATCAGAAGCATACTTGCCCTTATTAAACATAACTTCTTCCACACAATTCTAGAATTTTCCACTCGCGGGACATAAATTGTATATAAACTGACTTTCATTGATTAGAATTAGATATTTTCTTTTTTTTAACTTTTGAACAGTTCAATATGTTTTCCAAGTTTTGGATTCCACAACTCAACTTATTATTAACACAGGTATCATAATTTATATATCACAGTTAAATTTATTTTTTTACTGGAAAAACTGTTAACATTATTTATAAATTTCACATTTAATAGAATCTGGAAATTATGTGTTTCAATAAGTTCGACTAACTTTTGTGACAAAAATACGACATTTGGCTTCTGGATTATTTGACATGATTTTATGGACTAAAAAAAATTTTTTATAACAATAACCTATGCGTCAAACGCTTTGAAAATATAATTGTAATCGAGCGTGTAAAATGTTCTATCTCATTATGACAACGTGAATAAAATTTATGCGAAATTAGGTGTTCTCAACATTATGTATAATAAGTTATAACACATATTAATTTTAATACTGAAGATGGCCTAAAATGAGGCCGAAACGTTTATTTTATTGTATTTATTGTATTTATTGTATTTATTAAAATATAAATATTTCGCTGCTAACAGCTTGCGCTCGTAGTATGCCTTTTTAATCACATTATTTTCATTTCCATCCGCTACATTAAAGCCATTTTTAATTTTTCTATTCTATATTGATTAGCCATTTTGAATTTTCAAATTTTAAATTTGTACTTAAAATCAGAGACTCTAAAAATCTACATTTCGCCAAAACCGAATGACTTTTAATATTTTCGTCCGCCATATTGGTTCAGTCATTTTGAATTTTCAAATTTGGATTCCTATTTTCAAATTTTAAGTTCAGATTCGGCATCCCTGAAAACCCTTTAATACTATACATTTCGCTGAAATCAGAGAATTTTCAACATTTTCGTCCATCATATTAGTTCAATCATTTGGAATTTTCAAATTTTGGGATTCGAAATCAACTCCGAAAATCCTTTAATACTATATTTCACCAAAATCGGAAAATTTTTAGTATTTCTATCATATCGATTCAGCCATTTTAAATTTTAAAATTTTGAATACAATTTCGAAATCAACGACGCCGAAACCAAAACAGACCTAACGCTACATTTCGCTAAAATCAGAAGACTTTAATCATTTCCGTCCGTATTAGTTCACCCATTTTGAATTTTTAGTTCGAATTCGAAATTAGTGACCCTGAAAATCTTTTAACACTACATTTCGCTAAAATCGAAGGATTTTTAGCATTTTTCGTCCGCCATATTCGTTCAGCCATTTTGAATTTTCCAATTTTGAATCCGGATTCGAAATCAGCGACTTCAAAAACCCTTTAATACTATATTTCGTTGAAATCGAAGGATTTTTAACAATGTTACATTTCGCTAAAATCGGAAGATTTTTATCATTTTCGTCCGCCATATTCAGTCATTTTGAATTTTCAAATTTTGAGTCCGATTCGAAATCAGCGATCCTGAAAATCCTTTAATGTTATATTTCACCAAAAACTAAGTATTCTAACAGCCTCAACAAAACGAGGCTTCAGGGCATGTAATACGGCATTTTAAGATAGACATTTTAAGATAGGAAATATCAGCAATTGACAGAATCACAAGAAGACGATGGAAAAAAAATACAATAAGAAAAAAACTTGAAAGTGTATCAAGAGTGTTTCTTGTTGCTTATCAGAGCATGTACTTGTCGCACTCACTTGCACTGCGTAAGACGTTTAAAGTACAGTGCGTACTGAATAAGTCCGAGAGGACATGTGCACTTTGACTGATAGATACTCAGATCACTGTACGTACGTTATTTTTCATGCGTCGCACAGATTAGAAGCTATGACATCTAAAAAAAGTGTAGTATAAATAAATCGGCCAATCACAGTAAAGATCGTAACACAAAAAATTAACAAAAATTCAAAGGGACTTTATATTAATTCTTGTAGTTAATGTTAATAAAACAATCAAATTTTATAACAAAAATCAATAATTTGGATCTTTACGGTAAAATAAAGTCATTTTGATTTTCTATTGACTTTTGTAAAAAAAATCCATTTAAAGTTAAAATTAACTAAATGATACGATCAATGTATGACAAATGTGCTCTCGAAATAAAATAAATTACAAAAACTTTTATAATTTTTGTAATTTACTAAATAATATAATTTTACAATCTTATTTCCTTCATAAAACTCGTCCAAAACTTATTAATCTTAATAAATTTATGTTTGTTCGACGACGATAAGTGATATAATATATTTTCAGAAAGAAAAACAAGTAATCGACTCGAGTAGAATCGACTAAAGAAAGATAATATAATTGAAAAACAGTATATTTTAAAATTAAAAGATGCTATAAATTTAAAAAATTAAATAGAATGTTTTCCAATTGATATTACAATTGTAATAGTTGTAATATAAATATATAATATATATTTCTATGTAAATTTAATTAAATATAATTTGTTATCTTTTAATTAAATACAATTTAATATTATGTAATTAGATTTATTCTTACATATTATAGTTTAAATTCGTATTATAATTATTTATAATTTAATAAAATTATGCAGTTTTTACTAAATTGAAAAATAAATTTCATTCTCTAGATCAGAGATAATTTTTTTTATCAGCACTGAGTACACGTGTTCTTTTGAAATTACGATGAGTCGGAAGGATTTATCGATGTGACGCACGAAATTGAAAATTGGGATACAACGTTCGTCAAAGAATCATTTAAAGTACATATGTCCTCTCGGACTAGTACAGTGCGCACTGTACTCATGATGAGATAAATACCGATATCAGTACGTTTAAATAATCCGCGTGCATGAAGTAAAATATACACAGTCGAGATCGGGATCGAACATTTTGCGTTTCGCTGTCAAACATCGTCAACTGTGTCGTACCTTAGGAAATCTAAAGAAAAATTAACAATTGCTAATTAATAAGTAATATTAATGTATCGTGCGGCGTGAATTGCAGGTGTATTATGATCGAAGATCGTTGATCATTTAAGAATCCGATTTATTTTTATATATCAGTACAGAGCCGTTGATTTTTTGGAAGGCTCGCAAATCGCTTAGAATTTAATGTTCTTGTAAAAGGTGTAAAATAGGCCATCTTTACATAGTCATGAGTGAAAGACCTTCCATAGACCTTCACGAGAAGAATAAAGATACAGGTAACCTATACATCATATTCAGAAACATTTTCAAAAAATGTTGTTGCAAGATTTGAAATATTTAAGAAATTTTTTATGAAACGTACAACATTTTTAAAATATCTTTGTGGAATATTTTAAAACGTCTTATAAATGTTTTCAAAATATTTCTGAAACATTTTATTGAAATATTACAAAAAATGTTATACATAAATATTTCGATTTGCCTGGGAAATAAATGGCTCAATTAATAGTAAAATGCATGACTTTGAAACAACTTAATTATACTCAGTTGTCAAGAAAATTCTGTATTATCCTTCGATTTTTACATATAAATTTATTCAGAAACAATTATAATTATTCGTCAAAATAAGGATCATTGTGGTCAATAAATAATTGTCATCAGTTTGCTACTGTCTGATTTCTCGGTATCATTTATATAGACAGTGTCGAGATCTTATGACATCCTACAGTCCAGAGAACTAATCATGTAACTTTTTCCTTAAAGCAGAAACATGAAAAGTGAAAATTTTTTGTATGATGTGTGTATATGTACATATGTATGGGGTAGTTCGAAAAGTTCTCGATGGAAAAAATGCATAATTTTTAGCAATTTTTCAACATAGCTTTCATCACACAATCAATACACTTATTCCAACGAACTTATTTTAACTGATTTTAACTTTTTTATACTTCTATACGATTTCTCTAAGCTTCCAAAATAAGCGTTAATTTCATCAATTACTTGTAAAATTTGAGCCAGATCGGTTTCTTGTACAAGCCATATTCAAATTTGAAAAAAGGAACATTTGAAAATGATATCATAATAATTCATGATATGACATCTTCACAATAATAAATTAGCAATTGGCATTGTTACAGTCTCGTGTAATTAAAATTTTAACCGTCGAAGTTGTCTGACTCTTTCACAATCTACCGTTCGAATTCTTTTGCTAGAATATACTGGCATATTCGGCTCTACCAAGACTTTACGAAATTTTAAAAATATTTACCTCTGTCCACCCCTATTCTTCAACAATAACTCTTTATTTCACTTCCACACATGATATATCCCAACGTTCTATTCTTTTTTTCATTGATCCTTCTTTCTTATGTAACCCATTCTTCCTGTCTTCACCCCCCCCTCGCCTGCTTTGCTCGGCGACGTTCAGCTGGTGCTAAGGGAAGACGTTGACCCTAAACTGTGCAAGTCACTCCCGCATTGACCTACACCCCTCCGAACATCTAAATTTTGTCAATTTTTTTCCGTGCCGCTTTTAGCGACTCTTGCCCATCCTCCGTTAGGTTAGGTTAGGTTAGGTTAGGTTAGGTTAGGTTAGGTTAGGGTAGGTTAGGTTAGGTTAGGTTAGGTTAGGTTAGGTTAGGTTAGGTTAGGTTAGGTTAGGTTAGGTTAGGTTAGGTTAGGTTAGGTTAGGTTAGGTTAGGTTAGGTTAGGTTAGGTTAGGGTTAGGTTAGGTTAGGTTAGGTTAGGTTAGGTTAGGTTAGGTTAGGTTAGGTTAGGTTAGGTTAGGTTAGGTTAGGTTAGGTTAGGTTAGGTTAGGTTAGGTTAGGTTAGGTTAGGTTAGGTAAGGTTAGGATAGGTTAGGTTAGGTTAGGTTAGGTTAGGTTAGGTTAGGTAGGTTAGGTTAGGTTAGGTAGGTTAGGTTAGGTAGGTTAGGTTAGGTTAGGTTAGGTTAGGTTAGGTTAGGTTAGGTTAGGTTAGGTTAGGTTAGGTTAGGTTAGGTTAGGTTAGGTTAGGTTAGGTTAGGTTAGGTTAGGTTCGGTTCGGTTAGGTTAGGTTGGTTAGGTTGGTTAGGTTAGGTTAGGTTAGGTTAGGTTAGGTTAGGTAGGTTAGGTTAGGTAGGTTAGGTTAGGTTTAGGTTAGGTTGGGTTAGGTTAGGTTGGTTAGGTTAGGTATGTTAGGTGAGGTTAGGTTAGGTTAGGTAGGTTAGGTAGGTGAGGTTAGGTTAGGTTCGGTTAGGTTTTAGGATTTTTTTTGGTTAGTTTAGTTAGGTTAGGTTAGGTGAGGTTAGGTTAGGTAGGTTAGGTTAGGTTAGGTTAGGTTAGGTTAGGTTAGGTTAGGTTAAGGTTAGGTTAGGTAGGTTAGGTTAGGTTAGGTTAGGTTAGGTTAGGTTAGGTTAGGTTAGGTAGGTTAGGTTAGGTAGTAGGTTAGTTAGGTTAGGTTAGGTTAGGTTCGGAGGTAGGTTAGGTTAGGTTAGGTTAGGTTAGGTAGGTTAGGTTAGGTTAGGTTAGGTTAGGTTAGGTTAGGTTAGGTTAGGTTAGGTTAGGTTAGGTTAGGTTAGGTTAGGTTAGGTTAGGTTAGGTTAGGATAGGCTAGGCTAGGTTAGGTTAGGTTAGGTTAGGTTAGGTTAGGTTAGGCTAGGTTAGGTTAGGTTAGGTTAGGTTAGGTTAGGTTAGGTTAGATTAGGTTAGGTTAGGTTAGGTTAGGTTAGGTTAGGTTAGGTTAGTTAGGTTAGGTTAGGTTAGGTTAGGTTAGGTTAGGTTAGGTTAGGTTAGGTTAGGTTAGGTTAGGTTAGGTTAGGGTTAGGGTTAGGGTTAGGTTAGGTTAGGTTAGGTTAGGTTAGGTTAGGTTAGGTTAGGTTAGGTTAGGTTAGGTTAGGTTAGGTTAGGTTAGGTTAGGTTAGGTTAGGTTAGGTTAGGTTAGGTTAGGTTAGGTTAGGTAGGTTAGGTTAGGTAGTTGTTAGGTTAGGTTAGGTTAGGTTAGATTTAGGTTAGGTTAGGTTAGGTTAGGTTAGGTTAGGTTAGGTTAGGTTAGGTTAGGTTAGGTTAGATAGGTTAGGTTAGGTTAGGTTAGGTTAGGTTAGGTTAGGTTAGGTTAGGTTAGGCTAGGTAGTTAGGTTAGGTTAGGTAGTTAGTTAGGTTAGGTTAGGTTAGGTAGGTTAGGTTAGGTTAGGTTAGGTTAGGTTAGGTTAGGTTAGGGGAGGGGATGGGAGGGAGGTCGGTGGTTAGGTGAGGTGAGGGGAGGTGAGGTGTAGGGTGAGGGTAGGTTAGGGGAGGTGAGGTTGAGGTTAGGGAGGGTAGGTGAGGTTAGGTTAGGGTAGGCGGAAGGTTAGGTTAGGGGAGGTAGGTGAGGTTAGGTGAGGTAGGGCGGGTGGAGGTGAGGTTAGGGTAGTTCGGCTTCGGGCGGTAGATTAGGGGAGGGTAGGTAGAGTTAGGTTGAGTGTATGGGAGGGTGAGGGGTAGGGAGGGAGGTTAGGGGAGGTGAGGGGAGGTTAGGGTTGAGGTTAGTAGGTTAGGGTCGGTAGGTTGGTTAGGTAGGTGCGGTGAGGTTAGGTTAGTGAGGTTAGTTAGGGTCGGTGCGGTAGCGTGAGGGGAGGTAGAGTTAGGTTAGGTTAGGTTAGGTTAGGTGCGTGCGGTTAGTTAGGGTAGGTTGGTAGTAGGCGAGGGGAGGTTGTAGGTTAGGTTAGGTTAGGTTGAGGTTAGGTAGGTTAGGTTATGTGAGGGAGGGTAGGTTAGGTTAGGGGTTAGGTGGTTAGGGTAGGTTTCGGTTAGGGAGGTTAGGTTTAGGTAGGTTAGGGTAGGTTAGGTGAGGTTGAGGGTAGGTGAGGGTAGGTTAGGATAGGGGAGGGTAGGTTCGGTAGGTGTAGGGAGCGGTAGGTAGGTTATGAGTGAGGTTCGGAGGGGAGGTAGGGGGGTAGGGAGGTGAGGTTAGGTTAGGTAGGTTAGGTAGGTTGGTTCGGTTAGGTTGCGGTTAGGTGAGTTAGGTTAGGGTAGGGGAGGTTAGTTAGGTTGGTAGGTGGAGGTTAGGGTCGGTTAGGCGTAGGGGAGGGTAGGTAGGTGAGGTTAGGTTAGGTGGTGGGAGGGAGGGGGAGGGAGGGTAGGGGAGGGGAGGTGAGGTGAGGTAGGTGGGTTAGTTAGGGGAGGGTCGTTGGGTAGGTTAGGTTAGGTTAGGTTAGGTTAGGGGAGGGGAGGTTAGGTGAGGTTAGGGTGGGGTAGGGGAGGGGAGGGTAGGGGAGGGAGGTAGGGGAGGTGAGGTTAGGTAGGGTCGGGGAGGGGCGTTAGGGGAGGTGAGGTGAGGGAGGTGGGGGTGAGCGTGAGGGTCAGGGGGAGGGGAAGGTTCGGTGAGGAGGTTAGGTCGGCAAGGGGAGGGTAGGTAGGGAGTGGGAGGGTGAAGGTAGGGGAGGGGAGGGGAGGTGAGGGTCGGGGAGGTAGGGTAGGGAGGTTAGGTGAGGTAGGTGAGGTTAGGGAGGTGAGGGGAGGGTAGGGGAGGGTGAGGGGGAGGGGTCGTGATGGGGGTAGGGGAGGTAGGGTGGTAGGTGTAGGGGAGGGGAGGGGAGGTAGGGTGGGTAGGGGAGGGAGGTGAGGGAGGTGAGTGTAGGTGAGGGGAGGTGAGGGAGTGATGGTAGGTGAGGGGAGGGGAGGGGAGGTCGGTTAGGTGAGGTGAGGGGAGGGGAGGGGAGGGGGAGGGGAGGGGAAGGGGAGGGTAGGTGAGGTTAGGTTGAGGGGTAGGTTAGGTAGGGTAGGTTGAGGGAGGGGAGGGTAGGGTAGGTAGGTTAGGGGAGGGGCGGAGGAATTCTCTCGTGTCCGCCGCCTCCGGGTGGGTGGGGGTGAGAGAGAGAAACCTGAACCGAACCGAACCTTAACCTAACGAAACGAACCGACAGAACCTGAACGAACCGAACCCGCAAACTACCGAATCAACAAACTAACCGAACCTCACCTAAGCCGGAACCGAAACCGAACCGAACCGAAAACATGAACGCTAACGGAACAGAACCTAACGAGAGCATAACAAGCGAGGCGACCCTAACAACCGAACCCTAACGAACCGAACCCTAACCTAACCTAATCCTTACCCTAACCCGCGAACCGGAACCTGAACTAACGAACTAACCGAACCAAACCGAACCGAACCAGACCGAACCGAACGAACCGAACCGAAACGAACCGAACAGAACCGAACCGAACCGAACAACCGACCGCAACCAACCACCAACCGAACCGAAACGAACAACCTAACCGAACCGACCGAACCGACGCACCGAACCTAACCGAACAAAACGATACCGAACGAACCGAAACCGGAACCGAACCGAACCTACCTAACGAACCGAACCGAACGAACCGAAAGAACCTAACCGACGAACCTAACTACCGAACGCAACCAACGACATCCACCTAACCGAACCTAAACCACCGCACTAACCGGAACAGACCGAGACCGAACCGAACCTCCCTAACTAAAACTAACAAACCTAATGAACTAACAACCGAACCTAACACCTAACCACGAACGAACCGAACTAACCGAACGAACCTAAACCTAACCTAACCTAACCTAAACGGAACTAACGAACGCACCTAACCTAAACCGAAACGTAACCGAACGAACCTAACCTAACGAACTAACCTGAACCTAACCTAAACCTAACCTAACCAAATAACCTAACCTAACCTAACCTAACCAACTAACCTACCTAACCTAACCTAACCTAACTAACCTAACTACCTAACTAACCTAACCTACTAACCTAACTAACCTAACCTAACCTAACCTAACCTAACCTAACCTAACCTAACTAACCTAACCTAAACCTAACCTACCTAACCTACCTAACTAACCTAACCTAACCTAACCTAACCTACCTAACTAACCTAACCTAACCTAACCTAACCTAACCTNACCTAACTAACCTAACCTAACCTAACCAAACCAAACCTAACCTAACCTAACCTAACCTAACCTAACCTAACCAAACCTAACCTAACCAAACCAAACCTAACCTAACCAAACCTAACCTAACCTAACCTAACCTAACCTAACCTAACCTAACCTAACCTAACCTAACCTAACCTAACCTAACCTAACCTAACCTAACCTAACCTAACCTAACCTAACCTAACCTAACCTAACCTAACCTAACCTAACCTAACCTAACCTAACCTAACCTAACCTAATCTCGACCTAACCTAACCTAACCTAACCTAACCTAACCTAACCTAACCTAACCTAACCTAACCTAACCTAACCTAACCTAACCTAACCTAACCTAACCTAACCTAACCTAACCTAACCTAACCTAACCTAACCTAACCTAACCTAACCTAACCTAACCTAACCTAACCTAACCTAACCTAACCTAACCTAACCTAACCTAACCTAACCTAACCTAACCTAACCTAACCTAACCTAACCTAACCTAACCTAACCTAACCTAACCTAACCTAACCTAACCTAACCTAACCTAACCTAACCTAACCTAACCTAACCTAACCTAACCTAACCTAACCTAACCTAACCTAACCTAACCTAACCTAACCTAACCTAACCTAACCTAACCTAACCTAACCTAACCTAACCTAACCTAACCTAACCTAACCTAACCTAACCTAACCTAACCTAACCTAACCTAACCTAACCTAACCTAACCTAACCTAACCTAACCTAACCTAACCTAACCTCACCTAACCTAACCTAACCTAACCTAACCTAACCTAACCTAACCTAACCTAACCTAACCTAACCTAACCTAACCTAACCTAACCTAACCTAACCTAACCTAACCTAACCTAACCTAACCTAACCTAACCTAACCTAACCTAACCTAACCTAACCTAACCTAACCTAACCTAACCTAACCTAACCTAACCTAACCTAACCTAACCTAACCTAACCTAACCTAACCTAACCTAACCTAACCTAACCTAACCTAACCTAACCTAACCTAACCTAACCTAACCTAACCTAACCTAACCTAACCTAACCTAACCTAACCTAACCTAACCTAACCTAACTCTAACCTAACCTAATCTAACCTAACCTAACCTAACCTAACCTAACCTAACCTAACCTAACCTAACCTAACCTAACCTAACCTAATCTAACCTAACCTAACCTAACCCATTGGAGTTGTCTTCGAAGACCTGACCCCGTACCAGTCACTTCACCGACCTAACCAAATCCGTAGTTCTCGACCTAACCAAAACTTAGGAAAATAGTGGAACTAACCAAAAGTCCCCAATTTTCAAATGGATGTAACCAAAAGTCCCCAATTTTCAAATGGATGTAACCAAAAATCCCCTATTTTCTAGTGGAACTAACCAAAAGTCCCCAATTTTCAAATGGATGTAACCAAAATTCCCCTAATTTCTAGTGGATGTAACCAAAAGTCCCCTAATTTCTAGTGGATGTAACCAAAAGTCCCCTAATTTCTAGTGGATGTAACCAAAAGTCACCTAATTTCTAGTGGATGTAACCAAAAGTCCCCTAATTTCTAGTGGATTTAACCAAAAGTCCCTAATTCTTTCCGATATAACCCAAACTCCCCAAATTTTGATGTCTACAGTTTGGATTTTTTCGTCACTGTCATTCTTTGTCAGTATGTGTGGAACTTAGAAAAAAAAAAAAAAAAATTCAATTTTGCCAAAAATTTGTCCAAAATTCATGAATCCAAAATCCATTTCTCGACATTCTGAGTCGTCTGGCATGGTCAAATTTTGATTGATTTTTCTTATTTCTTGAACGGGATTTAGAAAATATTCGCCGAAAACACTGCTTCCAAGAGTACACAGCCTGAACGAAGAGAGATAGCGGAATGTTTCAAACGGCATTCGAAGCGGCTTTTTAAACCGAACAACATTGTGTCAGACCGTGGAGCTCTAGGATCTTTCGTTCAAAAGAAAATGACGACTTCCGGAACGGAAGTAGATATTCCAAAAAATTCCAACTGATGAGCATGGATCAGGACTGGTACTTCTGGAATCCGTAATAAAAAAAAAAATTAAAATTTCTTCGCAACACGAAGGAACCTAACCTGATCCCGTGCCAGTCACTCCGATCTAACTTTTGGTCCGATCGAACTGACCGAAGTATCGATAAATGGTGGAAATAAAAAAAAAAAAAAAAAAAAAAATCCCCATTTTTCCAGACCTAACCCAAATTTTATAGACTTCTATAGTTCAGATTTATTTGACACTCATTTTTCCTTCATTTTGGAGGGTGTGGGACATAGAAAAAAAAAAAAAAAAAAAAAAAATTTCAAAAAAAAAAAATTCAAATTCTTAAAGTTTGTCCTACATGCCTATTTCGTCGCTCTGTACGTTGTCGAGACACTTTCATTTTTGAGTTGAACTGAAAAAATTTCAAAATTTTGAAAAATCAGAAATTTAATTTTCGTAGGTGGGGGTATCGATGTATCTCGACGAGAGGAACAACTTTGTTCCTCATAACCACCCTCCTCCGGTGACCCCCCACCCCTCAAACGACCCTTTTAATGTTTTGTCAACTTTACAAAAAGTCCACAGCCCAAACGGTGACAGATACGACAAAATTGTATAGAACATTTTCGTCTTCTCTCAGGGCCTATTATATGGGAAAAATGCGAAACTTTTGAAATTCCGACATTTTTATTTTTTTTGTGACTTCAGAGCCCTCTATCTACGAAACCGTGAATCCTAGGGCAAAATTGTATACCACCTTTTGTGTTTGGCCCATCGAGATCTATGAGATAGCATCCTTGAAATTTTCAAATTCCGACATTTTTGATCCTATCCCCACCTAAAAAAAAAAAAGTCCCCTGGCCAAGGGGGGGCGGGAGAACGAGACCAATATCAGGGGAAGACCCAAGTGAGTACTACATGGAAAATAAAATCTAATCTGAAACTCGCAAGTTGTACTAACCCCTATATCTAAATCCGTAATCTTCGACCTAACCGAAATTTCATGAAATAGTGGAATTAACCCAAAATCCCCAATTTTTGATAGACGTCTGATAGTCGCGCTCTAAACCTTCTATCGAAATATTAACGCGTATTACGAAGTAATATATTCTTAAATTCTTTACATTTTTAATATTCTCCGATCAATAGGCTTTGTTACAACGATTTTTGTTTTATTTCTTAGATTTATTTCGCATACT